>NC_064850.1:54844475-55189475 GCF_024139225.1 Suncus etruscus
ATTGTCATTCAATTATGTTTTCATGTTTTAGTATGTTGTTAATATTTAATCTGCTAACATTTTCCTGAAACTATCATATAACTATTAAAAATGTAATACAAAATATATTTGGAAGACAAAGTTCATTAACATTTTTAGCTATTTAATGTTGTTCCAGTCTATGAATTTGATCAAGGAAGATAGATGTCTATGTTAATGATGAATGCAGGCCTTAAATATATCAAGTACCTGTATTTTGATGTTAAAGAGAAGTAAAAGCATTTACATGTTAAAGGGAAGGCACTAGGTTTAATTAAATAATGATAATATATTTGTATTTTTATCACTTTTCTAGAATAATAGAACACATAACCTTCGGATTCCTTCTTTGCAATCACTAGTCTTACTATGCTCTTCTTTCCTGCTTAATATAGACTTAGCTTCAAAATATGTATTACCCTCTACCAATCCATGAGAGTTGTCTAACTGGATAAAATGAACTTGTCCTTCAGTTTTCTCTTTCAAATAGATCAGCAGAAGCTGAAGATGTGTCCTGGAACAGGGGCTGAAGACATAGTAGAGCAAGGAGAGCACTTGCCTGCATATAATTACCAGGACTTGATTTCCAGTACCCCAAATAGTACCTTCCAGGAGTAATCTCTGATAGCAAAACCATGAATAAGCCCTGGGCACTGCTAGGCATAATCTCAAAACCAACACCAAAAAAAAAAAAAAATCACATGTTGGAACAGATAATTTATAAAGCAGACAAAACCTAGTACTTGTAAAGTTGTTTATATACAGTAAATAAGATAAATATCTGAAACCTAAAAAATTCCATCAAGTGTTAAAGAACCAGTCATAAAGATTATAGAATGAAACAGACAAAAAAGTCCATAACAATATTATCAGTAGCTTCTTTGTATATTCAACCAAATATGTCAGCAAGAAATGCAAAGATAAAATATAGAATTACATAGAATTAAAAGTAAGTAGTCAAAAGACTTAAAAGTATTGTATAGTAACAACATATTTTAAAAACAAAAATGACATACTACAAATGTGTATATTAAAGGTTTAAAGACTAAAATATATAAACAACTCACAAAATTAAACAACAAAAAATAAACACCTTTTCCCCAAATGAGATAAAGCAATAAAAACACATATCCAAGGAAATTACATATGTGCCAGCAGCACATGAAGAAAACAATCCTCATCCTTGATGATAGGACAATACCAATTAATACAAAATGAGACAATATTTATCAATAAAAACTGATTATTTCCAAAACACCAGAACTCAAATGTACTGGTGGAGAAATGATGAAAAGGTAGAAATGCAATCTGATTTGTTGTTTATGGAAAACAGGGGATTTTTTTTTTATAATCTTGGTTTGATCCCTGGTGTCCCATATGGTCCCCCAAGCGAAAAGCAATTTCTGAGCACATAACCAGAAGTAATCCCTGAGCATCACCAGATGTGGCCCAAAAACCAAGATAGATAATTAAATAGATAAATATGCCCATTATAAGATAAAAAAAATTCATTGGTTACTTTCTACAATAAGACAACAAAAATACTCTTTTGAAAAAAAATTAAAAATACATGTACATCTTTGCTTATTACAGTGCTATTTAAGAAGACAATATTTGGGAGAAATTTACATTTAAAGATAAAAGAGTCTATGGATGTTGTATATATACATAATATACTATCCAGTTGTAATCAAAATTTATATAATGTCTTTATGGTATAATGTCTTACTATGTATGGAAATAGAGGATATCACGTTAAGCAACATGTCAGAAGAAAATTTATATTAAATTATTCACTATCAAGAGGTAAATTACAAAAAATGAAACAAAAAAGAGAATATCTACTTAATAACAATTCCTTAGACTTAATAGAATGTAGGTCTCCAAAATACTACAATAAGCTAAAGGGAAGACCAGGATTAAAGATAAATAAGAAAAGGCAGCTCTGTGGTAGTGAGATTGTATCATAATGGTACATCTCTAGACATTTACACTTTAGTCAACCAATGTTACACAGAATTAAAAAAATGCCAAGAGAATTGCATGCTTCAATAGAGAAGCCAAGGTTTGAGTCCTGTACCCTATGGAATCTATAACTACAACCAAGCATCAAATTAAGAGTAAACCTGAGTGCCACCATCCAAAAATTAGAATCTAACTAAATAAAATGAAAATCTAATTCATTAGAATAAATTGTATTTAATTCTGTAAAAGTGAAGAATATTCTAATATTCTTGTAACCAATATAATTGTTTTTCAACTATAGTAATAGAAGTCAAAGATATAGTACAGGAGTTAAGAAGCATTCTTTGATAAGCCACACCACAAACTCTACCATCATATATGGTTCCCCAAGTACTACCAATTAATATCCCTGAGCACAGTCAGACGGAAGTTCTGAGTACTGCTGTGGTGGCCTCAAAAGAGAACTGAATACAAAAATTACTATGAAAAGGACTTACACTGCTTTCCTTGTAAGTATTCATTTTTGATTGGAGAAAGGAAACAACAAATGTGTGTTTGTGATAGATATTTATAGATGTATATTTGTTTCTAAATTGATAGATGGGAAAATAAAATTGTTCTGATGAAATTTCAGAAGAATAAAATAGAAGTTGGAGTAGGTTTTAGTTTTCTCTAGGAAATAAAGCTTTGCAAGTTTCAACGGAAGACCTCCATAGAGATCTTGAAATAGAAAGGAGAATATATTAAGTTATTGTCAGTGCAACTGCCAAACATTACAACCCTTATGCTTTCATTGTTAATGTTAAGACTGTATTTTACTGCAATGTTAATGTAAGTGCATTCATAAAAATGGCTGAAAGAAGAAAAATTCACAGAGAAAAATAGCTCAATTTATGTTTTTGCAGAATAAGTGACATATTAATTAATGTATGTAAAGGTTTCCAATTGCATAAAATTTATATAAAATATTTTCTTCATAAGCAAATGGAGAAAAACCCAGGGTCTGCAGATTAGTAGCATGCTGCTCTGCATTTTCTCTTAATGCATCTATTCACACCACTATCAGTAGGGGTAGATATTGCTTCAGTTAATGAATTCTCAACTGTCTTTCATAAGAACTTTCCTCTTTATTGGTACCAAATTTTATTCTCTCTGCTGAACGTCAATAGTTCTGAGATGGTTCAGGGTTATTAAGCATTTCCTAATTGTGTAATATATCCAGCAAACAAATTAGACACATTGAGAAAAATTCATAATTGCCATCATTATTGTCTGTAACAGTGGTCAGTAAACCACTCTCCACAGGCAAAATCTGGCCCGCTGCCTTTTTTGGGTAAATAAAGCTTAACTGGAACATAGCCAAGGCTATGAATGTATATCATTCCTATGGCTTTTTTGCTGAATTGAACAGTTGTAAGGGAGACCATATGGTAACAACTTGAAAATATCACTATTTGGCCTTTTACAGCAAAAGATTCTCAGCTTTTGTACAAAAAGCACTTAAGAAGTGTAGGAAGACATTTCAAACATCAATGGATCTCACCATGGTCTACCATGGTAGTTTAGTTCTTGAATTATAGAGATTCTGGTTTTCATTTCATTGGATCCTTTCAACTGTATTTGAGCCAACTCAATTGTATCTGCTTTTAATCCTGGAGAAGTAAAATTCATTTAAATTTGTTCAAGCAAAGTATTCTTTTTGCTTTCTAGGTCAATGTCTCATGATATTTCACCAAGTAAATGTGTTTCTGTTGTTACTGTGAGGTTATTTACATCTTCCATTCAGGTGAGGAATACTTCAACCCATTCTTCTTTTAAAATGTTGTTAGGAAGCATTTCCAAGTTTCTTTCAAGTTCCTTTCAAGGCCAACTCCATGCTGTCAACATGCAAGTGATATTGCCATGACAAAAAAAATCACCTCAATATCCCCAGCTGGAGGTGAGAAATTTCAGTAAATTAAGTGATATCCATGTACACACAAGCAAAAATGTTTGCTTTAAAATCAAATTTGCAATTTGGAAATGATTTCTCAGGCAGATAATTCTGAGAATGGGACAAACAAATTATATCTTTTTTATTTTTCATTCCTATATTAGGAAGATTGCCACTTGGAGGAGGTCTCAGAACTAGATTGCCACTTTTAAATTCATCACTAATTTTTACTTTTTTAAGCTAAGATAATTTTTCAGTAGTATAAACAATTCTATGATTTAGGAATGCCACATTGCCTATATCATATCCACCACCAAAGTACTGATAACTTTCACCACAGACCATTTGACATTTCAACCATATACATTTTAACACTGTTTAAAAAAATTGGGCCATTTAAAAGGAAAAAAATAACAGGAAAAAAGGATCTCAAATTTTTTATGTAAGATGGAAAGCATAACATTTATAAATTGAACAATTAGAACAAGTAATCTCTCTTTATTTGATTAAATTATCTGCTATAGCAGAACTGATTTTGTAAACTATTTTAAAAAGTAACAAGTATCTCGAGGAGTCTGAAGCTTCAGCAGGCAACATGGGGACAACATTGTTCTATACAGTAGGCTTTTTGGTCAAGCTTAAGGGAAGATGCAGCCTCGGCTGCCCCTCACAGCGTTCTCTCTCCTTCCTCCCTGTCCCCAGGATTACTCCTGACTGCCTGCTCAGTGAGTGGAAGTGAGTTCCAAGGAGGAGTAGTTTAAAGGAGACATCAGGCTTCCCGTTCCTTCAGAGGGCAGGGAGGGACGTGTGAACTTCTGCCTTCCAGCAATTAGGAAGCAAATGCCTCTTGGGGCGTCAGAAGCTTCAACAGGCAACACAGGGATGACATGGCTCCATGTGCTCTTTGCTCTTTATGAAGCCGATTAATCCTCTTATATAGTGAGAGTTTATCCACTGGTTTTTTTTATTTGTTTGTTTGCTTTTTCCCCTTTGAGATATGTTTTATAAGCAATACTGGTAAAAGAGTATCTCTGTGTAGAATTCATGTTTGAACCAAGTTACAGGGAATGTTGGACTTGATCCATCGGTCCCCAGATGCACCAACAATATCTTGTGGCATTGTTTCTCTTTTGTATAGGCACATTAAAATTGGAAAATAATCCATATGCAAACAAGTTCTTATCTAATAGAGATGGGAACAAAATTTGGTAATGCAGTTAGGCCTTATACCTTGAACATTGGCATAATGATTTGACTTAGGCCTCAGAAGAATGGGCATAGCCCATACACCCCTGAACAATGGATACCATCTATGGAAACAACCACAATTGTCTGTAACATTACCAGAATGCAAAACTCTACCATGGAAGACATACCACTGCTTTGGAATTGACTTACTTCAAAGAGTGCTCTCAACACCCAGACAACTCAACAACAACCTGCTTGCAGTGCAGATCGCTCCGCATCTAATGGTGTGCTGAAACTAGAGGATGCTCCACATCAGCCTGACTTCAATGAAAAAAAAATGCATAGAATTCAGAATCTTTAAATATAAGAACCTGATACCAACAAAGCTAAAGTGTGCAAAAGTTTCACCGGGACCACAGAGAATGACTCGGATTAGACAGACTGGTATGCCTGGAGCCCAGAGTCGGTTTTATGCCAATGAAATTCTGGGGTGAAGCCTTCTTGTAATCAGGCCAAGGACTTTTTTCCCCCTGTTTTCCCCATATTTTTCTGGGCCTATGCAAACAACGGCGATTGCCACTGTCACGCCTTTACTATTGTATTTTTTAACACTTATCCTTTAAAAAAATCAGTTTACTAAACTTAAAAACAAATAACTGTAGTAGAATGCCTGTCTTGAATACAGGCAGGGGATGGGAATGGGGGAGGGGGCATTGGGAGGGGAGAATGTTACACTGGTGAAGAGAGATGTTCTGTTTGCAACTGTAACCCAACTATAATCATGTTTGTAATCATGGGGCTTAAATAAAAATAAATAAAATAAAATAAAAAAAAATTAAAAAAAGTAACAAGTAATACAAGGATAACAACCCAAATCTTTCATGTGTGTGTGCATGAGTCATAAAAAATGTCACACTTTTTTAATATCTTTATATAAACACCTTGATTACAAATATGATTGTAGTTGGGTTTCAGTCATGTAAAGAACATCCCCATTCACTGGTGCAACATTCCCACCACCAATGTCCCAAATCTCCCTCCTCCCTACTCTGCCCCCACCTGTAATCTAGACATGCTTTCCACTTCCCTCATTCATTCACATTGTTATGATAGTTCTCAGTGTAGTTATTTATCTAACTGCACTCACTACTCTTTATGGTGAGTTTCTTGCCATGAGCTGGACCTTCCAGCCCTGCTTTCTTTATCTCTGAGGATTATTGCAAAAATGTCTTTCATTTTTCTTAAAACCCATAGATGAGGGGCCGGGTAGGTGGCGCTGGAGGTAAGGTGTCTGCCTTGCAAGCGCTAGCCAAGGAAGGACCGCGGTTCGATCCCCCGGCGTCCCATATGGTCCCCCCAAGCCAGGGGCGATTTCTGAGCGCATAGCCAGGAGTAACCCCTGAGCGTCAAATGGGTGTGGCCCAAAAACCAAAAAAAAAAAAAAAAAAAAAAAAACCCATAGATGAGTGAAACTATTTTGTGTCTGTTTCTCTCCCTATGTCTTATTTCACTCAGCATAATAGATTCCATGTACATCCATGTATAGGAAAATTTCATGACTTTATCTCTCCTGATGGCTGCATAATATTTCATTGTGTATATGTACCACAGTTTCTTTAGCCATTCATCTGTTGAAGGGCATCTTGGTTGTTTCCAGAGTCTGACTATTGTAAATAGCGCAGCAATGAATCTAGGTGTGAGGAAGGGATTTTTGTATTGTATTGTTTGTATTTGTATTGTATTTTTGTGTTCATAGGGTATATCCTAGGAGTGGTATAGTAGGATAATATGGGAGCTCAATTTCCAGGTTTTGGAGGAATCTCCATATCACTTTCCATAAAGGTTGGACTAGACGGCATTCCCACCAGCAGTGAAAAAGAGTTCCTTTCACTCCACATCCCCGCTAACACTGCTTGTTCTCATTCTTTGTGATGTGCGCCAATCTATATGGCGTGAGATGGTACTTCATAGTTGTTTTGATTTGCATCTCCCTGATGATTAGTGACGTTTTTCATGTGCCTTTTGGCCATTTGTATTTCTTCTGTATCAAAGTGTCTGTTAATTTCTTCTCCCCATTTTTTCATGGGATTAGATGTTTTTCTTCTTGTAAATTTCTGTCACTGCCTGGTATAATTTGGAGATTAGCCCTTATCTGATGCGAATTGGGTTTCTCTCATTCATTGGGTGGCTCTTTATACTAGGTACTGTTTCCTTCGAGATGCAGAAGCTTCTCAGCTTAATATATTCGCATCTGATTTTCTCTGTTTCCATTTGTTTGGAGAGTGCAGTTTCCTCTTTGAAGGTGCCTTTAGTTTCAATTTCATGGAGTGTTTTATCTACATGCTGTTCTATATACCTTATGGTTTCAGGTCTGATATCAAGGTCTTTAATACATTTGGATATTACCTTCATACATGATGTTACCTGGGGGTCTAATAAATGTCATTCTTACCAGGAAAGTAATGGTATATTAATTGTTCTGCAATATATTTGCAAAATTTTGACAAAACTATAGGTGTTTCCATAAGACATATATATGAAAAATATACTAAGGGCTTGGGCAAACGATAAAACACTTCTAGAACCTCAAAAGTCTATAACATTTATATTGGGTCTAAATAAAAATTAAAATCCATTGATGACTGATTATAGAGTACAAAATAGTTTCAAGTTTACATTTATTATTTCCAGTCATTCATTCATTTATTCAACAAGCATTTATTGAGCAATTTTTATATGTAACTTCTGTGCTTGACTGTGCATAGCAGTGGTAAACTAGAGTAAATGCTAATATCTTTAATAGAGTTTTCTGTCAAGTTGAGGGATTGTTCAATAAATACATATAACCAGCGAGCAGTGAGAGAATAAAACTGGAAAAGAAAGCATAAAAATTCAACAAAGGAACAAATTGGAAAGATAAAAATCTCTTGAAATTATTTTAGTGGATACATGTTGTAAAAATAGATTTATGATTTATGTACTCAAAAATTTAGATATTCATACAGAAATAAGAATATAATCCTTTAACTGATGAGTATTGTGTGAATAATTTCTCCCTTTCATGAGTTACCTTAGTATCCTAGTCATTGTTTCTTTTAGTGCAGAAGCTTCTCAGTTTAATGTATTCCATTTTGTTTATCTCTGCTTCCAATTGGTTGGCCAGTAGTACTTCATCCTTGAAGATTTCTGTAGTTTCAATGTCATGAAGTGTTCTGCCTATATTTTTCTCTATGTACCTTATGGTTTCAGGTATGACATCAGGTCTTTAATCCATTTTGATTTGACCTTTGTGCATGGTGCTAAGGAGAGTCAGTGCTAAGGAGAGTCTGAGTTAATTTTATGCATGTTGTTGACGAGTTTTCCCAACATCAATTGTTGAAGATATTTTCCTTGCTACACTTTGCTTATCTTACTCCTTTCTCAGCAATTAATTCTCCATAAACCTATGAGTCCATCTCTGGATATTGAAATCTATTCTATTGATCTGAGGGTTTTTTTTTTCCAACACCATACTATTTTAATGACTACAACTTTAGAGTATACTTTAAAAGATGGAAAAGGCACTGATTGAACTTTACAAAAAATAAACACCAAACCCATTTCAAAAATAGAGAGGAGAAATCAATATATATTTTATCAAAGAAGAAATACAGAGGGCCGCATAAAAAATTCTCCACTCAGATAGCAGCAAATCAAAATATTGAGATATCATCTCACACCAGACTACCACCTATCAAAAAACAAGAACAGCCAGTGCTTTTGTGGATGTAGAGTTAAAGGGACTTCCTTTCACTACCGATGGGAATGCAGACTGGTCTAGTTTTTATGCAAAACAATATAGATATTTATCAAAAAGCTAGAAATTGAGCTTTCATATGATACAGCAAACTATTCCTAAGAAGATACCCCAGGAACACACACACAAAGATACAAAAATGTCCTCTGAACCTGTATGTTCAGTACAGCACTTTTTACAATAGCCAGAAATTAAAAACAACCAAGGTGCCCAACAACAGATGAGTGGCTAAAAAAATGTGGTTTATCTACACAATGGAATACTATGCAGTCATTAAGAAAATTAAGTCATGAAATTTGCTTATACATAGACATGGAGAGTATTTTGCTGAAATTAGCCAGAGGGAAAGAGATAGACATAGAATAATCTCACTTGTTTGTGGGATATAAAAAATATGACAGTACAGTAACAATGTTCAGAGACAATAAAATTAAGATTCATGAGGTCCAGCCCAAAGTAGAAAGCTTGCCATAAAGAGTAATGAGTGCAGTTAGAATTGAGAAGGGTATACTAGGCAATGATAGCTGGAACTGTTCGCTCTGGACCAGAACTCAGTGCTCTAAGGAGAGAAAGTCACACACAAGATACTCTTTGATTGACAATAGATCAGACAACACTGTCAATAGGGAGAGAGAGAGAGAGAAGTGTGAAAGAGAAGAAAATTGACTGCCCTAGAGACAGATGGGTGTAGGTGATTGAAGGGAAACAGGTGACATTTGTGGCAAAAATGGTGCACTGGTGAAGGTGTCTATCTATGTATAAGCAAATTTCATGAATTAATTTTCTTAATGACTGCATAGTATTCCATTGTTTAGATAAGCCACATTTTTTAGCCACTTTGTAACCATGGTGTTTAAATAAAGCAATTCATTTTTAAAATGAATGTAACTTTTTACTTGAAAAATGTTTCATAAATTACATTTCTGGTTTGTTGACATTTTATTCACTTTTTTTAAAATGCATGTCTTACTTTTAATCAAAAGTTCATGATAATTACTTGGAATTACAAATCTTACTTTGTTTTTGGAAATTTTAAATACTAAGTTCACTAATTTAATAAATATTTGCTGAGTTCCTTCACTGTTCACCTGTGTTTGTTATAAATCTTTGAACAGGTAAGCATGTTGTAGAATCTCTATAACAAGCCTTAAAGAAGCTGAGGGAAAGAAAACATGTACAAGAAAACTATCTCAGCAAACTACAAGAAGCTTTTGACTATAAAGATAAAATGGAGGAATAAGGCAGTAATTGAGACTTGGTTTTGATATCATATTTTAGATATAGTGATAAGGAAAATCACTTTAAAAGGGAAATAAAATCTTTGGCTTTATGTGAACAATTAAAGTTCCTTTAATGAATAAATACATGTTTAAGTGCAGGGGTGGGGGTCCAAGCAAAATACCAAAATTGTCGACTGTCATTTCATAGATGCAGGAGAGGGCAGGGCTGTGCTTTCTTGTATCCTGGGGAAGCTATAAATTCTTGAGGTGGAGAAAGAGAAGAAAGAGAAGAGAGAGGAGAGAGATAAGAGAGGGGAGACAGGGATGTGACCAATGCCTACTGCTACTTTAAGGGTGTCCTGCAAGTCCAATGATTGTTTTGAATTTGGTGTCACCCAGCTCTGCTCAGGTCTACTCCTGGCAGACTAAAGGAAGCACAGTAGATATTGAGGATCAAACCCTGGTTACCCATGTACCAAGAAAACAGCCCTGCCCACTGTAGAATCATTTAGTCCACGGTCTGATGAAGTTTTGACCATCTAAATTAGAAACTAGGCCTCAGCTGGCCAGGCAGTAATTGTATCTAGTTGACCTTTCTCCAAGCCTACTTGAGCTCCCAGCAAGCTATCTACTCCTCCTCTAAATGCTGGACTTTTTTTTGTAAATTAACAGATAAAACTCCTGAAGCTTGAGACAGAAACTTTCTTCTTTGAGAAGGTAAAATATATACTTCTATGCTCTCACCCCTAGGTCCAAGCCACGCTCTCACCCTGTCCCTCTATAGTCCACTTCATACTATTCCTTTAAGATTTTTAGGTTCATTCCTGTCCTGCTACTCTGAGATCACCTGCACTGACTCTATCTGGTGTTTTAGCTTCTAGGGACCAGAGCCCACCTCCCTTTGTCCCTTTCAATTTCATGGTTCTTAGCAATGTGGGTGAGAGCAACTGCATTCCTACTGTCTCCCAGGTACAAGTAGAGGCAAAGTTATATTCCTGTGTTTCCACTTTTAAAACTCTCCTCCTTGTTCCTTAGCTTTTTTCTTCTCCAACTCACCTGCTACTAACCTGCTACAAAACCTACTAAATTAAGTGGTGTCCTACTTTTCATTCTTTCCCTTCACTATGACTTAGGTTTCAAAGCCTATTTATAGAGCATTTTAAGTACATAGAAGTACTGAAAGATGTTTTACTTTATCTTTGGAATTAATTCCATAGTCGTAAGAACATAGAAATATACATAGAAAAGTAAAATTATTTTATGCTGCACTGAGTATTAAAATGTATAAATTAATATATTTGCACAGTATGTTTATAGTAGTGCATGGCCATTAATTGATTTAGAAGTGATTGCTTATTATAGCACTTGTTGCAGAACTGTCAAATATGAAAAATAATCAAGAAAACAGTTTATAAAAGTAAATAAACCCAGTTTTTACTGTAATTTTTTTACACAAATGTTAAGTGTTAAATAAAACCTGCAGTTCCAAAATACAAAATTATAGAGGTTTGTGATTCTCATAAGCATATTAACATCTAGGCTTTACACATAATCAGAATTATAGTACTATACATTATTTCATTAGTGTGTGTACCTGAAAAAAATGCCTGAAACTTATGTATAGGGATATATTTATGATTTGATTATAGCTGTTTTTAAATAGACTTTTACTTTAATATTGTATTCAAATATTAATAAAAATTCTGCATTGCCTTTGATAATTTATCATCTCTACCTATAAAATAAATCATAGGTGTAATATTGCAGGCAGGTCTCTGAAAATTATTCCAAAGTATTAAAATGCTAGCAAATAATTATTAATTTGTTTTTTCCTATTATTAACCAAAAATATGTAAAAATTTCTAGACAAAAACTTTTAAGTGGCATTTAAAGTTATACATTATGATATTTATTTTTATTGCTAAAACTAAAAAAATTCGCAACAATTTTATTTATAATTTTTTTTTCTTTCAGGACTCTCATATGTCATTAAGCTCTGTTTAAGCACAGCTTAAAGGCTATATATAGAGGGGCCAGAGATAGTACAGAGGATAGGGCATTCCCTTTGCAGTAGTCCAGCAAGGTTTTGTTTCTGAGCACTAGAAGTGATCATTGACTAAAAATTCTAAAGTAAGTCCTGAGCACTACTAGGTGCAGACGCTAAGAACAATAAATATTATGCAGAAATTAAACTTCCAAGAATAACCAAAATATATTCAAATAAACCATTTTACATGTGTGTCCTCACTAGTCACAAGTGACACATAAACTAAATATTGAAAATAATATTTTAATACATTTGGTTAGTAACTGCTAAATATTTGATATATTACCTACCTATTTTCACAGGATATAATAGAAGTATGTGCCACTTTTAGAATAAAGTTGTTTTTATATGCACAACACAATCCGTGGTGTCTCATGTTTCACCACTATCAATCCTGAGGAGCAATGTTAGGCAAGTCAGTGAAAAAAATGTCCTACACAGAATGGGCTTCCACTCAATAGACAAAGGCAGGAGTTATAGGGATTTCCTCTAACAAGAAAAGCAAAATAAATCATTTCTACCTTCTCCTTTTGAGAGTTTCCTTGGTTAGCTGATTTTTTTTGTAAGTACTAACTTGACTATCCTAAAAATAGAGTCTTTAACTTTTTTTTTTTTTTGGTTTTTGGGCCACACCCGGCGGTGATCAGGGGTTACTCCTGGCTGTCTGCTCAGAAATAGCTCCTGGCAGGCACGGGGACCATATGGGACACAGGGATTCGAACCAACCACCTTTGGTCCTGGATCGGCTGCTTGCAAGGCAAACACCGCTTTGCTATCTCTCCGGGCCCAGCCTTTAACTTTTTATACTGTAAGAAAAAATATATTAAGTGGGAGAAATAATTCAACATGAATCTTCAAGTGAAATATAAAATATTTCTAGAATAAAAAAATATTCTCTATATTTATAGGTTATATTTTACTATTAAATACTTCTATTGAAATACCAAAAAAAACAAGGAATTTTTTTAAAAAAATACAAAAGCAATACAAGTTTGTATCATTTGATAATACCCAAAGCATGCCCAATTCAATAATGTACTCATTAGTTTTGTTAATAAAGTTTGACATATGTAAATTTAATCTTAAATATATAATTAATTTATGTGTACAATGTCATAAAAATGAAGATAAGTATATGTAAAATAAATGTAGGTACATATAAATGTAGGTATAAATGTTCATATACATTAAATGTAGGTACATAGATAAAATAGCTGCTTTTTTCCAAAATAATGATTAATATTCATTATTATTATATATTTATAATTAAATATCATGCATACCCACAGGCTCTACAGGAAAACATTTCATATCATTGTGAGAAAGGTTGACAAAACAGCAGATATTTTATAGACTTACCTTATATCTTTAAGTTCCTTAATTCTTTAAATTCTTTAAATTCCTATGTCCTTTATGGAATTTTCTTGCATCTTTCTTTTTCGTTTTTGTTTTTGCTTTGTTTTTTCGGCCACACATGGTGACACTCAGGGATTACTCCTGGCTATATGCTCAAGAATTGCACTTAACTTGGGAGACTAGATGGAACCGGGATTCAAACCACGGTCTGTCCTAGGGTAGAACACGGAAGGCAGATACCTTACTGCTTTTGCCACCGCTCTGGCCCTAAATCTTCTTACATCTTCTTACATCTTTCTTAACCAATAAGTTAAAAACTATTTTCCACCAACTTTTAGAAAAAAAGCAATTACATTATATTTTTAAATTGCATTTCTATAAACATGAAGTAAATATGAAGACAAATGTAAAAAATGTCTTAAATATTGTTTTATTCTGTGCTCACTGATTCTGGGAAAGGTATTAAATTTCTACCAACATTTCATTGGAAGTTAGACCTAGCTAAGAACAGTATCTGTTCACTGACTAAATAAAGGGCTTAGTAAATAGTGCTTCAATTAGTACTTTTGAAATAAGGATTTAATATACCTTTTAAATTGGATTATCATTATGGAATATTGATCTAAACACTTCTTTCCATTTCTTCTGTAGAAGAAAACAAAACATGTAGGCTGCTCATTGATGTAGCCATGTACTGTTTTCTTAAGGATTTGACCTATTGTTGTACTGTTCTGTTGAGAATTGCTTTGACAAACACCTGGGAATCATGTCAAAATATTTGAAGATTATATAAAAAAAATAAAGCTTTGGGCTTTGTCTTTCTAGCTACCTCTGCCATACTTGTTAAATACAACTCAATAAAAGGACATTAAATCAAAATACTTAAAATGCTTTTTTTAGATATTAGAATAATGATGAATATATATTCTAACAAATTAGAAAATTTTTGATAATAAATTTGATAAAATAGAGAAATCTAAAGAGGAAAATTTATTAACCATACATACAATGACAATTCAAAAACATATATTCCACTTCACCTATCATTAAAATATATACAAATCAAACATACAAAATAAATTACATATGCTTATTTATAGGTATGTCTTTGTATCGCACACATATTTTGAGATTCTGGCGACATGGCATAGAATTGAACCATACTTATTTTATAGTGAATAATTCATTTTATGAAACATATGATTTCATCAAACATCATTTAATGTAAACTTGTGTGGGAACATTAAGATTGCTTTAAATAATTATAATCTACCAGAATTTTTCCACCTATTTTGTACCATTACTATTTATTTTTCTTAATTTATAAATATATATGTATATACAGATATACACACATATATAATATAAACTTATTTGGGCATCAGTATTTTTTATATATATTTTTATATATAATTTAAATTCAAGGGACTCTTGTTAATTAGCCAAGTTTATATTTGTTGTGCTTACAATGCAATTTAATTTACTCTTCCAATTAACATTTATTAATAGACTATTGCAGGTCAGGTAGTTTGCTTTTCTGTGATTACACAATGATGAATAGAAGTATTACCAAACTGAAGGGCACAATACAGAATTTACTAATATTTACTATAAAATACAAACTCCTCTATAGAAAACTATATACTTAAATCAGGAAAGTAATTTTTATTTCAAACATTTGGGTAAATTAATGAATGTTCAATAATAACCAACTATTTTACAATCAAAATAGAATAAAATGAGGTCAACAAGATATATTTATATATATGTGTTTGGGTATCAATATATATAGCAGTTTGAGAACCACACCCAGAAATGCTCAGGACTTACTTCTCCTATCTCTGCTCAGGGGTCACTCCAGGTGGGGTTCGGAAAAACAAATATGATCTTGGAGATCAAACTCCAGTATACTTCATGAAATGTAAGCATCTTTCCCACTATACTCTCTTGCTGACCTTATTTTCTTCTATTTTGATTTAAAAATAGCTGTATATTATTGAACATTCATTAATTTACCCAAATGCCTGAAATGAAAAATTATATTTCTTATTTTTTATTCATTTTTTGGGGGGAGAGGGTTGGACCACACCCAGTAACGCTCAGGGGTTACTCTTGGCTATGTGCTCAGAAATTACTCCTGGCTTGGAGGACCATGTGGAATGCCCGGGAATCCAACTTCTGTCCATCCTAGTCTAGTGCAGGCAAAGCAGATAGATGCTTTATTGCTTGTGCCACTGCTCCGGTTCCAACCCATAGACTTTTTTAAAAGAATAAATTGAGTTAAAACATTGAAGAAATAAATGGAAATAGCAGTCTTCTTTAGGCATAGAGTATTGCAAAGAAGATTGAAATCAAGAATTTTAAATATATATAGTCTTAAAGTATATATAACTTTATGCTCTTCATTGAAAGACAAAAGTGGCACTTAGGCAACAAGGACAGATTTTTATTTTTATTTTTTTTTGGGGGGTCACACCCTGCAGCGCTCAGGGGTTACTCCTGGCTCTATGTTTAGAAATCGCTCCTGGAAGGCTCGGGGGACCATATGGGATGTTGGGATTCGAACCACTGACCTTCTGCACACAAGACAAATGCCTTACCTCCATGCTATCTCTCCAGCCCCAGCAAACTTGTAAACTCATAATAAGATAAAATGTTACCTTAAACTTTGTATTTGTCAGGTATGGATAAAAGCACCATCAGAGTTTTATTCTATTCTTGCTCAAAATGCACAGTCAATGTAAGCAAGAGCATACTTGCAGGAAATTTTTCCAAGGAGTATCTACAAAATTAATGGTCAGTATTCTTTATGTGTCACGATCATAAAAATGAGAATGATTGATGATGTACTGCCACAGAGTAGTCGAGATGTAGATGAGATGACAATGAAATGCAATAGGGAATCCCAGATTAAATCATGGGTCAGTAAAGGATGGTAATGAAAAATCAGTAAAATTTAAATAAGTCCTGTAGTTTACTTAATGATACTCTATCAATGTCAATTTCTAAGTTTGTGTAATTGTATCAGAGTTTTTTTAGGAGTTCCATTAAAGAGAAAGTATGATGAAAATTATAAATAAAATGGTTTACTATATTTTCAAGGCAGAGTTAAAAACAGAAGTTTTACAAATAATTACAAAGGAGTAACAATAATTTTAAAGATCACTATATTCCAAGAAAATCACACTATTTCTTTGATATAAGTTATAAGATATGCATTGATTGGAACTATTATTAACCCCCATAAAAGCTAAAGTAATAGGTATAAAGTGATATAAAAACATTATATATTTAAGCAGAAGTAAACTATAGCTGAACTTCCATATGTGTCTGTAATAACTACTGTATTTTACTAATAATTTATTTTAATGTATTAAGCTTATTATGCTGATTACATTTAAATGAAAATAAGTGTTTCAAGTATTTTAGAGATTCACTGTCCTTTAGTAAATTATATATATGCTTGGCATGGCTCTTTGCTTAAGGAACTATTTGATACTGGGAATTGAATATGATCTCCCACATGTGAAATCTGTATCTTTATGAAGTCAACTGTTTCTATGATACAATTATTTACTTTTAGATCAGTTTATATTTGCTGGAACAGGTTAGAAAGTAGTGTGAAATTCCTATATCTGTAGATACCTGTATCTGATTCTTAGGTCACTCCATGCTTTCCCTTTTCCTCCTTGCACCCTTTTGAGTTGTAATCCTCTCTTCCCCCCACAACCCCCCTTCTCATCCCACCCCACCTACCCCACCCATCCCAGCCTAGGCTTGATTAAGAACCCACCTACATTTATTTAACATATCTGGCCTTAACCATGGCAACCTTGCCCCTTAGGCGAATTACTTTGGTTTTGTTAACTCTGGCTAATACAGCTCGGGTCAGCTACTGGTTGGTTCAGCTGGATCCAAGCAAGAGTTGCTGCTTAACCTCCCTGGGAGTAAGCACCTTCTTCGGTGACTCCATCTTTTTCTTCGGCGATATTCCTGGTGCTGACCTGTTCATTGCAGGGTCTGAATGAACACAGCAAATATGTGAATCAGGAGGCAGGCCCCAGGAAACCAACCCCAACTCACCCATGGTTTTTATTACTTCAACATCTTACATTTGGGGCCGGAGTGGTAGTACACTGGTAGGGCATTTGCCTTGCACGCGGCTGACCCAGGATGGATACGGGTTTGATCCCCCTGCATCCCATATGGTCCCCCAAGCCAGTAGCAATTTCTGACCATAGGGAAAGGTGTAACCCCTGAGCACTGCTGGATGTAGCCCCCCAAAAACAAACAAATAAAAAAAATATTTTACATTTGCAGAATATATTAGTCACACTTAATGTAGTCATATTAATATATGAACTATTGAAATATAAAGAAGTACCTGAATTTTCTTATTTGAGTATTATTTTTGTTTGTTTTTGTGTTTTTCGGCCACACCTGGCACCACTGAGGAGTTACTTATGGCTCTTTGCTCAGAAGTCACTCCTGGCAGGCTGGGGGTGGTCCTATGGGATGCCTGAGATCCAACTTGGGTCCATTCTGGGTCGCGTGCAAGGCAAACACCCCACTATGGTGCTATCACTCTAGACCCAATTTTGTACTATTATAAAAGATTGATACTTAATAGTTTATATTTAGACTACTAAATTTATTTTTTAAATTTTTTGCAGGGAGGCACACCACAATCGTTTGACGCTCAGGGGTTACTCCTGGCTATGCGCTCAGAAATCGCTCCTGGCTTGGCAGACCACATGGGACGCCGGGGGGAGGGGGGATAGAACCGTAGTCCTCCTAGGCTAATGCTTGCAAGGCAAACGCCTTACCTCTCACGCCACTGCTCTGGCCCCATTTTTAATTTTTTTTTAACTGAGCTAATATAATATTTGACTAGACATGCTTTGATGACTGGGTTTAAGAAATTCTGATAAAAAAATGCTATAGAATGTGTCTATATTCATGTTTGGACTTGTAATTTTCTTGTAATACAAATATATTTGTATTGATATTTGGAGGATTCTGGTGCTAATACATTGGATTAGAAAATTGACATCTATTTTTATTTTTTTGGTTCAAAGGGTAGAGAAATTTTTATATTATTTGTTTCTTAAATACTTAGTATTTACTGGTAATTCCATCTTGTCTTGTTACTTCCTATTTGGGAGGATATTCTTTACAGATTCAATGTATTTAATGTGTCTGTTCAGATGTTCTTTTCTTCCATTTGTGAATTTGGTCATTTTTTTCTGTCCATTAGCAAAATATTCATTTATAAAGTACATATATTTCATCTGCTTACTAAACTAAAGACCTTCTATTAAGATATGAATAATCCTATAGTTGAATGAATAAGTCAGTACTGTGAAAAAAGCAATGTAATTATTCATTTATTGTTTATTTTGATACAAAATATTCAGTCATTTATATCAAGTTACCCAGGCTAAAAATGAAAGCATAAGGAATGTATATGCTTTCTAAATTTTCACATTCATATGACCTACCCTTTGAAGGGTTCAGAGAAGCTCCTTGAACCCAGACCTCACTAGGCCCCAGCCTATGGTCATAAAATATTTACTGAGTCATATAGTTTAGACAGAGCAAAGTCCGTTTATTAAAAGTGTAACAACACAGAGGCTTCCAAAGTGGGAGGCCTCTATGTCATTCTCAGGGGACACTTTATCTGGGCAGCTTCAGGTCAGAAACGTTTACCTTCTGAAGTTTAGTCTTGGAGGGGACAAACAGGGAACTTGCACATTTGAGGAGAGATTAAATTATATAACAAAATATTCAAAGCTACTGATAGAAAAAAAGATAATGAATATATAGAGTAAATTCGTTCCCATATGAAATGTTCGTAGCCAGTCATAGAGATTAACACATACAGGAAAGAATTTTAGTCTATCTCAAGAAGGAAAAACAGAGGGTGAGTCTAGGAATTTGGCTGGTAAAGGCAGAGAATGTTTGCCTTGCTTGGTCCAATGTGTAAATCAGCAATGCCTCAGCCAGTTCCAGGATGTATAGGTGTAGAATGGTGGAATCTTAACAGCCTTCTGAGCACAGCTGAATATCTTAGCAAGGCTTTGGAAAGAGGGCACAAACTGGGTATCATTTCAGGAGAGTTTTGTTAGACCAATCTCATCTTGTCATTTTCAAAATTCTGAAGGCATTAAGTCTTCAAGAGATAACTTTCTTTTTGAAAGTTGTGGGATAATTTGGGGCACACCTGGCAATGTTAGGGACTTACTCCTGACTGTGACTCAGGAGTCTCTAGCCTTGCTAGCTTGGGGAACCACATGGGGTGCCTAGGATTATACTTTAGATTCTAACTTGAGCTATGAAATAAATTTAAAACATAGACACAAATAAAAGGAACACATTGTACCCATCAATCAAATAGTATCGAAAAATGGATGAAGGAACATTGGCAGAAGTTTCTGTGCTGGCCAGGAGCTCCCTGATTCTTTAGTATATTCAGGAATAAAGATATTGTGTAATGAACATGTTCAGACTCAGAGTTAGAAAGAAAAGTTGATTGAAAGGAAGAAAAGAAACTCCCTAGCCAAAGAGGAATTCATTATAAGACTAGCTTCAAGGAAGGCTCCTTTTATAGGTATTTTAAATGGAAAATTCTGTCTGTGCTTCTAATCAAGTGATTGAGCTTTTACAAAACTTGGGGGGGGGGGGGGCTTCACTTTTGTTCTCAGAGAAGTTTTGTATTTACTGAAGCCTTTCCAAGTTGTTAAATTGAAAGCCCCTCTAAGTCCCAGTTGGAGCCCTGAGGCTGTCAGCTGTGTTTGAACTTTAGGTTAGGACCTTTTGACTGTTTGACCTAGCACAAGCTATCATTATCTGAGCTTCAAGTGAACTTGCCCAAGGCCTGAGGGCAAAATTTAATCCATTTGTCCTAAAATTCTGTTTTGGGATACTATAAATCCAGGAGTCCTAGAAAATAGACATGTTTAGGATATAGAATTAGGACAGCTAAAATGAAATCACAACCTTTTGGCAGCTGATTGGGGGAAACTGAGGCTTCCTCTTTTACTAATAAGAATTCAATAATTTAGGAAAGGTTTATTTCCGAGCTCTTGTGCTGATTTTTTGTAGTTATAAACGAAGACATTGGTTTTGAAGCATGGTAAATTCTCTAAGGAGAAATTTTAAAATAACTCTCATTCTGACAATACACAATGATTATTTTTTCATTGTGGGGACATAGGTGGCAATTACAGAGCATTCAGTGAAAAGATCTTTAAAATTATTTTAATTGGGAGCACTTCAGTGCCACAAAATTCCAGGAATATGTAAATCACCATTTGAAGACATTAAAGTGGGGAAGAAGAAAGGTTAAAGTAACTTCTCATCTTGATACATTTGGCAAAAACATCTAACAGATGTTAGGCCGGTTGTGGTTTCTAATTAGAATTTTTTAAACACACGTAAAGAGGATAACCAGTTTTGTTTTTAATTAGACTGGAAGCCATTATTTTGCTTGAGTTACTTTGCTTTGTAAAATTTTAAAGAAAAGTCATTTTGTTTTGTAGGTTGAAACTAGTTCAGTGTCTTTAGAGGTTCAGTTCTAGTTTTAATGATCAGAAAAATGTTCTTTTCCTTGGATCCTCAGAGCTCAAGCCCTCCTCACTCACCCCAAACAGCACCCCCCTTCCTCCAGGGAGCAATTGTTGATTGCATTTGCTTTGGGCAAAACCTAATTTTAGCTTTTATCCTTTGTCTTCAAATACTGGTTTCATTTAATAAATTTTGCTGTTCCCAATTCTATTTAATTCTTTATTCTTGTTTTGGGGCAAAATTTTTGAGGGGAAAAAAACTTACTGTGTTTTTCTAAAAGTATTTTTCTTTTTTCTTTTTTTCTTTTTTGCCACATTTGGCAATGCTCAGGGTTTACTCCTAGCTCTGCATATACTCCTTGGTATATATGTGGTGCTACAGATTGAACTTCCTGGTATACAAGGCAATTACAGTGTACTATATTGTTTGGATCCCCCAAAATGTATTGTTTTATAAATTACTCCTTCTAGGGGCCAGAGAGATAGAATGGAGGTAGGGCGTTTTCCTTGTATGCAGAAAGACGGTGGTTCTAATCCCTGCTTCCCATATGCTTCCTCAAGCCTGTCAGGGGCAAATTTTGAGCCTAGAGCCAGTAGTAACCCCTGAGCGCTGCTGGGTGTGACCCCCCCAAAATTTACTCCTTCTAAAATTGTTTATTGTATAAAAATATAAAATTCAATATTGAAGAGAATTAAGTTTAGTGCTCTAAGAGTGAAAGTGAATTCTCCTGTGCTGAAAGATTAGCATTTGACACTTGGAAGAGTAAAAGTTAAAGCTGATTGTACAGTTTAAGTAGGTTGATCCCTCCCCAAAACACAACCTACCCATCCACAAAAAGAGAAAGACAAAAAATAAGTGCTTTCTTTAATGGGCTGGAAAGAAATTTACCTCAGCTTCCTTATTTAAACAATTCTGCTAAATATTTATGTTTCTTCTTTGTTTCATTAAAATGAATACAGTTTTCAAAGCTAAGTAAGCCTTTAGTAAATGTTAAGACCCAGAGGGTCTCTCTGAGATGTAACTGTCAATGAATTTAGAACTTTCATCCTTTTGCTTCTGAACAGGAATAAGAACATTCACTTTGGCAGGCATCTCACTCTAAAATTAGTTTCTATCAGAAAAATATGACAAACACGTTTTTAAATTGCTTTATTTTAACAGACTAGTGCCCACACAGATCATCAATCTATTATCACCTGAATTTAAGATGCGTGTGATAAAGGATGCATCATGTCATCTTGCCTGCAAACTAAATTTTTTTTAAAAGCTAAACAAAACTTTTATCTGTCTACCAACCAACAGCTCCAAACTATCGGGTCAGGGTCTTCTCTCACATCCAAGGTCATGAGACAGATTATAGAGGGAGAGGATATAAAGAATTTATAATTTCTGATAATGTTTAAAATAATTGGCTGTTGTGTAGGGTACCTTCCTGTCGCTCTCATGTTCTTTCCAGATAGGCTACCTGATATGGCCAGGTAGCTTGGGGCGAAGTTAAAGGAAACTGTCTTGAGAAAGCCTAACGGGGCTTAAAACATGTAGTCCTTACAAAATGGTGTCCCTCCTTGTTCACAACCCAGGACCCCATATCCCCTCCCCTTCTTATGGGCCTGAATCAAATCCTTGACTCTCTTTGAGGTTCCTCATTCCTGTCCCTGCTAATGGGTATGTACTGAGATCTTCACACAAGCATCTTTTTTTTTAAATAATATCTATTTAAACACCTTGATCACAACATGTTTGTGATTAGATTTCAGTCATGTAAAGAACACCCCCTTCACCAGTGCAACATTCCACCACCAATGTCCCAAATCTCCTCTAACCAACCCCACCCCCACCTGACTCTAGACAGGCTTTCCAGTTCCTTCGTTCATTCACTTGGTTATGATATTTCTCAGTGTAGTTATTTCTCTAACTGCACTCACCACTCTTTGTGGTGAGCTTCATGAAGTGAGCTGGAAGTTCCAGCCCTCCTCTCTCTGCTTCTGAGGATTTTTGCAAAAATGTTTTTCATTTTTCTCAAAACCCATAGATGAGTGAGACTATTGTGCATTTATCTCTCTCCCTCTGACTTATTTCACTCAGCATGATAGATTTCATGTACATCCATGTATAGGAAAATTTTATCTTAACTGCATCTACGAATACTTGTATAAAGTGGGTGAGGAAATTAATTATGCAAGGTTTTACTAAGAGCATCACATAAAGAATAAACAGTGGCCCAGCCAGGACAGTTATTCAGGGTGATTTGTGAAACACTATTCATACCGGGAGGCAGAATCTTTCTGCTTCCACAAACTGACCTTCATCCACTGCAGCATCTCCTGGAATGATCCCCTCTTTCTATTGGGGCATACACCGTCCATCTTGTTTTAAAAACTTTAAGTCCAAATTCCTCCTGTTCTACAAATGCTCCCTCTGAGATGATGACACAGATTTAAGCAACAGAAACTGAAGCCTCTTAATATTATACCAATTTCCTGTGCAAACTAAGTATTTTATAAGAATATTGGCTCTTCTCTGTTGAATAATGAAGGTGAAGTTTCTTTCTTTTATTTCCTAAAACTTTTAAGGGATTGCTTATGTCTATTCAACATATTTGGGATTAATATTTATTTAAAAATACAATTGTTGTATTTCTATTTTTATTTGTTCTTCTGGGTTAAGAGGTATTTTTAGGGCCAGAAATATAGTAAAATATATTTACATTGCTTTGCATGAGGCTGCCATGGGCTTGTTGCCCCGCATTTATATCATCCTTTAAACATCACAAGGAGTGATTTCCCATTGTAGAACTGCAAGTTAAGCACTAAGCATCACCTGATGTGAATCAAAAATAAAACAAAACAATTTGTGTTTTCAAATTGTGCTTCTTTTATAGAATTTAATATTAAGGCTGATGATGTTAAAGGTTTTCTGAGCCTCTAATTTCTGAAGAGCAGGGACTGAGAAAATATTCTCAACCTTTCTGTTCCTGACAAGAATTTATTACCAAGACGATTATGCCTCCATAATCTGAAATAAAGCCCATCTTTCACCTTCTCAGTACTGTCCTAACACTCCTAGGTAGTCTGACAGCTCTGTACCCACAAAGCTCTCTTCCTTTGCTTTGACACTTTCTTTATTCATGGAATAATAATCTTTCCTTTGCAACAAGCTGAATGAAATAATCTCCTTAGTGAAACAGTGCATTTTGCATTTATTAATGCTAATCTTTTACTAACCTGCCTCACAGTTGTGCTTTGTAATTGTTACCATTGTCATTTTACTAATTGTATTCTGAATATTGTCAATAGGACTTGCACAGCAATCCGTTGCCTAGCTCTTACAGAAGTGTCCTCCTAAATATCAAGTAGCCTATTAGAGAGATCTAAGTGGACGTTTTCAAACAACACGGTGTCAACACATTTAAAAATACATACATCATCTTGACTCTTGCTCTTGTCTCAAGTCCATTGTGAAAATAAATGAGACCACTTCAAGGAAAAGCATCAAAAGTTATTTATTTGACCATTTCCATCACAAGAGCCAGTCACTGTCAGTGACTCCAGTCACTCAGAGGAATGGAAAAATGAGTAAGTAAAAAAAAAGGAAGAACTTTAGGAATACATCAATTGTCATGAGAGGGCATGGCTAGTGTACTCTGATATTTCAGAAAAAGTCTGTCTTTCTCTCCTAGGTCCTAAATAGAGAGAAAATATAGGTAAGCTGTCAGTTGTTAATTGAATATTAAGTTAATTACTAGAGAGGTGGTGGTCTGGTAATCAGCATTGGTTGCTCTATAAATTGTAGGTCAAAGTTTTATTTGTGTATATGTTTTGATCATAGCCTAATTGTGTATTAACTTTCACTCTTAATGTTATTACCATTTATCATATTATCCAGGCTTAAAAAAAAGAATCTTGGGCCTGAAGTGATAGCACAGTGGATAGGGCATTTGCTTTAAACACAGCTGACCCAGGTTCAATCTCTGGCATCCCATAAGGCCCCATAAGCCTGCAAGGAGTATTTTCTGAGTGCAGCACAAGGAGTAACCCCTGAGCTCTGCCAGGAGTGCCCCCCAAATATGTAAAAAGGAGCATCTTTTAATTTGGTTGTTATCTTATTCATCTTATTGATTTTACCTTTCTAGTATATATATTTATTTTATATTAAAATGTATATTTACTGATTAATTAAGGCCTTCAATTTCTTGATCTAAAAATCCATGTATTCTCATTATTGAAAACATTTACTTATATTGTTAAATAAATAAAAATGTAATCTTGATTGAACCCACATCTATGAACTATTTTCCTTCTTCCTACTGCAATGTCATGTGACAATTTTAAACCACCTTAACTAAACTGACTTCCTCATTATTTTATAAAATGAGTTAATGTGGCCTGAACAGACAGTTAGGTGGTAGTGATTAGGGTGTATGCCTTGCATGTGATTTACCCTGTGTGTATTTCATAGCATCACATTCTTCAGAGGCACCCAAATTCTGTAGTGTATGGCATTATAGTCCTTACACAACACCAGAATGACTTTGGCATCCATGTAATCCATAGCATCTCAGGGCCTGACCATCACTATATCCTTGAACTCTTGCATCATTGCACTGGTATAGGTGCCTGAGAATTGTGAGGAATATCTCCTCACTTTTCAGGCTCTCTGCCTTTAAGTACTGCTCAGAAGGTTTTGCTCCTCCACCCCCCCAAAAAATCCTCTAAAAAAATAAATGACACATAATGGATGAGACCTATTAAAGTCCATGATTTAATCCTGAATAATACATTTATGCTTGTTCTCAAATGAGCTGTATCTGTACATCTACTTGTGCTCAGGGATTACACCTGACTGTACTCAGGTATTATTTTTTACAGGGCTTGTAGAATATATGGTGTACCTGTAATCAAAATGGGTGTGTGTGTATCTCCAAACACAACTACCCACTATTCTATCATTACAGCCATAAATTATTTTAAACAAATAAAATATTTCATCTGCAAATTCATCTGCAAATTGTCCCTGATGGACAATAATTTCAGTGCCAGCAACAATACCTCATTACCTAGACCCTTGGGTCCAACATAATTACTCTGAAGCATTTAAAAAAGTATCTGTTATTCATTCCAAAGTCACCACCGACAGCAGAGACCTGTAAGCATCATGGCAATGAGAGGACAGCTGCCATACCATCTTTATTTTGTAACTCCTTACAGTCAGTGTTCTCAGCACAGCAAGGTTGCATTTAACAAATTACACATGTAGTGCACTTGATCCCACCACAAGTTATTCACTTTGTTTTTACTTCTTAATTAATTCAATAATGTGCACCAAACTACCTGTTACAACTTGATGGTAAATTACAAAACATGTTATTCTGTTTTGCAAATTGTGTGACATTCTGCTTTTTATAGTGGCCTGGAAGAAAAAAACCTGTTTATTGACAATGCCTTCAAATATACTCATTACTATTGAATAATTTATTATATGCAAATAAACTAAGACAAGCCATATGCTGAATAATTTCCCAACACTTTTGTATAAGTAGGTAACTTGTAGTAAGCCAGAGGGATTTTCTTTGGATTTTTTGTTTAACAAGAAGAGGAACCATTTTCTCTTTATTATACCCTTTTAATATTTTCCATAATATTTTTAAATGAAATAAGCAGAAAATAACTCTGGATTTGCTGCTGTTATTGTTTTAGGGAACCTTTCACATCTGATTCTGAACTCAAAAATTACTTGTGGCAGTACTTGGGAGACCATATAGTATGCCAGGTATCAAACCCATTTATCCGTGTGCAAGGCAAGTGCCCTATCTGCTCTACTAATTCCCCGGCCCCCAAAAATTACTTCTAATAAACTATTGTGTTGAAAAATTTTGTGCATTATAGTTCAAAGGGATTATTGATAATTATAGTACAATGGAAATTGGTGAAAAGATATGATAAAAAGAAACATTATTGACTAACAAATGTTCATATTAGTGTAACAAAAATCAGACAACTTGTAAATTTCATGCATACAATGTTTTGCCCATTTTCTTTTATTTTTCTTTCAGTGACTTTTTGTTTATTTTTTTTGTTTGAGGAAGCAAGTTTACAGTGCTTGGGAATCTGTGATGCCTCAGCTATTACCTGGGCTTCCTGCATATAAAGTATTCAATTAATCTGTTAGGGTTCAATTTGACACCCAAGTCGTCTCTGAGAGTTGAAGACCACCTCTGATAATGCAAGGTGCAAAAGGGAGTTTATTCAGCTAGCCAAGGTGGAAGTCTCATCCAACCAAGAGAGTCTTGACAAGGACCCCAAGTCAAATCTTCAAGCTGTTTACATAGGGCTTTAAAAACTTCTACAACTCAAGCATTCTATGGTTAATACAAGTAGTTCATTCTTCACCATTTGCATGATTGTTCCATTTCCATTTGCATACAAATCACATCATGTCTTAGGATTGATGTCCCAATTCATTGCTGACTTAACTTATCTGGTGGAACATTCGGACCCCCCAAGTTCCTTTATTTCAGTATAACGGGGGATTTTGTTTATTAGAGGGTATACTTTGTGTTTTTATCTTTGAGTTAACACCCTCTGCCTATGGGAAAGTTGTAGAGTGGAAAAATACTTTACAGTGGCTTTATTGGGGGCTTGGGACCACCTTGGTCCTAGGGCTTTGTGAGAACAAGCTTATTAAATTATTATTCTAGACTCACAGTATTTTTCAAGTACAAGAAAATGTGAGCATTAAAAGAAGCAGATATTTATTCAGAAACAGAAAAGTCTATTGGTTCTTGTCACATCTGACTCAACTTAGCATGTTATCTTCCCTAATACTGCTCCACACCTAACTCACAATAGTTACATAAAATGAATAAGAAGAATAACCCTGATATCCAATGAATTCTGTTTTTTTTCTGTTGTGAGAAGGAAGAGAATCAATATTACATGCATTTTACAAAGAATATTTTCTTGATATCAACCATTTGTTAGATTGTTTGATCAGTAACTATTTTTTGGTTTGCATGATCTTAGTAACATGGTTCCAATAGATAGATTTTAATGAATAGAGCTTTATTTTTCCTAAAGACCTCTCTCTAACATAAGGAAGGTATAAATTTATTTCTATATGTGATATGTTTTTTCTAGAACCAAGGATCTTATTCTAGATAAGAAAAACCATTATTCTTGTACAATCTATTAAATGTAGCTAATGTTTTATAAATTATGTTCACATTTATAAATTTCTTTAATACATACTTTGTGAGAAAATATATGTTGACTTTGATTTTGAGTCTGATTAAAATAAATTGTGCCCACTTTAGAATTTAAATTCCTATGGAACAAAATAAATTATAAACAATTATGTATATGTAATCTATATTAAACTGATGGCAGAGTGATACAAACTTAGAAAATTATTCAAGGTCTATATTCAGAGAAATCTTGAAATTTTAATTACGAACGCTAGAAAAATCTCCTGAGAAATTAATATTTTAGTTTATAAATTAAAGTTAAAGAAGCAAGCAGCAATGATACCTGAGAATGGTGCTTTGGTAAGTAGGCCTTTTATGTGTGTTCACAGGTATTTGAATAAAAATAAATAATATTGTGTGATTGAGAATGGAAAATAAAGAAAGGAGGGGGCCGGGCGGTGGCGCTCGAGGTAAGGTGCCTGCCTTACCTGCGCTAGCCTAGGAGACGGACCGCGGTTCGATCCCCCGGCATCCCATATGGTCCCCCAAGCCAGGAGCGACTTCTGAGCGCATAGCCAGGAGTAACCCCTGAGCGTCACCGGGTGTGGCCCAAAAACCAAAAAAAAAAAAAAAAAAAAAAAAAAAAAAAAAAAAAATAAAGAAAGGAAAAGAAAAGAAGAAATATAGTCTAACAGTTCTGTGTTTATAAAATAGTTGAGTCTTGATGAGGACCCCAAGTTGACAAGTCTCTTAAGGACCAAGACTAATGTGTTAGCAATGAAGCTATTCTGCCTCCATTTTGTGAGTTGCCATTGGAAAAATATTTGCCTGAAGAAAATTGTACGCTTATAAGTAGGTTCATAATGTAGTTACATAAACATTATCAAAATATTTAAATTGATATGTAAACAAAAAATTTTGTTACACATAAAACTTAATTATCTTTCTAAATGTATTAAAAAATTTTAATGATAATATTTTAATTGTTTAGTTGTTAGTTGTTAGTATATGTATACATTAATGTACTGGTATATGCATACTATATATTTTTATCTCCTTGTAGAGTAATTAGTGTTTATCTAATATATAGGTGATAGTTAATAAAATTAAGAACATTATATCAACTATTATATGCTCTATGTATCATTTTGTGTACAGACAAAATCAATTCAATAAGTACAAAGAACAGATAAAATTGATAAAGAAGGTGGGCGCCGGACCCCTGCATTCCACAGCAGCCCCGCGCCAGACCCCCAGGGACCCCTGACCTGACTTCAGGCAGGGTGAGTGCGCCTGCCATCTAGCCACCTCCCCACATGGGAGCTGGACCTCTGTGTTCCAAACCGCATCAGACCCCCAAGGACCCCCTGACCCGACTCCAAGCAGGGTGAATGCGCCTGCCACCCGGCCACCTCCCCATGTGGGCGCCAGACCCCAGTGTTCCACAGAAGCCTCATGCCAGACCTCAAGGACCCCCCAACTTGACTCCAGGCAGTGTGAGTGCTCCCGCCACCCGTCCACCTCCCCAGATGGCACCCAGAGAACCCTGTGCCTGACCCACTCTGTGCTGCTGGGAAGGGCTAGAGCTTATAGACCGGGTGAGTGTTGGTCTACTCCCCGGACCTTGGGGTATCCTAGAGCAGCCTGCCCCCTGAGCCCCGGACCTGGAACCCCAGGGGCAAAGAGAGAACGCCAGGTGGGTTTGGTTGAGGGAATTTTCTCAGCTGAGGCTCGAAGGGGGTGGAGCTCTGCTGACTCCCAGGGAAAGGAGGGAGGACAGGGAGCTTAGGCTCAACAGCACCCTCCAACATTGTGGCCAGGAGTGGAACTGCACTAGCTGCCAACAAAAGGAAAAAACAGACCAGGCCCTTCTAGAGAGCAAAGGAGGAGCCAAAGCTCGGTGAGCTCACCCAACAGACCCCACTAGAACCACACTCAGGGAGGGGACCCGTCCCCACACCACAGGGGGCAAAAGCAGGCTGAACTCGGAAGGCACTGCACTCCAAGCCACATCAATAAATGCAAAGAAATATGGGTAAATTAAGGAGAACCCTAACATCTTGCCATACGGAGAGAAACCCTAGCAAGTTTCCAAGTCCAAAAAAGCACAAATCCATTGGAAGGAGACTTAAAAGCAGCCATGAAGAACGAAATGGAAGCCTTGATTAAGGAAATAAAGGAAACGCTAGCCACAGAATATAAGAAATCCATGGAGGAACAAATCAGTCAAATTAAAGAAGAACTGTCAAAGAATATGAGAGATTCCATACAAAGGGAAATAAAGGAGTTGAAAGACAATGTAACAAGCCATATGAGCAGGATCACATAGTTGGAGAAGCACATTGAAGAACTCAAAAGAAAACTGCAAACAAAAAAATGACCAAGAAACCAGAAAGACAATAAAAGGCAAAGCACTGGAAGGAAAAGTCCAGTATCTAATGAACAAGGAAAAAAGAAATAACCTAAGAATTGTGAGTATACCAGAAGGGGAAGAAATAGGAAAAGGGGAATAACAAGTAGTCAGGGAAATATTAACAGAATACTTTCCCACCCTCTGGAAAGAAGACTCAGTGCAAATCCAGGAAGTGAAGAGAGTCCCTAATAAAATTGACCCTAACAAACCAACGCCAAGACATATAGTAATCCAAATGGCAAAAAAAACAAAGAGAAAGATGATATCCTTAAAGCAATAAGGGAGAAAAAACCCTCAAATACAAAGGAAGGGACATGAGAATCAAATCAGATCTCCCATTTGAAATAATTCAAGCAAGAAGACAGTGGAATGATGTATTTAAATGCCTGAATAAAAGAAACTTCCAACCTAGAGTCCAATATTCAGCACAAATCTCATTCATATGGGAGGGCAGAATAAAAACATTCTCAAACAAAAATGAGCTTGCATTATTTGCCCAAACAAAACCACTACTAAATGACCTACTCGGAGACAAATTACACAACCCAAACCCCTGATTGTAACAACAACCACCCTACACAACACAACTGTACAACAGTCCTCTCTGTCAATAATCTCCCTAAATGTTAACGGACTAAACTCTCCCATTAAGAGACACATAGTAAAGAACTGATTAGAAAACATAAACCAGACTTCTGTTGCCTACAAGAAACACCCCTACAACTGCAGGACAAGCACAGGCTCAGAATAAAAGGATGGAAATTAATTATTCAGGCTAATAAAAAACAAAAAAGAACAGGGACAGCCATTCTTATATCAGACCAAATTCCATTCAACCTCAAAAAAGTGATAGGGACAAAGAGGGACACTACTTATTGATCAGGAGAACACTGGATCAAGAAGTACTAACCTTGCTCAATATTTATTCACCTAATGTAGAGCCAGCAAAATATGTGAGGCAACTGCTTGCAAACCTGGAGAAACACATGAAGGGAAATGTGATAATTGTAGGAGATTTCAATACTCCACTATCACACCTGGACAGATCCACCAAACAGAAAAACAGCAAAGAAATAAGAGCCCTAAATGAAAAATAAGAATATCTAGGGCTAATAGTCTTTTATAGGACCCTCCATCCCCAGAAAACAGAATACACATTCTTCTCAAGCTCACATGGAACCTTCTCCAGAATAGACCATGTCCTAGGATACAAATCTAACCTATATAAGATCACAAATATAAGGATCATTAGAAGGACCCTATCATATCACCATGCAACAGAGGTCAAAATTGACTACAAGAAGAAGCAATGGAGAAAAACTAATACATGGAGATTAAACAACATGCTGCTCCACAACAGCTGGATCAAAGAGCAAATCAATGAAGAAATAAAAAGATTCCTTGAAACAAATGATAATGAAGAGACAGCCTGTCAAAATCTGTGGGACACAGCAAAAGCAGTAATTAGGGGAAACTCATAGCAATACAGGCCTATGTCAAGAAACAGGAAAATGACAAAACCAACAGTTTAAAGGATCACCTCAAGGAATTGGAACAACAGCAGCAAAGACATCCAACCACAACCAGAAGGCAAGAAACAATAAAAACCAGAGTAGAAATAAACAACATTGAAACTAAGAAAACAATACAAAAAATCGATGAGACCAGGAGTTGGTTTTTTGAAAAAGTAAACAAGATAGACAAACCACTGGCAAAACTTACCACAAAAAAAAAAGAGGGAAAACACCCAAATTAGTAGGATCACAAATGAAAGGGGAGAGAATACAACAGAACCCCAAGAAATACAACATATCATGAGATCATATTATGAACAACTATACTCAGTTAGGCTAGAGAACCCAGTAGAAATTGACAGATTCCTGGAAAAATACCATCTTCCGAGACTGGATAAGGAAGACCTAGAAAGCCTAAACAGACCAATCACTTCAGAGGAAATTGAAGATGTAATTAAGAAACTCTCTAAGAACAAAAGTTCAGGTCTAGATGGATTTACAGGCGAATTCTATTGAACATTCCAAGAAGACTTACTACCACTGTTCAACAGGCTCTTCCAAACCATCGAAGAAACAGAAATCCTCCCCAACTCCTTTTATGAGGCTAATATCACACTCAGCCCCAAAGATGGCAAAGACACCACCAAGAAAGAAAACTCATACCAATCCCACTAATGAACATAGATGCAAAGATTCTAAACAAAATTTTAGCGAACCTAATACAGCACTTTATCAAAAAGGTCATACATCATAACCAGGTGATTTCATCCCAGAAAAGCAAGGTTAGTTCAACATACACAACTCAATCAACATCATATATCACATCAACAATAAGTAAGACAAAAGCCACATGTTAATATCAGTCGATGCAGAGAAGGTGTTTGACAAAATCCAATACCCTTTCATGTTGAAAACACTCAGCAAAATACGGTTAGAGGCAACCTTCCTCAAGATAGTTACAGCTATCTATGAAAAGCCCCCAGCCAACATTATCCTTAATGGTAAAAAATTAGAAGCATTTCCACTAAACTCAGGAACTAGGAAAGGCTGTACACTCTCTCCACTCTTATTCAATATAATCTTAGTAAATCTAGCAATAATAATCTGACAAGAGACGGGAATCAAAGGAATCTAAATTGGAAAAGAGGAACCAAAACTATCTCTTTTTGCAGATGATATGATGATATACACCGAAAACCCTAAAAAGTCCACAGTAAAACTCCTAGAAACAATTAACCAATACAGCAAAGTGGCTGGCTACGAAGTCAATACACAAAAGACAGTAGCATTTCTCTACACAAATAATGAAGTTGAGGAGAGAGAGATCAAAAATATAACTCCATTTACAACAGTATCAAAAAAATATAAGGTACCTAGGAATCAACCTTACAAGAGAAGTGAAGGACCTATACCAGGGAAATGTCAAAACACTCCAGAAAAATTTGAAGAGGATCTAAGGAAATGGAAGAACATCCCATTCATGGGTAGGTAGAATCAACATAGTCAAAATGACTATCCTACCAAAACTACTATATAGATTCAATGCAATCCCAATCCAAATTCAAACATCATTCTTTAAAGAATTAGAACTATCAATCATAAATTTATCTGGAATCACAAAAGGCCCAGGATAGCCAAACACACTAAAAAGCAAGAAGCTGGGTGGCATCTCTTTACCTAACCTGAAGTTATACTATAAAGCCATAGTGATCAAAACAGCATGGTACTGGTACAAGGACAGAGCCTCAGACCAGTGGGTTAGAACAGAATTTCCAGACATAAACCCCCAGTTATACAGTCACCTAATATTTGACAAAAGCAACAAGAACTTGAAATGGAACAAAGAAAGTCTTTTCAACAAATGGTGTTGGTACAACTGGAAAACCACATGTAAGAAATTCAAAATTGACCCATACCTCACTCCTTATACAAAAATCAACCCAAAATGGATCAAAGACCTCGAAATTAGATAATAATCTATAAAATTTATAGAGAATAACATAGGTAGAACACTTGAAGATCTATATATCAAAAAGGTCTTTGAGGATGGAGCACCAATGGCAAGAACTTTAGCATCAAACATAAACAAATGGAACTACATCAAACTAAAAAGCTTCTGCATGTCAAAAGAAACCCTACATAACACAACAAGACAGTTAACTGACTGGGAAAAAATCTTTTCACTCAACATATTAGATAAAGGTCTGGTATCTAGAATATACAAAACACTCAGAATGCTGAGCCCCCCAAACCAAATAAAGCAATAAAAGATGGGAAGACAAAATGAATAAACACTTCTCAGAGGAAGACCAAAAGGTGACCAACAAATACATGAAAACATGCTCACCTTCACTCATCATCAGAGAAATCCAAATCAAAATAACAATGAGATGCCACTTTACACCAGTGAGAATGGCTCACATCAAAAATAATGGAAACAGTCTCTGCTGGTGGGAATGTGGTATGAAAGGCACTCTCATTCCACTGCTGGTTGGAATGCCCCCTAGTCTAACCCCTATGGAGAACAGTCTGCAGAGTGCTCAAGGAACTCAGAATTGAGCTGCCATTTGACCCAGCAATTGCTCTCCTAGGTATCTACCCCCAAGTCGGAAGGACATTCATCCCAAAATATGTGTGCACCCCACTATTTATTGCAGCACTCAGTATAATAGCCAAGTCTTGGAACCAACCTCAATTTCCAACAACAGACGAGTGGATTATTAAGATGTGGTATCTATACACAATTTCATACTACATGGCAGTCAGAAATGATACAGTCATGTACTTTGCAGCAAAGTGGGTGAGCCTAGAACATATTATGATAAACAAAGTAAGTCAGAAGACAGAAGATAAACAAAGAATGATAGCACTATTCTGAAGCACCTAGAACATACACCTTATATGCAACTAATACTCAACAATCAAATAACAAGGTTTAACAGGGTAGAAACTCCAAACACTGTAACAGTCAACATATACCGGGAGCAGTGCCCAAAACACATGAAAGAAGAACAACACAAACCCTTGACTACACATTATACCACAAAGAAACCAGCAACAGCAGAAACAGCAGCATAGAGAGAACAGGTATGTAATCAGCCTTCTATTACAAAGGCCCATAATAATCCCTTAGGGATCTTATACAAGATTACAGGTAAAGAATACCATGGAAAATCACTGACTCTAACAGAAATATCTCAAAACAATGTTTTAATGCCTTAATATTACTATATTTAAAATAACCTCTCAGCTTTTCTGTTCTTGGATACAAAGGGTGGACAAACTAAAATGGCATCTCGAGGCCCAGTCACACGACATACCATACCCAGCTTGCACTACGAGAATGTCCTGAGAAAACTATTTAACATACACTTTATCTTTAGATTATACCTTCTTTTAGGACTTGAAGCATGTGACCAGCCAGAACACCAAAGCAGCAACTATGACATACAGGCTTATTCTACAAGCCCTACTCATAGAACACATTCAAGCAAACTAGCATTCCCTTGCCCATTTGTCCTCTCTTCTCACTTTCTTTTTTTCTTTTTCTTCTTTCTTTCTTCTTCTCTTTTTCTTTTTAATGTATTTTCTCTTCTCTTCTTTCCTGCCTCTTACATATACTTTTTCCTCCCCCTCCTTTGGAAATCCGACTATCCCTTCACCCCTCAATCCCATCCAGATTTCCCACTTAATAAAAATCTTCACCCTTAGTTATTAATCTATTAGGCATCAAGACTGAACTCTTACCCCAACGAAACAATACCCAGCAACAAAGTGAAGGGACACCAAGTTAAACCCACACCTCGTCCTTGGCAAGAAAAGGCAACCAACTCCCCTGCTGACTCATGCTGCGTGGCCCTCCTTACCAACTCTTCCTAAGGTGGACTGTTACTTGAAACCAGCCTTAGAAAAGTATCCCCAAAGCAAGAACTCTTCCCAAGACCTCCCTGCCGCAAAGCTTTTGCCAATCTCAAGAAGGTCAGGGTGTGGGATGAAAAGGAGCCCGGGAACCCACATACCACAAGAAAATCTCAAAAGACAATGGGGAAACCTATAGTTCTATCATAAGTATCAGACATGTATTGCACTACCTCTTTACCTGCTTTTTTTCCAAATGTAAGATAGTTTCTTGCATCATTTTGTTCCTTTAATTACATTGTTATTTCATTTTCTAAATCTTTGTTCCTTTTATATATATATATCTATATATATATGCACATATATATTTTTTTCTATTTTTATCTTTTTTGGGTGTGTGACCTGTTTTCGTTTTCTTCTTTGTCCACCCCCAAATGCACCAGCAATATAATGTAGCACCATTTCCCCCTGCAAAGACACACTAAAATAGGGGGAAATCTTACATATAAAAACCAGCTCTTATCTACTAGGGATAAGAACTCATACTTGTTTATAGTACAGGGACATCGTCCACCATGAAAATATGTCACGTGGACCCAACTTAGACCCCAGGTGATTAGACACAATCCGTCCAGCCTTGAACCTTAGATCCCAGACATAGAAACGACACAGTTCTTCACGACAGCTACAGGTAACAAATCCCATCTGGGACATCCTCAATACTGTTCGAACACCAACAAGTTCCAGCTCTAATATGATATCCTAACAACGAGAAAAATGGGAACAACTTGACCTAAGGTCAGGTTATCCTACCCCTCCAGCTGATGATAAGACAAAATCAGAAGATTTGTCACCCTTGGGTCAGTCCAAAAGCAAAGATCACGATTTACAGATGACTGGCTGATAGAGCCATGGCCGGACTGTATGTATTCTGTGACCAATAAAAAAGCCCTAGTCTAGGGTTTGAGCTACTACCTGCACAACATGAGCTCCAGTTCCAAAGATCCATCTGAGACAATTGCAAAGGAATGGGTCTTCTGGAAACACAACGAAAGACGCTATCATAGGCTCCATCCTAAAATCAGCGTAAAGACCAAGACCACCAAACACAGAAGACGGATTAAAATGACACTGAGGGAACAGAACTTCTAGAACCACAAAGAAAGGCTTCATCACAAATTCCACCCCTTGACCTGTGCAGATACCGAGATCTCTAGATATAGAGATCTGATTTTATCACCGAGGACGTAGAAGTCTTCCAAACACCACGAAAGCACCAAGGGGAGAGTAATGAACCTGAACGGAGTCTATAGTTAATCCCATGACAATATACTCCAAGGGTGGAGAAACCCTGTACCTCTTAGGCCATTCCTTTTCGAATGACCCCAATATTTACTGTGCCTGTGCAGGAGGGAAAAAATAAGCACAAAACAAATATTTTTCTTTTTATATTTATTTAGGTTTTGTCGATTTCTTCTTTTCGGTATGGTTATTAAAGTTGTTGTCTCCATTTATATTTATTTACTTATTTTCTTCTTTTCTTTTTCCTTGGGTGCTCTGCTATGTTTTTTATCTCAAGACCATGGCTTTTATGTGGTGCTTATCTTTATTGTTGGAGTGCTCACTAGATATTTTATTTGACACTTCTTTTTGTACTGTTGAGGTGTTTCACCTTCTTTTTTCCCTTTGTCTCTCAAACTGATGATGAGAGCCTTTAGAAGGACTCTGCCCTTGCACCTGTTTGCTCTTGATGCCTCCCTTATTTCCCCCTCTAACTGGAGGCAGGATTAGCTAGTTCAAGTTGCGTGGTTTTGCCTGAAAAAGAGAAAAGAAATAAACTGGGGTAAGAGTCTAATACCCTGAAAATGGGCGGAATCCTTCTAGAGGCTCTTATCATCGATTTGGGAGATGAAGGAGAAAAAGAAGGTGAAACACTCCACCAGTACCAAAAGAAGTGTCAAATATCCAGTGAGGACTCCAGCTATATCGATAAGCACCACAAAAAAAAAACAAAAAAACAAAAAACAAATACTAAGTAGTAGGTTAGATACAGAGGGGACCACATATTCTAGCCGCCCTGAGGGTGAGGGAAGAGGAAATGGGAGGTAGGACAAAAACGGAGGTGTAGGGAGGACAATTTGGTGATGGGATTCCCCCCTGATTTTATGTAAATATGTACCTAAAATATTATTGCCAACAATATGTAAGCCACTATGATCAAAATAAAAATTATATTAAAAAAAGAACTCTGCCCATTTTTGGCGTATTTGATTTTTACCCCAGTTTATCACTTTTCTCTTCTTCAAACAAAGCCACATAACTGGAACTGTCTAGTACTGTCTCCCAGTTAGAGGAGGAAACAAGGGAGGTACCAAGACCAAAACAGGTGTAGAACCACTAAGTAGTAAACTAGGCTCAGAGGGGACCATGTTTTCTAGCAGCCCTGGGGGTGAGGGAGGAAGATATGGGACGTAGGATGGAAACTGAGGTGTAGGGAGGATAATTTGATGATGGGAATTCCCCTGATATTATGTTGTTATGTACCTAAAATATTATTGTCAGCAATATGTAAGCCATTATGATCAAAATAAAAATTATATTAAAAATGATAAATAACTATTGCTGTCTCTGGTAAATGATGCCCTTTAAAATTCACATTTTTAATTATCTTTATTTAAATACCGTGACTACAAACAAGATTATAGTTGTATGATTACAGTCATGTAAAGAACACCCCCCTTTAATAGTGCAACATTCCCACCACCAATCCCCCGATCTCCCTCCTCCCCACCCCCCTACACCTGTACTCGAGACAGGCTTTCTACTTCCCTCATTCATTCACATTGTTATGATAGTTTTCAGTGTAGTCATCTCTCCAACTGCACTCATCACTCTATGTGATGAGCTTCATGTCATGACATTTTAATTTAAATTTTATCTTCTATAAAATCTTGCACCAATGAATATACCCAATTATTTAATGAAAATAATATCCATAGATTTACTATTTTAAAAACTAGAGTTAAGGAAAAATGAGCACAGATTTTAGTATAACATAATTTTATTAAAATCACTTTTCAGGGTCCAGAGCTTTAGTGCAGCAGTAGGACCTTTGCCTTGCACATGGCTGACCTAGGACTGACGTTGACTATATCCCCTGCTTTCCATATGGTCGCCCAAGCCAGGAACAATTTCTGAGTGCATAGCCAGGAGTAACCCCTGAGCAACACTGAGTGTGGCCCACCCCCCCCAAATTACTTTGCAATATTAAAAGTATTCTTTATAAGTGAAATTATTGCTGTCCAGATTAATTTGCCATCATAGCATAATATGAGAATTTTCATTTTCACTAAGAAATGATTGCTAATTTAATGAGTTAATTATTTAAAAAGTAGTTGTATTAGACAAGTTTTTCAAACTTATATGTAGTTGAAAGTTATGTCAAACAGTAAATTACATTGCATATTTTATCATCTATAAAGTATTGAATGATAAAATATCCCAGTCCAAATAAAAAGTGACATAAGCATGTGATCAAACTTCTGACATCTTAAGATACAGATTTCTAAAAAGTGAATTTCCAAACAAAAAAGACATGAAAATATTCTTTAAACTAAAAGTAAGAACGGCAACTGGAAAGATATTATTTCTACTTTAAAATTTAAAAAAAATCAGGAAATTATATATTTAGCATGTGTTGACTACAATTCTTTGTTGGTTTTCTGTGCATAGTTCAATTTCACTTTGTTTTTCTCTACCCATGCTTCTCCTATGTCAAAAAAGCTAATAAATAATCAATTCAAAACAAATTTTTCTAATATAATTTACTATTTTAAGTTTTAGTTTTGTGTCAAATAGTATTTCTGTGGTTTTGTTGGATTTCATTAAGACTGCCATTAATATACCAGCATATTAATTTGGCCTTAAAACCATCAAATTTATCTGATAAAAAGAGTGTTCCTGTGTTTTCCCACTACAGGTATTTCAATAAGATCTACCTGTTAGAAAGAAAATTATGATGAGGTTAATGAGAATTTTATAAAGCATGATGGTACCAAGCTCTCTTTGATTATAAACTCATATTCTAAAAGGCCTGAGGTATATTCTCTTTTGAATTGAAATTCTTTATTAAATTTCACTTTATTATTTATCTTATTACTATTTTACTTTGTTTTTAAAGAAAAAAATGAAAAAAAAAAAGCATCAATATGAACTCTGCTACCTTTTTTGATTAAGAGATTAGAGTTAGAAACAGTTACCTTGAAGGAATAATATATAAAAGGCTTTTTTTCCAATATAAGCATAGTAAATAGAATCTCAGAGCATGAATCCTGGGAGAATTGTTGGGAACTTATTTCAGTTTAAATTCCAGAAGCAATAAACAAAGGTTTATGTGAGAAAACAAAATAAAAGCTGGGAGTTGTTTTACTCCTATTCAAACAAGACATAGCCTAGTCAATAAGTTCTCCAAGCCAAAAAGAAATTACATTTTTCATATTGACTCATTATCACATCAAAACTCTTCAGATATTATATTTACACATACATCAACATCCAATTTTGATACATATTGATTTAATGCTGATAAAATGTCAAATATTGCCCTAGTTCTTTGCACCACAGTAGTCTGTGAATGCTTTATCATGTTAGAAATCTGAAAAAATATCATCGCGAACATTCTAGCATGAGAATTCACTATATCTAAACTGTTTTATTCATTTCTAATATCTTAGGACAACATATTTACATTAAAATAGTTTGTATATTTTCTGTTTTAGTAAAATTTACTAAAATGATGTTCATAGTATATTATTAATATTCATATTTTAATATTAGCTATGTATGAAACAATTGTTTATAATGTAGATTATTTCACAGCCAAAATATAATGATTGTGTATATTATAATTAACAAATATGAGACATATTTTAAGAAAAATTGATCATAATTTCATACCCAATATTTGAAATTTCAAACTCTTAATAATTTTATTTATATATATATTGGTTTAGTTTTTGTCATTATGTTCATAAATTCACCAAATGAAAACAGAATTTCATCTAAAATGTTAAAGTGCACTCATCATAAAAATGTTTATCTATGTAAAATAGCATAAATTTGAAGAAAAAGTATAAAGTTATTTTTACTTATTTCAGCACAAGCATCATCTTCTTTCTCCTCTGGAATTAATTTAAATATTAATAAAAATCAATATTCACTCTTTATTGAGGTTTAAATTATTTTATAATCAATTTAATATAGTAAACATTAAATTCAAATATGCTTAACAGTAGTACTTTCTTTGTTATTTTCCAAGGAGCAGAGTGAATTATAAAGTTGCACGAAGATAAGGAACATTTGAAACACAAATATGATATATTGTCAATTTGGGTAATGTATGTTTAGTACAGAAATAACTTAAACAATATTTAAAAATTATCCTTATTTGTGAAAAAGAAAACATTAACCCCCAAAAATTAATATATTTTTAAAAAAATGCACATCTAAAGAGTTTAAATAAAGATAAATAAGACATAAAACTGTCTTCATTTGCAATTATTATTATTTTTATTTGGGGGAGGTATGAGTGAACCCCACCAGTGTCTTTCAAGGCTTACTTTTGACTCTGTGTTTAGTGATTTGTGTTTAGAGATAGTGACAATTGTTGGGAAAAGTTATGTGGCACTAGTAATTGAATCTGTGTTAGTTAAAGCCATCAACTTTATTCTACCTTTTCATCTTCATATTTAATTATCTTGAAATGTTACTGTCTCTTGATGCATTACTTTTAGTTAACTAAAGTCTAATTATTTAGTGAACTTTAAAAATAGTGTAAAGAAAACATTTTACTCTCTTTTTTGATGTGTGGGTTCATATTGTGATGTAATAAAAAATAAAGTGAATGGTGTGACCAAGTAGTGGATTCACTGTAACAGTCAACAGAAAGTTAAAAAATTAAGGGGACGAGGCTGGAGAGGTGGCACTAGAGCTAAGGCATCTGCCTTTCAAGCACTAGCCTAGGAGGGACAGAGGTTCGATCCCATGGGCATCCCAGATGGTGACCCCCAAGCCAGGAGTGATTTTTGAGTGCATACCCAGGAGTAATCCCTGAGAGTCAAACGGGTGTGGCCCCAAAATAAAAAAAATAAAAAAGGTGTTATCAAAGAATCATTGGAAAGTGCTTTTCTATGAACCATAGTGTAACCAAATGTATCCCCAAGTTCTACATCAAAGAATAGAAGAATCTTCCACCAGTGACTGTTGTAGCATCAAAGATACTACCCCTCATTTTGTCTTTAGACATTAATGCAATAGTGGGAAGTAAATTTCTAGATATAGCTGCTAAGAAAGACTTTACATTCTTTTTTGGGGCGAAGTGTTTTTTTGGGGGGTCACACCCGGCGGCGCTCAAGGGTTACTCCTAGTTCTGTACTCAGAGATAACTCTTGGCAGTTACAGGGGATCATATGGGATGCTGGGATTTGAACCACCATCCGATCTGAATAGGCTGTGTGCAAGGCAAACGTCCTAACACTGTGCTATCTCTCTGGCCCGAAATTCTTTACATTCTGAAACATTTTCCATCAAAAGTGGTAAAGTATTGAAATAATTGAAAACAACAAGAACAAATAGAACCCCAAACTTGATGTTGAACTATGATATAAGATTTAATTTCAGTAATTTCTTTCCATTGAGAACTATCTCACTTTTTTGTGTTTTTGTTTGTTAGTTTTGGTGTAACACCCAGAGTCTCAAGTTATTCTGGCTCTGCACTCAGGAATTACACTAAATAATGCAGGGAATCCATATGAAGTGCCAGGTATCAAAACTGGGTCAGCCATATGCAAAGCTATTATCCAACCAATTGTACTTCAACCTCACATCTAATTTCTCCATTTGCCTTCAATTGACTCTCTAGATATATAGCATGAACACATACATTTTCATTGCTTGATTTGGAAAGTTGTTCACAAAATGTACTATGGATTATCCTAGTAAATATAAACTAGCCAAAATTATGTAAGATTACCTGAATAACAGAAAGCATGATAAATTTGATAAATCAACATGTGAACATTTGTAAATCTCCAAAAGATGTAGTTTATTGTCATTAAATTTAAGAAAGAGGGGCCAAAAAATGAGGGTAGGACACTTGCCTTGATTAAGGCTGATCCTAGTTTGATCTTCGACATCCTATATAGAGCACAGAGCCTGCCAGGAGTTATTCCTGAGCACAGAGTCAGAAGTAAACCTGAACACCAACAAATGTGGCCCCAAATAAAAACAACAAACAAAAAAGACACCTTCAGAGATAACTGAATAAGGAATTGGTAGGAAAAAGTAGATTTTTATGAGGTTATTGTGCTAAATGAAAGAATCGAGAAAGTGAAGAGGACTATTAGATAGTTTCAATCATCTGTAGAATAGGACTATCTCACAAAATAAATTTAAAATAAACTAAAGGCTAAAAGCAAGTAGAAATTAGTTAGCAAAACTGTCTACAGACTAGTGTAAACTATAGTGACTACCAGAGGGAAAAAAAGAAACCTGCTCATGTATTTTTGAACTATACAATGAGAATTTTTCAAAAAGAAAAAAAAAACAAAAAACGTGCCTCATTCTTTTACTTAAAGGATGGATTTTCTTCGAGTGTTTTCTTTACACTTAGCTAACCCACGTTTGATCCTCAGAAGCAAATATAGTCTGAATACCATCAGAAAGGAATTCCTGAAAATAGGAGTAAAACTGAGCACTTTTTAGTGTGGTCCCCAATACACCCTCCCTCATAAAATTCACTCTGAATTTCCATTGATAACACAGAGCAACATTTCTCAGAAAGAAGCCACAGCACCCTACTTGCTGTATATTTACAGTTCACATACAAAAGGATAAACATGGTATGACCAAAGGTCATACTGGTAGGACAGGGTTGAGACCATAGGCAAAAAACAAGGTCAAAAGTGGTGTTCCCTTGGTAAAACTTTAAAAAATTCAGTTCTAGAGAACCATCTAACCTAAATAGTCACAACAAAACAGCTTTCAAAAGTGAACAAATAACAAAGGCAAGTAAATTTATAGAAAGACCAGGGAGTCTGTCTGACATTTGCCTTGATTAAGTTACTTTAGAATCTGTTTCCTGGAGCATGAAAATTTGACCTATATGTTACTTTCCTTTTACAGGTATTTTTTTTAAGGGAGGGGGAGAAAGAAACATTCTTAAAAATTTTTCTAGAAGCATGTCCTAGTTTTTCATTTTTAATTCAACTTTCAATTTCTTTGACCAGTCTCAATAAAGTAAGTAATACAAAAAATATGGTTTCAAGCATAGATCCTTTTTTGTTTTACCACCCTTTAAACTAAAATATCACATTTATCTATATCTTGATGAAAAAATTTTCTTTTATTAATTTAGGTTTTTTTTGTTTTGTTTTGTTTTGTTTTGTTTTTAGGTCACACACAGCAATTCTCAGGACTTGATCTATGGAGCCTAGAGCAAAGGGGACTCCATTTTGTCACCCAGTGTAAGGGTTCCATTTCCTGCTTCTAGACTGTTTCCTTTTGAAAAACATCTCATAGGTCTCTCAGGTTTTCAACGCCATTAGAAATAATAAATACTGCCCTGACAACTGGCCATAGCAGATATCTTGTTAAGGCTAAGACAGCAGGAACTATGGAATGTCCCCTAGACATTAGCCAATCAATTTAAAGGATAACAGAATGAAGTAGCCTTTTGTGCAAAACCCTATATAAACTTGTAACCCATGGAGGGATGCAGGGAATGTCACCTTCTGCAAGAGGTAGCCCTGGCTAGTCAGCTTGGTGCATGCTGGTAAATGAAAATAAAGCTTTGTTACAATTGTGTTGTCTCCTTCTGCATTTTGAACCCTGACAGATACAGTCTCTACTCATAGGGATCACAGGATTGAATCCTGGTTGGTTGTACGCAAGGCAAGCTCTCTCCCCACTGTTGAATTTCTCAGATCTCCAAATTTATATTTTTAAAATATAATATATCTTATTTAAAATGTCTTATTTAAACTTTAAATATTTTTGAACTTCAACTGTAAATCTTGTTTCTATAAATAAAAGTTGCCACATTTACTCTTAAGGTGTCTTCAATTGTCACTAATTTCTGTTTATTTAAATTGAAGTATAAGTATTTTTAGTTCCTTTAAAGTAACAGAAATTTCCTTTAAAGTTCCCTAAATGACAATTTAATTTCTGGCTCTATATTATTATCACAATAATCAAATATAAAACCTGTTTTTAATTAAATGAAATGTCATATCTCCATTTTTAGCATAATAATAAATTTCACATTAAAAAAGGAAATAAGTTTCATTTTTAAACAGATATTGGTTTATAGTAAAGCACATTTAGGGAACTAAAATAATTGAATAGTTGTTTGTTGAACATGGATAATATGCTAACAAATTAAATTCATTGCCTTAATTTTGGTTCCCTGAGCTATCTGAGTACCACTTTTACATTGGCTAACTCACACTTATGTGGATTTGGTTGGAGAAATTATAACTTAATTTCAAAAGGGTAAAAATCTTGAATCTGTCAAAAAATAGATTGCCATACATGTATCAAAACAATTGTATAACTATTACAGTTATTAAATTTTTGGGTTGAATCAGTTTCTCTTGTTTGACAAGGGTGATTAATTTCCAATGATTACAGTAACTCTTCCTTATTTGTTATCAAAATTTAATTTTAAAAGACCATTGCTGCTCTAATTAGAATATTTTTTTTATTTTTTTTCTAATTAGAATATTTAAATAATTTATATTTACTGCTTTTGACAATCAAGCTACATTTTATCATATCTCAACAGAACTTTCTACATGCAAACTCACAGTTAGACCCCATTTTGAAAGTTAAAAGACTGAATTATTGACACCTTCAATTTCTCTACCTGTTAATCCTTCTGTGGAAGAAACTGCAGTCACATATTTGTCACTATTTTAGAATACTGTCTTTATTCTGAATGTGGATATTCCACTTCTGAATATAAATTTTCAGTGTCCTGGAGAGTAATAAAATTTGTTTTGCTTTGTTTTTGTGTTTGTTTGTTTGTTTTGGTGCCACACCCAGTAGTGCTCAGGGGTCACTCCTAGCTCTAGACTATGAAATTACTCCTGGCAGGTTTAGAGGGACCAGAGGGGATTCTGTGATCAAACCAAACCCCATTGGCCTTGTGGAAGGCTAGCAACCTACCCTAATGGTGTCATTTTGAATTCACTCATTTTTCTTTTTAAGTTGCAGATCTTTCTACTCACAATAATCATCCCAGTCCTGCACAACTTCATTTTTCTCAGAGAAGCTATGTGTAAGTAAAATAAAACATTCCCTGAAGGCATACTAAATGTTGCTCATTAAAATGAGACTTGTTCTAAACAAGTGGTAGGCAAGGTAATTTTGCATGAAGAGATGGTTGTGGTTGTTGTTTTAATCAATTTCATTGCCATTGAGACCTTCCCTTCATCAATGTCCCATTTTGTGCTCCCCTTCAAGCTTGCTCTCATAGCCAAGATAATTTATTTCATAGTGTTTGGTATAACACATACTAAAACACAAAATTACTCTTGCATTAATAATGCCCTTTGTGTTGGTGATTGTTGAAATGGACCGGGAGGCACTCCTGTATGAGCTTTGAGGTTGCACATGCATGCTGTCCTAGAAAGCATTTTTATACAGCATGTTATTGAGATGGAATTGCTAGTTACTAATAATTTAACACAATTAATTCAAAAGTTAGGTTGAACATTTAGGTTAATGTATACCTTATATTTATTTTGATATAGTACACCTTTGATTCACATTTATTACTGTATTTTATACATTTTACTACATGTTTACTAAGAGTAAATATGGCAAATATTGAGAAGTATTTGATTAAATATAAGCTTATATATTGAAATATCATGATAAACTAGCTTGCTTCAAATTATTATGGATAAAAAATAGTTGTCCTAGATTATACATTACACATTAGAATCACAAAATTGTTTTAGGTATTATAATAAGCCTGATGAAATTATTTTAACAACTCAGGTGTTAACTTTGCTTTGTTATTTGGACAATGAAGGTAGAATTTGGGCAATATGAGATGGTTACTCCTTCCAAGCATTGTCGGTGCAGGATGGAGCACATTCTTTCAATCACAACTTGACATGACGCTTCTATCCTGCAGCATGCCCTTACTTTTTCATTCTCACTCTTCCTTTCCCTTATTCTTCTTTTTCTAGAATTACTCTTTACAATATGTTATTTTCTAAGATTTTTCTAAAGTTAGTCAAAATCTCATATATTATAGACTTATAATGCCATTATAATACCAATATTTTTTCTTAATACACTATTGTTTATTTATTTTTAAAAGATACTCTAATTTAATAACCTTGAAATGCATTGTTATGAAGTGGTTCATGATTGAGTTTTAGTCATATGATCTCCAACACACTTTATCAGTACAGTGAGTTTTGTGTTTTGATTTTGGGTCAAACCTGGCAGTGACCTGGGGTTACTCTTGGGGTTACTTTTAGCTCAGAATTCACATCTGGCAGAGTCAGTGGGCCATATAGGATGCCAGGGATCAAACCCTGGTCAGCTGTGTGCAAGGCAAACACCCTAGTCACTGTGCTATCACAGTGACCCAGTACATAGATTTTTAAATCAAAATATTAATGCTTATATCATAAGTGTAAGTTTTTTTCTACTACTAATTTTGGCTCTTGGTCTTTAAATTTTGAAATTTTAAGAACCTTTAGACAATTCTTTCCTAGCTCAAAATTCTTTTATAATTTCTGGGGAAATGTTTGTAGTGGGAAGGGTGAAGATTTATAAAAGAAAGCACTAAAAAATAGAAAGAAGAAAGAAAGCACTGAAAGAGTTTTAGGCATAAGAAAAGTTTACTAGGAATATAGAATATTTGCCAGTAGGCCTTTCACTTTTGCTCTAGAGTAAAAATGTTCCAGTGTTTTACTTTGTGTGGTGATCATCTACCTTTCATGTATCTGAGCACCGCCATCCACTGGAATATTTGTATACCTTAGGTTTGGAATGTGACTCAGGCCTGGAAATCAGGTCTTAAAATAATCTATTCACCCTCTAGTGAAACAAGCTCTTGTTTATAAATGTTTTGCTGAGTTGCTCTCTGTTAGCATCAAGTCTATGGTACCTAATTTGGCTTGGCTGTAGAAACAGCTGGAGCACTATTTGCTGAGGCTTTTCTTCCAGTATTTACTCCTTGGGAGATTCATGCTTTGCAGGTTTGCATCCCCTAGTAAATTCCATTCCGGTTTCCTTCACCCTGGTTTGTGTGTCCGGGGAATGGAATCTATTAAACAGCCTTTATATTTATGTTAACCTCAAAATGGAGATACTGCTATTCAGTACTAATCAGAAGAGACATTTCTTCTTATTTCTTCACTTAATAAAACCACACAATTTTATGATGCTTCAAAAATTTAAGTTGGCTATCCATGATTCCATGGTTGTGTAATTACAATACTATACCTCTCAAATTTGATCAGGCATAAGAATCACTAGAGACTATGATTAAAATATATAAAACTAGGGCCTGGAGAGATAGCACAGCGGCGTTTGCCTTGCAAGCAGCCAATCCAGGACCTAAGGTGGTTGGTTCGAATCCCGGTGTTCCATATGGTCCCCCGTGCCTGCCAGGAGCTATTTCTGAGCAGACAGCCAGGAGCAACCCCTGAGCACCGCTGGGTGTGGCCCAAAAACCAAATATATATATAAAACTAGACCACATATACAGAGTTTCTGATTCAATAGGAAAAGAAAGGGTTAAGAATGTTTTTTCCCTTAAATTCCAGGTGGTGTTGATTTCTGCATGGGACACTTCACTTTGGGAAACTTTGTTCTAAATTTTAAGTAATTATATAATTCAAAAAGAAAGATTTATTCTAGAGAAATATATTAAAAGAACTTCTAAAGGCTTACACTAAAGAAACCCTAGCAATGATATGAAGGAAAAAGTATATCTGCAATCTGGAGAAATAAATATAATAGACACAGGACTCAACAATTCATATAACTCTTGCTATGGGTTTTTTAGACCTTCAGAATGACATCTGTCAGGTTTACTTTGGTTGATATTTTTTCCTGGCCATTTTACTTCTTTGTTTGTTTTCATATTTTTTTTGAGGGGTGGGTCACATCCAGCAGTGCTCAGGGGTTATTCCAGGTTCTGCTTTCAGAAATGGCCCTGATTCGGGGGACCACATGGGATGCCAGGGATCCAATCCATGTCAGTCCTGGATCAGCCACATGCAAGGAAAATGCCTTATCACTGTGTTACCACTGCAGCCCCAATTTCTGGCTACTTTTTATTTGAAGTGGTTATTATAGCTATGCAATCAATAACTCATATGAATTTGATTATTTAATACTTTAGAAAATTAGGAATGCTAAGTAGCTTTAAATATTTTTTATTTAAAATAATGTGGAAATGGGTCTGATAACATTGACAGTTGAAAAATACAAGCATTTCAAAATCAGATGCAACTGTATATAGTTTAAGTGCTTCATCGATTCCATCTTAAATTGTACCAGCAGTGAGAATAATCACATCAATACTACATGTTCAAGAAATCGCTTTAACATATGAGTGACACTTGCTGTTTGTTGAATAGATCTTAAATAATTGGTTATAATCTAAACCCCAGGAGCTCAAGACCTTATTCATCCTTGTGATTTCCTTATTTATTCAAAATGAATGCTATTCACTCTTTCATTTGTTCCTCTTCAATATAAATTTGACAAGTGTCTGGAATATCATAAGGACTCTTCAATGGGTAGTGAATATGCATTAAAAAAAAGAAAGATCTGTGGTCTCGTGGCACATATTCTATAGATGTTTTGGGATAGAAATCTGGTGAATAAAAATGACAATTAAGCAAATGAGAATCTATTCTTTACTAAAATGTTACTCAAACAGGAACTTGAAATGAAAGTTGTGAAGGCAATTTGTAAGAAAAGGTCTTTTAAATAAGCCATAAGAAATCAGACACTGATGCTGAAATGGATCAGTCAAGTAAAGATAATTTTAAGGTGAAGATGCAAGAAGAAATCTTTTTCTTTATTGACTTCATTTTATTTAGGACACATTTTTTTTAAAAGTGCCTTATTATAGTTTTCTAACTGGTACCTGACTTATCTGATATCCAGCATTTATTTAACAGACTTATTTTTGTGAATCACTGACTATTTCACTTAACTGACTGTTCAAATATTCTCATTACTTTCTCTCCTCCATGGTATCACATACAAATTCTGTTGATTGAACTCTCATTATCATTTTCCTTTGGTTTAGAAAAAATCTACAATTTTCACCATAAATTTCTGCTTTGTCATTTGCACAATTACCTGGGACAAAATAATTTTATCTAACATTTCTTAGATCACTTTCTATCTTCAAATTTGATTCTATTGTTCTTTACATCAGATTTCCCTTTTATCTTATATTTACACTGATCAAAAATGTTCCCAATTTTAATGACTAAAAACATTTATGACATTGCTCAATTTATTCTCAAATTAGTACGTCATTTGAAATTACTATTTCATGGTTTTCTTGAGAAGAAAAACATAATCTACAAACCTGACTTTTAAAAAATATCCTCAATCTTGCAGATACTATTTTAGTGGTAAGCATTACACAATTTCTCTCTTTAGCAATGATGCATCTTTTTTTTTTTAATGATGCATCTTTAAAATGGGGCCTGAAAACTCATTCTTAATGGTCTTTTGAAGCTAGAGTAAAAGGCATTTAACCTATGGCTCTAGCCATAAAACTAGGGTGTATTCAATATGAAATCAATACAGTATAGTTTCTGGGAAAATCTCTTGTTTTACATTGCCAATTTGACACTCTTCAGCCACTGTAATAGTCATTTCAATCTTGGGAATGCATGTTGTTTTTATATATTCTACTCATGTCCTACGCTTAAACTTAAAACAAGAAAAGCATTTTTATTCTTTCCTTTTGTACAAATAGAGCTAGTGCATAGTTACTATCTTCAGGAAGTATGGAATGTTTTTTATATTATACTACATTGGTTAATTAGGATTGACTTTGAATGAAGTACAGTGTTGCCCTCTGTGAAACTGCCTTGAACTTACTCCACTTCTATGGATTCCTCCACCTTGTTGCCAGGCAACCAGGGCCGGATTGCTACTTTACTTTTGCACTGAGCAGCTTCAACTGTAGCATTCACTCACTTTGCATTTTTTAACCATAAATAATTTTCCTTGTCTCTTTACAGCAGTTGAAGCTTTTTCTATTTTTTTTTGCTCTTGACAGATCTGCTTTATAATATATTTAAATTACCAATCTTAATTTATAAATTTTCTATTTTGTCAATTTAGGAATGTGACTTCATCTTTGGCTTCTCAGTTTAGCAGAATTGTGTCTGTCTTCACTTAATAAATAAAACACTGATATCGCTTATAAGTGAGTAATAATTAAAAAATGAATTAAGTTAGCAATGATTTACCGTATTTATTACATCACAATTAGTTTTGTGTGGGACTAAGAATAACGTGATAAAAGCTAGCTAAAATTCTACCCTTCAAAGCCTTGCATGTTATTCAGGAAAGAAGGGTGAAATATATATGAATAGATACAAAAAATAAAATATAGTAGTTTATTTCAGAAAGCAATGAGCTGAGGATCGTCTTTTCTATATCTCTTATGCAAGGATAGTTTGATGTGACTTTTTAAGAGATATAGTAAAAATTATAAATATACAATTAGAAGATGTTGAACAGGTCTAGTTATAATGAAAAATTTAAACAGATTCACCATTGATCTTAAAATTGCATAATATTGAGAAGAGAACTTGGAAACAGAGCAAATGGGGAGTTGATATTTTGCAAATGGTAATAAAATCCAGAAGGGGCAAGTCTATGGCAAAGTATTGGATAGAGCACATGTCAGTGTATATGAGACCTCAGGCTTGATTGACAGCATTGTATGAAGTTCCCAAACACAATAAATAACCTTATACCTACTTTCTGACACTGTGTTATCCTATGTGATTCTCCTAGGGTGAAAATGACAACAAAGAGTTAAAAAATTAAAAATAATGGTGTAGTTTTTTCATCAAAATAGGTGAGTGGAATTAAATTATAAGGTATTTTCATTTTAGTTTTCTACCAAAATGCTAAGATCGAAGGTTTCTGCTTTATAGTAAAATAATTAAAGCTGGGGCCAGCGCGGTGGCACTAGAGGTAAGGTGTCTGCCTTGCCAGCGCTAGCCTAGAATGGGCCACGGTTCGATTCCCTGGTGTCCTATATGGTCCCCCAAGCCAGGAGAGATTTCTGAGCGCATAGCCAGAAGTAACCCTTGAGCGTTACCGGATCTGGCCCCAAAAAAAACAAAAACAAACAAAAAAATTTAAGCTGATATTCTGGATAATGAAGATATCTGTGTCACCAAAAAAATAAGGACAAAAACAACACAGAAGCAATAGAATGCAAAGGAGGACCTATTGTTGTATATCATGTCTTTTTTCATGTTTGTTTTTTCTTTTGAGCCATACTCAACAATGCTTAGGGCTGATTTTTGTCTCTGTGCATGAGTATCCTGCTGGGGATCAAAACCTAGGTCATTTGTGTGCAATGGAAAATTACATGCCCTGTTGTACTATGGCTTTGGGGCCTGCATTTATTAATTAGGTGTAGAAAAAAGGGACACATTTGCAAACACTTTAATTATTTTATTACATTTGTCATCACAGAGCATAGGATTGCCTGTGGCAATATATAATTGAAGGAAAGAATACAATTTTTGGAGGGATGGCAGTCAGTAGTAGTAGTTATTAGGTGCATTAGACACAGATATTTAAATATTCACTAATTAATAAAAAGTAAGGTAAGACTACATGACATCTAGCCAGGCATCACAATCTTCTTACAAATGATGATAATACAATAAATTGGAGTTTGTTGATGGGAGGGGATCTAATTTTCCAAGAGTTACTTAAAAGTAAGTAACAACAAAAAGGATAGTGAGTAGTGTAATATGGCTTCATTATATCCATAACCAGGGTAATTTAGTGATTTGAGAGGAGCATTTGAGGTTAATAAAGAGGATAAAATCTATATCTAGGATCTTTAAAGTATAAGTTGTGAGAAAGAAAACAGCTATCAGTGGTTTCTACCAAGAAAATTTAAGTAGATATAAACAGTGATCCCATGAGGCATAATAGAAAAAGAAAAACTTCAAACTGGAGGGCAGATATTAGCTACTGACAGGAACAGTTAACAGAATGACATAAATATCTTTAGGATAAATTAAGTTTCTAACTGAAGAATGGCAGTGTTCACAATTTATGGTTGATATTAGTGTCCTGTGAAAAAAATAATTTGATATTAGTGATTTCAAAGAAATTTCAGGGCTCGTCACACATGTATTTTTTTTACATGATCATATTTTGTCGGTATAGGACCCATTCTGATATTTAGTTTCTTAAACAAAAAACTGACAATAATACACAGGATTAAAAGTAAAACAGAGATACAGTTTACTGACCAAACAGTACATTTTATAAGGCAGAGCTATCTAGGCAGAGGCTCAGAGGGCAGCCCGGACTTTAGGTGTTTTTGTTTGTTTGTTTGTTTGTTTTTTATGACCTAAAGAACAAACCTCGGGTGGCATCACAAGATGACTTTTGTGTGTCATTGCCATTGTGTGTGGGAATTCCATCGAGTTCTACTATTTGCAGAGCATGAAGCATGCTTCCCCCTACTCTGCTCAATCGTAGTCACTGGTTACTAAAATTAAATGTCTAAAAAGGGGATGTCCAAACAACTTAAATGGCTGGAGATGTCTTGGGCAACATTTGCTTATTTGTCTCATTATCTTGGTTTGAAATTTAATTTGCCAACACTAAATATATATAGCATAGTTTTATTAGTCATATACTTGCCTAAACTTATGCATTCTTTTAAAATGAGGGATATTAAAATTACACATATAACAAAGCACTGGGTCTTTGAGACCACAGACTAAAGATGTGATATTGATCTGAATTTTCATGTGTGTAATTTGCTACTAGCTTTTCCCCTCTGAAGTTTCATAAATACATGTAATGGATCATTTAGTAAATAGTAGGTGACTATTATATCCTAAGTTTCAGAACAAAGCCAAGACCAAAATTTTGTAAAAAGAGATGCAGGTAGATCACAAAGGATAATATTATACTGCATGAACTGTGTCCAAAATCATTACTTTTCATTCTAATAATGATCAAGCTAGCATAGAACTATAACATTGATGTATTACATGAAAATTCATATATACTTTTTATAAAATTTAATTAAGATAAAATTTAAATATCAATTTATTCATTAAAAGAAATAATATGAGGAAAAGCAGAAAGATTACAATGTTCTTAGATTTGCAGAACTTTTAATGAGTTTTACTCATCTACTAATCTTTTTGTTGAGCAAACATTGAATTCACATTTTGAATTCTTATATTGAAATGGAAGAGGACTGTTTCATAAAAGAATCTTGTTCTCCTTAATTAAATTATAAGTTTCAGTGGTAGCTCATTGTGTGACTCATTGGCCTTTATCTCTCTTGTTTTCTAATTTAAATAGAACTCACATAAGCTTGACTTAAAAAAAGACACTGGTAATTTGTTTGTAAAATTTCACTATGGAAAAGGATTTTGTAAATGTCTTTATCTCATTTGAAACATAAAGCAATTCAAGTATTTCAAAAATTTCAGAATAACTGACAATTTCAATATGTTTTTCATTTAAGTATATGAGTGAAGACTTATTTTTATTTCAAGAAAGTAAGCACTTTATCAAGTTGGAACTTATAAAAAGCTTTTAAGAGCTATCAAATTGTCTGTTCTAATATCCTGAATAGAGGGAGATAAGCCACAAGCATCACTGTGCACGTGAAGTTTGGATAAGAAAACTCTGGTTGTTATTGCATGGATGCTCAACCACAGTCAAATTTGCCAGAAATACTTTAGTAGGAAACATAAGTGATTCATTTAGTATAAAATATATTATTTTCATAGAAATACTTATATTTTATGAGTTTCTAGTTCAACATTTCTCACCAGGGACCACATGGCTTCCTTGATCCTGAAAACTATTCAAAAGAAACAAAAGATGAAAATTGTGTAAATGGAGCATCACAGCACAAGACCACAAAACTATATATAGATGGACTAGAGGAAATAAACAAATTGGAAGGGGCTGTGGTTTGGAAAAGGTTAAGGAAACATTAGTCTTGTTAAATCTTTTGTATATCTAAGAATTGACCTTGTTAAACACATCAATAAATCATGATCTTCCCAATGGGTGGTTAAAATATCTTGCAACTGCAAAGGCTAAGAAATGAGTTTTCATGAGAAGCTAGTGCAAAGGAAGTGGTCAGGACAGAGTGGCAGGAGATTTAGCATCTTAGGAGTCAGAGAGAAGAATTCTTTCTATTAAAGCAAGTCAACCCATATCATTAGCCAGAGTCTTAGAAGCATCAAATGTAGAGGAAGGTCTGTCTATGAGGAACCCAATCAAAACTATGAAGACAGATGGTCAAATATTAAAATTCACAAAACAAAATATTCCAGATTTGCAGGAACATTTTGATCTTTGATATTCTATATTAATATTTTCTTGCCTCTGTCTACATAAATTTTCTCTATAATTATTGAATTACTTCACAATTATGACCCTCAAATATCTTTGAAACTTGTCATTATCACTTGTCATATCTATTGTATTACTGTTTTTAACAGATATTGGTTCTTCTAGGAAAGGATGGATAGTAGCTTCCTTACTAAGTAGGGTGATAGGCCATAACTGAGTTGGGCAAAGACAATGAGTTATACTTTACACTAATAGCAACAGAAAATTTTCCAAACCATAACTAGGAATTGTAGGTGAAATAATACATGTGACTGAAGTTCACGAAAATTTCAAATTACTAGTATATTTAGAAAAAAAAGTTTTAGATTATCTAAAATCTATAGAACTATTTATTCTTACTCATCTATGGGTTTTAATTAAAATAAAAGTCATTTTTGCAACAATCCTTAGAGACAATGAGAGGAGGGCTGGAACTTCCAAGCTCACTTCATGAATCTCACCACAAAGAGTGGTGAGTACAGTTATAGAAATAACTACACTGAGAACTACCATAATCATGTGAATGAATGAGGGAACTGGAAAGCCTGTCTAGAGTACCTAGAGACTAGGTGGGGTGGGATGGAGAGAGATTTGGGACATTGGTGGTGGGAATGTTGCACTGGTGAAGGGGGTGTTCTTTACATGACTGAAACCTAATCACAATCATATTTGTAATCAAGATGTTTAAATAAAGAAAAAAAGAAAAAAGAACTACTTATTCTTTTTCTTTTATTTATTTTCAAGGGCAGTCTCCCAAAAAGTGCTCAGAGTGCAAGGGTAACTCTATGATATTTGGCAGGTTTGAAGTTTTAGTGTTGTTTAGTGATGTATTGTTGTGTGTTAGAAGACCTGGGGATTGAATTTTGGGGCTCTGAATTCAACAGGATCACACCCTGCAGTGTTCAGGGACCATGTGGTGCTGGGAATCAAATGTAATTTACTTGCATATAAAATATGCCCTGAGGTCTTTTCACTATCTTTTCAGACCTTGTAATTAATTTTCATCACAAAATAAAAATTACTTGTAAGTATAAAATTTTGATTCTTGCTGAACAAAATTCAGAGACCTTTTAGGACTGAAGGGGCAGGAGAATGAGTAGAAGTAATGTTTGGATTCTATTTTAACAAATCACAGTTAATGACTGATTATCCTAGAAAATAATATATTATGTGATATATTATTGAACAGTATATGTTTTCAATACAGAATGTTTTTTTTCCTTAGGAATTTACTAATTGAGAAAGATTAGATGAGGAATAAGCTATGAGAAATTTTGAATGTTTTTCTGTAGATATGACATATCATTCAAGAAATGTAGAATTTAAAAGTTGATATTTCGCATTATTATGTTTAAAACATATTTTAGTTATGATACCAGTTGAAATTAAGCTAAAGCCCATGTGAGTGTGTGTGCATGCTTATGTGTATGATTGCATATGAAAATTTTGAATTTTTTTTCAGTTGTACCATCAAAGATAGAATTGCTTAAAGAAATGTGTGTCTAATGATCTTTCTTCAAATGCTGAATATTTTATTCTTATAAGTTAAAAAAAATATGCTCCAGATTCAAAGATGGTTCCTTGATTACTGTTAAATGTTATGTGAAAAAGAGTAGACAATAAACACACATGATACCTGAGATCTAAGTAGGAGGTGAGTAATAGGTTCATGAATAATTCATTGTGATTTTAGTATCTGTAAAAATTTGATGTGATGTGTGAACTGCAAAAGAGATAGTCTATATTGCTGCAGAATTCCAAAGTCCTAAAACAACTATCTCTACAAGAACATTTTGGCTTAAAAATATTATTTAGTGATAGTGAAATCACAAAGCTATTCGTTACTGTCTTTCAGGCATACACTATTGCAAAACTGATTCCTTCACCAGTGTCCACATACCACCACAAAGGGGGATCAACAACCATTTGCCTTCCACCCACTAGTTTGCTTTTTCAAATGTCACTTTTTAAAAACGCAAAACACTGTGGTTTCTAGTACTGTTCCTGAAAGGGTTTCATACATGGCACTTTATCACTCTTCGGCAATAACTCCTCGTGGTGTATATGTATATATGTGTATATATATGTATATGTGTATATATATGTATATGTACGTATGTAAGATTTAAAAAATATTTTCAAAAACCAAATAAATATATATGTATTTGGTTTTGGGGCCACACCCGGTAGCACTAAGAGGTTACTCCTGATTTTGCACTCAGATATCACTCCTGGCATGCTCAGGGGATTATATGGAATGCCGAGAATTAAACCCAAGTCCATCCTGGGTCTGCTGCATGCAAGGCAAACATCCTAATGCGGTCCAGAGATTATATTAAAATTGAGTACAAACTATATTATCTGGACTCTGAAAAAATATTAGTGTTTATAATACAGAAAATCTCTTGAACATTTAAACTTTGAAGATATGAATATAAACTATCCTTTTAGCTTATGTGTGATATAAATGAAATATAGATTAATATTCTTTTAAAATATCTTTATTTAGGCACTATGATTACAAAAATGCTTGTAGTTGGATTTTAGTTATAAAATAGAACACCTTTCACCAGTGCAACCTTCCAACCACCAATGCCCCTTGTTCCCTCCTCCCCCACTTCCAGCTTGTATTTGAGACAGACATTCTATTTATCTCACTCACTACCATTTTCGTGATAATTGCTAGTGTAGTTATTTCTCTAACTGAATTCCTGAATTCACCACTCTTTGTGATAAGCTTCATATTGTGGGCCGGTCCTTCATCTCTATTGTCTCTGGGTATTATTACAATACTGTCTTTTATTTTTCTTAAATCTCACAGATAGTGATACTATTTTCTCTCTCTCTCTCTTTCTCTCTCTCTCTCTCTCTCTCTCTCTCTCTCTCTCTCTCTCTCTCTCTCCCTCTCTCTCTCTCTCTCTCTCTTTGACTTATTTCATTCAGCATGAGATTTCCATGTTCATTCATGTACAGGAAAATTTCATGACTTCATTACTCTTGATGGCTGAAAAATATTCCATTGTGTATCTGTACCACATTTTCATCTACTCATCTGTTTTCGAACATCTGGGTTGTTTCCAGATTTGGGCTACTGTAAATAACACTGCAATGAATATAGGTGTGCAGAAGACATTTTTGTATTGTTTTTGTGTTCCTAGGGTATATTCCTAGAAGTGGCATAGCTGGATAATATTGGAGCACAATTCCCAGTTTTTTTGAAAAATCTTCATACTATTTTTTATAAATTTGCATCTGTCTGATTATTGATGTGGAGCAATTTTGCATGTGCCTTTTGCCATTTGTATTTTTCTTTTAGGAAGTGTCTGCATTTTCCTTCCCATTTTTTTTCTTGTTAAGTTCTGTCAGTACCTTGTATATCTTAGATATTAGCCCCTTATGTGATTGACATTGTGTGAATAGTTTCTCCCATTCTGTGAGTAGCCTCTGTATACTTGTCACTTTTTCCTTGGAGTTACAGAAGCTTCTCATTTTAATCCCATTCACATTAAGCCTCAGAAACTCAAATACCAAAAAAAAAAAAAAAAAAAAAAAAAAGAAACTCAAATACCTAGAGTCAACATAATAAAGAGGACCTATACAAAGAAACTACAAAACAATGCTTCAAGAAATAAAAAGGGACACAAGGAAATGGAGACACATACCTTGCTCATGTATTGAAGAGTTAGCATCATTAAAATAGCAATACTCCCCAAAGCATTGTACAGATTTAATGCAATACCTCTAAGAATTCCCATGGCATTCTTCAAAGAAGTGGATTCAACACTCCTGAAATTCATTTGGAACAATAAACACCCACAAATAGCTTAAGCAATCCCTAGGAAACAGAATATGGGAGGCATCACTTTCCCCAACTTTAAATTGTGCTACAAAGAAATAGTCTTTAAAACAGCATGGTATTGGAATAAAGACAGACCCTCAGAGAATGTAATAAACTGGAGTATTCAGAGAATATTCTCCAGACATACAATTAAATTTTGATAAAGAGGCAAGAAATACAAAATGGAACAAGAAAAGCCTCTTCAACATGGTGTTGGGAGAACTGGTCAGCACATGCAAAAAAGTTAACTCCATCTAACACTATTAAGGACCTTGATATCAGATCTCAAACCATATGGTATATAGAACATGTAGGTAAAAAAAAAAATCCATGACATTGAGACTAAAGGAAATATCACTGTCCAAACAAGTGAAAGCAGAGATACACATATGGGATTATATTAAACTGATTTTATTTTCTCATACAAATCAAGTTTATTTTCTAATTAACAAGTTTTTCCTTTAGTTGCTACTACAAAATACCATGCAATTTTCTATTAGCCTTATACATAGATGCTATTTAAACTTTGGAATACTTCTTAGAATGAGGTATCAGTCATTAATAAAGAATATAGATAATAAAGACATGAATAATTTGTATTCATGATATAAAATACAAATTATAACAAAAATCCAATCAATTATAAAATATGAAAATTTGAATTTTAATATTTGATCAGAATTGAATGATCAGAATGGTTTAACACTAGTTAAAGTGTGCAAGGAAATCTCCTAAATGCCTATATCATCTCTTCCTTCTGTTGCTTAACATTTTCAAATAGTCTCCTTTATTTTTTTAATTCCTACTCAATACCTCTCAATACCCTTAAGAATGGAAATAATAAAAAAGAAGGGAAGTAATGATATTTATTTAAATTTTTAGCTAAATTTATATAATATTTTATAATGTTTATGCATGAATACAAATTCAACAGCTTACTATTATTAGTTTTATCAGCAAATTAAAATTGATGTAAGAATTAATATGTCATTAATTCTCTTACATTTAGAAATTTATGTATAAATTTTGTTTCTTAGCACTGCATATTTACCTGAGCACCAACAGAAGCAACATCTGTGCAGAGAGCTGGGAGTAGCTTAGACCACACCAGGAAAATACTTTTAATTTAAGTTATTAGATATATAAGGTTGAGAAGTAATCTTTATAAAATTACTCAGCTAAAAATATATATAAATGTATATGGTGCCTATGTATAAACACGATATAATTAAAATGCTTCATAATTTAGTAACAAAAATATTCTCTATACATCATTAATTCTGTCTATATATCAATGAAATTAAATATATGACATAGTTATATTAATATGCTAATAATTCATAACATGTAAAAATAATATAAACTTGATTAATAATTCAAGGAGATTATAATTTTATATTATGCACCATCAATTGTTAAGAGTAAGCAGCTGTCAACTAATCTGTCTTGATGTTTAGAACTTACAATGATAATAACAGTAGTTATCTTTTTAAAAATAGGATAAAAGATAGACAAGACTATTCTAGTGCATATAACTTTCATGCTTTCTCTACATTACAAACTTTTTGACTGTTCAAGATTTCAATTAAAAAGTAGTTGTATAAAGATCTTTCAGTGGACCTAAATAATTCAAAATTATTTTTAAGAATCATAATAGTAATACATGCTATTTATTTGTAATTGAATTTTAGGGATATTTGAAAAGAAATATAAAGTATAGAAAGTAATAACAATATTTTATAGCAGTTATAAAACAGCCATAGCATTAAAATATTCTAAAATAATTCATCTATGAAGAAAGCAAGTATAAGAATCTAATTCGATCAATAATCTTGTGCTATAAAAATTGAATCACAATAATACCAAGAATATTTTAAGTCTGTTTATAAGAAAGTATTAAAGTAATATAAACATACAATTAAAAATATACATTGTAGTGGGTCTGGAGTGGTGGTCCAAGCAGTAAGGTGTCTTTGCCATATTGGTTCTTGCTGGTGCTAGCCTAGGATGGACCATGGTTCGATCCCCAGTGTCCCATATAATCCTCAAGACAGGAGCAATTTCTGAGAGCATAGCCAGGAGTAACCCCTGAGCATTACCTGGTGTACCCCTCCCCAAAAAAACCCCAAAAATATATACATTGTAGTGCTTAACTGATTTATTAAAAATATACACAATATAATGTCTTACTTTAAAATTTTATATTTTAGTAAATTTAAAAACATAATTGCTAATAAATGCTTAAAAATAACAGATCAACAGAAACAAATAATTTTACTTAAAAAAGTATGAGTTCTAGGAACATTTTAAAGAAAATAGTAAATAGAGAGAATTTGCTTTGTGTTCAGATAACTAATGTGTGATACATATGCCTCATATTATTTGTGGTAGAGTGTCTTTCCATATTGTTAGCAATAGTTATCTGATTTATACTTTCATTGAAGTTTTATTAAAACATCATAGTGAAGGTGACATGCTTTCAAAGAAATCCTTAGATTCTTTACCAATTACACACCTTTAAATTGCTTTCAATTAATATAATTTGGAACAGGCTAAATAAATTATCAGGCTATAATGCAAAGTAGAATTGTGATGAAAGTTTTGAAAGATGAATAATTTAAAATATTTTATAATGTTTTATTGAATAAAAATTTTCAAAATCAATTGTCATATCAACTTAACGTTTCTAGAGGACCTATTGTGCTGGCTAAATATTTTGCATCCTTTACAATTTTAAAGTCCTTAAGAAATGCCTAATGATTTTATATGCATTTATCAAATTTTCACTAACTATTTTATAGATTTGGATTTAGAAACGTATTTAGGACCAAAGTAATAGCACAGAAGGTAGTAGGCTTGCCCTGCATGTTGGTTGCATGTTGCCAACACAGGTTCAAACCCTGCATCTCATACGGTGCCCCTAACCCACAAGGAGTGAACCTGAATGCAGTCAGGAGTAACTACTGAGCACATGTGGTTTGGCCCAAAAATGAAAGACAAAAATAATTAAAAAAAAGAGGTGATTTTAATGATTATCAAGTTGAATATACTATATTATCAATAATAAAACTGAGTCAGAAAGCAGAATGATTTACTAAGTGATTACCAGATTTAGAACCTATAATTATCCTCTTCCTTTCCAATTACACAATTGCTTTTCAAACTTGGTTCTAGGGGGTTGGTCAAAGTACACGATTTGAGAGTGGATTTAGAACAGATACTGTCACTTTCTCAGTGGATACGATTTAGTGAAAAATAAAAATGTTAAGTCATAGACCTTTTCAAGTTTATTTTTGTGCTATTACTTCCATACTTCACTATGATCTTCCAATTTGTTTATCACAGAAAATCAGTTCAAGTGATATAACATTGACTTGGAGTTAATATGCAGTTTTATACTTGTTGACATTTTTTTCGAAGATTAATCCATCTTTCTTTCCAGAACTAATCAGGCTTGCCACTAATGAATAAATCATCTTAATAGCCGGATTTTATTCCATGTTACATTTCAGATTCAGCAGGGAATGGGCATCTCCTGGAATATCTATTCAGTCTTATTATGTATCCACACTACAAGATTTCTCTTACATGAAAAGCCTTAGGCTTTGCCCATTTCCAGTCAGTCATATAGAGACATCTGTGTTAGAGATGTAAAGGGAGAGAGATGTGCTGGCATATCTGTGATGGGAATAAAAGTATTTAGATTTTCTATTAATGTGATCTGTTTGTACTTAATATCAAACTTGATTCAAGGCATCACTCTAATGTATTCTAATTCAGATTGCTTCTGAATCCATTCAACCTTAATGATGAATTTTTGCATCTGATAAAAGTCAATTCAAAATAGATTCAGACAACATAGTTTATTGATGTCCTGTTGTAGGCTTAAGCTTTTCTTTAAGTGCTGTTTTATGTTCTTCTAGCTATATAGTGCTAGGTGAAAAATCCTGTGTTCCTTATGAAAACATGCTCTCCAGACTTCTAGGCATCATTCTGGTCCTACAACTCAGTTTTGAATTACTTCAGGGACCTTTCTTTTCATGGTCCTCACTGAAAGCCAATAGATTTATTTTTACCTCCACAATCAAATCAGAGCTGTTTTTGCACAGATGGAATATACTCCCCCAATTCTAAAATAAATTATTAGAATAACACTCTCACTATTTAGTGTGAACAGTACAAGATAAATGTATCCTTTATTTTGGGAAAAGAATGTCCCAAACTCCACAAATATCCTAGACCTACAGATTCTATTTAATTTCTGAAAAATTTAGTTTCTAACAACAAATACCCGATGACACAGATACTTTATGTCTTGATGTTTATTATTGTTCTGCAACCACAGAAAAATGATAGGAAAAGATCATGAAAAGGAAGCTGTTGTGGGCCAATTCTGTTGCAAGACGCCAACGCCTCCAAACAGATTCTTCGTGGAGTTCGGGAATCCTTCACAGGGAGAGAGTGGGTACATGAAATGGCGAAAAGACGGAACAATATTGTAGAAAAATGAATGACCACACACAAAAGCGTGGGGACTTGCATCTAGAAAGACGAAAAATTTATTTTTTGAGCTGGGCTGCTTTTAAGGTTTGAGGTTTGGAATGCAGGGTGCAAATTCTTGACATCAAAGAAAATGGGAAACAGAATGAAAAACCATGGATAAAATTTGCACATTAAAGAACCAATACTGAAGTTGAAAAGAAGTTTTGTTTTGGGTTAGTTTTGTTTTGGGTAATCAGGGGGAACAGGTAATTTTCAGGGAAGTGGGAAGAGAGAGAAATGTTTTAGAGTTTTGGGGAAAAACTGAAAATTACTTTGTTTTGAGTAAGCAGGGGAAAACTGAAAATTACTTTGTTTTGAGTAAGCTGGGGAAAACTGAAAATTGCCTCACTCATGACCTAAGTGTTTGGAAAAACCTGATCTTGGCGCCAAAGTAGCAGGGGTCACAGGGAGCTTAGGTCAATGGGAGACTTTTGGGGGGGATTTGATACTGTGCTTCTTTGTTAAAAGGAATTACTAAGGCCTGATTTCTATAAGGGTCAAAAAATAAAGAGAGAGATAGTTACAGTCACGTTCGGAATTATGGTCAAACAATCCACACGAAGGGTCAAGTGATTGTGACTGCTCTAAGCGGGCCTTTTTGGCAAAAAATTCCTTTTTCAGGAGAGCACTACACCTTCCGGTGTGTGCCCCTCCTGAGTGAGATGTAACAGGAAGCATATGGTTTTGCAAATCAAAATTGTTTTTCACGTGTTTTAGAAGGAAATACATACATTTAACTTGAAGGAACTTCCTTTGAAGACCTGAAGGTCTCAGACAGAAGGATGTGAAAATTCAATTATTTTGGCTTGCTTTTGTTTTTTTTTTGTTTTTGGGCTACACCCAGGAACACTCAGGCATTGCTTCTGGCTCTGCACTCAGAGATTACTTCTGACAGGCTCTGGGGACCATTTGGGATGCTGGGGATTGAACCTGGGTAAACCACATGCAAGGCAAAGGCCCGTCCCACAATAATAGCACTTGGGCCCTGAAAATTCAATGTTTTTAAGGGCATCAATATCAATATTAATATTCCCATTTAGAGATTCTGGTTGTGATTCCTTCTAATCAAATTCTAACCTTGGTATGAGAGTATTGCTAGTGCTAAAAATAATTTCTATGTTAGTTGGCTACCAAGATGTGGAAATCTTTTAAGAGAGTTGTATCAAATGAATAAAGGCTGTACCAATGATTATTATTTATTTTTTAATTTGCACTCTATTATAAGTTAAAATGTGTGAATTATCAGAGACCCAAAATTCAATATATAATTCACAATCCAAGTATATATAAGGAAGACAAGGTGAGTGATGCAGGACAATGAATAAAAAGTATATAGGAACAATCAACAGTCAAGATTCTTTGATTCTACATGGCCTCACGTGTGTCATTAGATGTCTGCTCATTCATTTCTTTCACATTAATTACCAATAAATGGAAAACTAATCGAATACCTTGGGGGGTAAACAAAATTATTTTCCTTGACTATATATTCTTTTTTTTTTCTTTTTCTAAATGTAATCCAGGGACAATGACTATGAATTAAGACATATCTTTTCTTTTCTTTCCATCTGTGAGGGAACTATTTTACCACTCATGGTGGTGCTCAGGAATTACCAGTGGAGGTGCTTAGGATACAACATGTAATATAGAAAGGAAAGGGCTTTCATATATATATATATATATATATATATATATATATATATATATATATATATATATATATATATATATATATACCAGGTCCCTGACTGAATAATTTTTATATATGGTCTACCTGACAAATGTGTCCTCAGGGGCAAAAAGTTGCTATGAAAATCAGGCTACAAGGTTAGAGATATAGTGCAGACTAAGGTGCTAAACTTCTTTGTACATAATTTAATCTCAGTTTGCTCTTGGCACCAGGGAGTGTAACTGAAGGACCACTCAGTGTGATCACAGAGCACACAGACAATACTAAGCACACAAGGGCCCTGCTAGGTGTGATCCCCAAAATAAATTAATAGTATGCATTAAATTTCACTATTAAAACAATACATCAAAAGAAATGGGCAATCTCCAAAATGTGAAAGAGGGATTATCTGGATAGATACTACAATTTATTCTGTGTTTATATCAATAATCATTCTTTTACTCCCAGGGTTAATGATGTAAATCCTTATAGATTTAGAGTTTGTAAGGTCATATTAATAAGAACAACCATTATTCTTTAATTATGTTAATTTGTTTCAGTGAATCAATATCTGTTTTATTGCATCTAAGTCTCTGGTGGGGTTATGCCCAAGCAGTGTTTTGACATTGAACACAGTGGATAAGTAAGAGGGCCCAAGGATGCTATATTGCACATGTCCTGCAGTACTAGTGACTACCTAGATTGCCCACGCAGTGTTCAAGGACTACCACTCCAGTGACACTCAATGACCTGCAGAGCTGCAACCAGAATTGAACTCAAATCTGTGATTTATCTCTCTGACTACATCACAATTAATTTTATTATTACTGGTGAAGTAGTTAAAAAAACTATACTAATTATGTGATGACAGTAGTAGACTCTCCATAATTCATGTATAAATAAAAAGTTAATAGCTTACATATGTTAATATAGCAATTAGACCTGAGGTATAAAGCATATTAAGATTCTAGTACAAGTATTTTTGCTGTTTAAAATTGACTTAACACGTGTTACTTTTCTTCATTGATAAGATACTAAATCAATTGATACTGTAACAATTTTACTCTGATCAATTTATTTTGGAAGTCTTCCTGTTTTATATTTTTATATTTATTATTTTAAGATATTGGTCTGACTTTTAAAAATTGCTTTTATGTTTGTTAGAAAAATGATATTTCTGCAAGAAAATTACAGATAATTTTTTAAAGTATTTCTCTGGAAGTTTTCTATTTGTTTTATATTTAAAAATTTTTACTCGACTTCATCTGTTTTTATCATGTACTTCCGTTAATTCATTATTCAATAGATATCTGGATCTATTTTGAGTTTTAATTTGTACCTATACAATATAAGGAAACTGGAAACCTCAACTTAAATTTTTTATAAATTATTTATTTATAAATTATTTATAAATTACATCTGGATGTCACTCACTGTGTAAACACAAAAATTGTCAGATGAAGCAGCAAAACACAGAACCTCCATAAAGTGCAATTCCCTGCTGAGAAGTTCTTAGAGATGCTGAAAATCTTAAAATAAGAATGAAGGAAGTGTGTTTTTCAGTAAGCATGATGGTACATGCTGAGGAAAATCATACTCAGCGCATATGAACAATGAAAACAGAATTGCATATCAGAAAAAAGTGTAATGTTAGATGTTGAGTCTATCTTTAAAACATAAAAAAATAAACATTATACTGTAGAGATGCATTTTAAAAGAGAAAGTAATATTAAGTTAGATGAACAAGGACAAATTTTATTAGATTTGTATATATATTATTTTTATAGTATATACATAATACATACATTAGGTGTATATACATACATATAGTATATATTATTCCTCTAAAATGAAAATAAAATTGTCAACCTATTCTAAAATGTGTGGCAAAAAACATAGCAATTGCTAAACCTAATTATGTGAATTAGATTCGATTGTGGTGAAAGTGATTTCTACAAACACAGGTTTAAGCAGGAAGGGATTAAAAACCTTTAAAACCTTTTAATTAAGTTAGTCAAGAAAAAGCATCAGGAACACAAAATGTCCTAATTAAACTTCTTTAGATAATTTTGTTTATATTTTGTTCGATGTGATATTTTATTATTTTAGTTGACAATAATATGTTGTCTTCCCATTATCCCATGTACATGTTATTAATAACACACCCACACAGTTCTACAAATAAAAATAAAAAATAAATAAACAATATTTGATAAACAATAACTACTTAGGTGTTTCCAAACTACAGTGGTGACATTAGCAGGAAAATGTATGAAATGACATTTATCTTCTTCACAAGTTGTCTTACAGTATTATTGGGTGACATTAATATTCTATTTTTGTGTCTTTTTTCCACAGATACAGCAAACACTAATACAATAGATTGACAAGAAGCTGAAAAAATGTAATCCAAACATGAGCTTTATGTGTTATATATAAAATTGTGAGAAATTAGGTGTTGTCTTATATTTTATCTACAAGTAATGTTAATCTTGTAGGCCATAATTTTATTAATATATCTATCATATAACACATAAAGTCAAAAAATGATGAAAATATAATTAACTTCTGGTTTTAATAGACAGTTAAAATAGTTTATTTTTACTTAATTGTATTATACCATTAATTTAGGATAGGAGAAAAGTAACAAAAATAAGGTACATTAAAATAGTTTAATTGCTAAAATAAACGATATTTGTGCATATATGTATCTAGGATCATTCTAACAGTAATATTGTTTTTGGTTTTTGGTCCACTTCTCATGATGCTCAGGGGTTACTCCTGACTATGTGCTCAGAAATCACTTCTGGCATGGGGTACTATATGGAATGCCAGGGATTTAACCGAGGTCCATATTGGGTCAGCCACTTGCAAAGCAAAAGCCATACTGCTGCACTATCACTACGGTCCCTCTAAAGTAATTTTTTATACAATAGTACTTAGTTTATTAAGATAATATTTAAAATTTAAAATAGATTAAAAGTTGACATTGAAAAATCACCACAAAATATGGACTAAAAGATCATGTTAAATAGATAAATGTGGTCTAAAACTGATTTATGATTATTATGTACTATTTATTAAAATTGATATAAGAAAATGCATTATACATTACAAATGAATTAATTGCTATATTTAAAAATATCTCAATAAATTGCTTAAAATATAACATTCTTAATTAGATTTTGGAATCCAGATAATTTTTTAGATATTTTTATTTTATCTATTTTTACCTTTTAGTATGATTTTATTATATACATGACATTATGATCTTTTAAATTGTTTATTACCCTTATAACCTGTTGTAATGGAATGGACAGTTGTACAACAAACTTGGTAAAACAGAGTATTATGTAAAATGAAATAGACACTAATACATGAACCAATTTTTCTCTATATGAGTTCTACTGTTGACTAGATTTTATTAGATTAAAATAAAACAGAAAGTGGAATGTGAAACCTGATGCTATAAACGAAAATCACATTTTCTATGCAGTGCTGCCAAAAATGATGCAATATTACAAATATATTGTCTTAATAATGAATGAAAATATTAAAAGTCAATAATAATTTAATTCATTACATGTGGTACTTTTGTATTTATAACTCCTTTTAAGCTAACATCTATATTTTTGCACATGATATTCTCATAAAAATTATAATGATTTACTTGTATAGTCGATAACAATTATTTTTCAGGATGAATTTCATATAATCTTATATGGATTCTCATACTTAATTTTTGCTTTCCAGATTTAAAATGTAAATTTAATATTTAAATTATAATTTGGTAATAATATTTTGAAAAGTCATGTACATGTTTCTAGTAAAAGAAGGTTCTAAACAGATCACTTTATGAACATTAACATAGAAAATAGGCAAAGGCACATAATGATACAAGCTTTTCTAATTTAATTAATTTACTTATATTTATTTTATTTTGGGGAGCACACTCAGCAATAATTAGGAGTTATTCTTGGCTCTGCACTCAGAAACTACCTATGACAGTGTAAAAGGGTCCTGATGGGATGACTGAGTCAGAACCCAGGTTGGTCTGATGCAAGGCAAGAGACATACACATTGTCTATTACACAGGGCCCAAGTTTTCTATATTTTATTTTGAACGGTAGAGATTAATTCCTATATAAGTTTTTTTTATTTTGAAAGGTAATTTTATCTTATTCTAACATTTCTTAGTAACTATGATTTAGTGAATTAGTGTTATTTTCCACACTATTTGAGTTTAATGAATGCCAATTGCTTTTTCAAATGTATATATCAAATGGAAAAGTTAAACTCTTAAAGACTTCTATGACTTGTGAGTGGGAATATAAACACTATGCAAAATGCTAATATAAAGTTAATAGTGAACTAGTTATTCTCTTCTTTAATATTTCTTATTCTAGTAATGCTTTTATTCATATATTACAACTCACTAAATTAACTAGTATATTTTGGATTTTAAGCAGCCAGAATAAAGACAATAATTACATGATATTTAAAGGATTTATTACAGTACAAAATTCTCAACTTGCTTCATAATTTTAAGTATATCCAAGTGTATGATAATAGATATAATGTAGATATAATCAAATACAGATTTAATCAAAGATTAGATAGTGCCCTTGTATAGATATCATACTTTTCTAACAAACTAAATTCATTTTTTGAACACATCAAGGATTTTCATTTCTAAAACCAATATTATTGGATATATGCTAATAAACTCTATGTTTGATTTATTCAGAAAATACTTTTTCAATTTTTTTTATAAACAAGTCCTGTATTTGGATTCATGACGAAATAACAGTTTTAAATATTTATTGTATTCATGACACTTATTCCTGGATAGTAAGGTTGGAGTATAAAAATGAAGGATAAGGGGATGGAAAGATAGCATGGAGGTAGGGCATTTGCCTTGCATGCAGAAGGATGGTGGTTCAAATCCCAGCATCTCGTATGATCCAAGCCTGCTAGGAGCAATTTCTGAGTGTAGCGCAAATAGTAACCCCTGAGCACTTTGATCCAAAAAACAAAAAAAAAAGGAAGAATAATCCCTAATCTCAATTGCTTTGATTCTATCAGTTATGACATATTGAATTTTACGGCAAATCACGCTAAGAGATGCCTGATGACTTTCATGATATTAAACTTAAAAAAATGTGTTTTTAACATTTAAATAATTGCCCTCCATGACTGAAGGAATGTCTTTTTTACTTTTGGTTTTCCATAAATATTATACTTCTGTCCTTCCTCAAATTTTTATAAATGCCACATAACTATGTGATGTAGATATTGATGTAATAATTATATTGAGTTATGATAAATGCTAAAGAAAGTAAAATGGGTTCTAGAATAAGTGTAAGGATAGCTATATTCACATGGTCCAACACTGTACAAGTATTTTTTATACTGTTTTTCAGGAAAGGAATTAATCCCTGAAGTTTTTAAAACATAAAATGGCTCCAAAACTCAAGTTATTAAAAAGTCCCATAACATGGGATCAGTCTGGTGATATTCAGAACTGATAAATCCAAAGAAATTTCTGGAGTGTAGAGAACTACATAGAAAAATAGCAGAATTTGAAGTTAAAATAAAAGGTAAGAGGAAAAGAGTTTGAAATTATATAGAAAATTAGAGACTCTCTAAGGAGTTGTTTTATCATTTTGTCACAGAGAAGAGGTATTAAAATATTTTTGAGGGGCTTGTTAGGTTACACATGGTGGCACATGGAAGCCATTTAAGTTTATGTGCTCAGAGGATCAATCCAGATCAAGTTCATGCCAGGGAAGCATCTCGCTTGCCCAATAGTAATGTTTTAAATCTTTACATTGAAGATAGATTATAATAGAATAATGATAAAATTTCTTAATAGGAAGATTCCATAGAATATTTTTGCAAAAATCTAAGCAATGGTGAATATTAAAATGGGGTAAAAGATGAGCTATACTTTGAATGGAAACAAAATTTATTATAGACACAAAAATAGGGCACAATAAAAATAATTTTATTGCAAGATTTTAGCATTAGAATGAAGCAGTGTAGAGAAATTGTGAGATAAAGTGCAATTAAACTAAGTCATGAAAAAGCTTTACTATAAATTTGCTGAATATTTTTAAAATGACATATGTAAGATAAAATATACAACATTTTGATAGACTATGAAAACACTTTTCTGTTTCGACTTGTTATTCTTGCTTAATTAGAGTGACTTTCTTGATCAATGATTATTTATATGTCTAGTTCAAGTGGGTGAGTTTCCTCATATGTTCAGGAACTGAACTATATGTTTCTGATAGTTTCCTAATAGTCATTTTTTCTTTTTAATATACATATACTTGTGATCTTTCATAAGTAAACACTATGAAATATATGTTGTAATTTTGTCTTTGCTTACACATAGCATTAATACTTACCATTGGATTTGAGGAATGCTTGCTCTGTAGGGAACTTGGTTTTACACCTTACACTTCGTGATTTCACAAAGCATTGCTGCATGCTTTCGTGGAGACTCCTGAGCAATGCCAGGATGTCATGGGAGACCAGAACATTCTCCTATATTTTAGAAGTGGGAAAGCATCGCATCTTCAGGCCCCTGAATTGAACTGATAGCCAGCATAAATGTGACTCTACTAAAAGGGCCCAGGCTTTGTGAGCATTGCCTAGGAGTCATTTTCAGCCCTGCACCAAAATCTAGGCATTGGCTTGTTTTGTTTTGTTTAGGCAGGGCTCAGGGATTACTTCTGGTAGCTCTGTGCAAAGGAATCACAAATGGCAAGCTTGGGGCACCATATGGGGTGCTAAGGATCTAATAAGGTTTAGCTACAGGCAAGGCAAACACCTCACCCACTATATTATCACTCTGGCATGATAGTTATTTTTAAGTAAACACATTTCAGTTGTGTTAATAAATATTAAGCTTTAATAGCCTCTACCTATATTTTAATTAAATAATTGTAGTCATCAATATGTTGTTAGATTTTACTAATTGACATCTACAAATATTTTCTCTTCACTGGATTATTTGCTAAAGTCTTTTATAATCTTAATTTCCTTATTATCTCAACAACAATATACTTTTTAAAGCTAAAACAATCCAAATACTTTACCCTATAATTGTATTAATCAGGACAGAAGATGTTCTGGAAGTTCTAAAAAAAATCTAGAAGCTGATCTTTCAGTTTAAACTGTTCTTATTCTCTATGTCAGAGTGGCCCATAACATCACTTTGTCTATAATTCACCCAGGAATCCTCTACTACTTTGGAAGTTTCCTCTGCTTCATTCCTTTTAGACTCTTCTGATTACATGCAAACTTAAGCACCCAAATGCAGGATGATATCCCCACATCAAAATCCTTATCTCATCATTTCCTTTAAAGATCTTGAACCTTATTTGTCTCAAATTAAGGTTCCAGAAATTAAGAACAGAGCGCTTATCTGATCACAGTCAACATTGCAAAGAGGGACTAAGAACCCTGAAAATAAGAAATTAATAGTAGGCTTTAACAAAATGCTTTAATAATCACATGTAATTTGCCTATCCAAATTATATAGTAAATTATTTTAGGTCTAAATATAAATTGTTCTCCCTTTGTATGTACTACTACTCTTCTAGCAATTTGATATTTTGAACTAATATGATATACAATTACTTATGCACACACTAAAAAGAAACAAAGTAAAGCAATCTTTTCCTTTTTGTACCATTTCTTCTAATTTCTTTTATAGGGTATTTTTTTGTTTGTTTATTTATTTGCTTTGCTTTGTTTAAGGCCACACCAGGTGGTAATCAGAGGTTACTCCTGAATTTGCACTCAGAAATTACTCCTGGTGGATTTGGGGAACAATAAGGAATACTGGGAGTTGAACCCAGGTTGGACCTGTACAAAGCAATCATCCTACCCACTGTGTTATGGTTCCAGCCCAAATTTCTTTTTTAATAATTTTAACAGGAACTACAAGCAGAGATTCTCATGATTTACAACTGACTCTGTTCAGAAATCACTCCTGGTGGGGCTTGGGAAAACTGTATAGCTGCGGATTGCAAGGCAATCACCTAACCCTCTGTATTATTACCCTCTGTATTATTAATCCAATCTTGCTAATTTTTGCCCTTAGTTTTGGCATACAACTGAAATCAAGTCTGGCTACAAATACTTTAACTGGCTTGATCTTCAGTTCCTCTCCCCATTGTTCATACTCTAAACAAGTTAAAAATAACTCGTTATAACCAAAAAAATAATAAACAATTTTGTCTTTGCTTGCCGTTGCTCACAGTGCTCTGGCAACTGGAAGAAATTCTTTATTTCCTCATTCCAAATTGATGGATTCTAATGTCCCTTAAGTTTTACTAAAGTGACATATATATATATTAAATATTCTTCATGTTATTATATTCTTCTAGGCATCTAGGGTGTTTTGAATAATATTAAATTAAAGTTAAAACGTATGTTCTCTAGTTAGAGAAATAACAACTATCATGTCCATGGTAGTGAGTGAGAGAAATAGAATGCTTATCTCAAATACAGGCAGGGTGTTGGGGAGGAGAAAAATAAGGGCATTGGCGGTGGGAAGATTGCACTGCTGAAGAGGGGTGGGCTTTTTTTTTAAACAACTGAAACCCAAATACAAACATGTTTGTAATCATGAAGCTTAAATAAAGATACTGATAAATTTATCTTTTTCTCAACCTATTTACTTAATGAGTCAGTGGCCCCTACTTTTTATGGCGTTGAAATACATAATAAACATACGGCTAGAGAGTAAAGTTAAAGCAAGGAAGCATCTTTGCAATCTGGGGCCCAAATTTGATTCCGGTCACCACATAGTTCACTGAACACTAAAAGTGGCAGTGAGCACCAAACTGGGAGCAACAACTGAGCACTATAGTGTGTCCACAAAGTAATAATTGAATTATATTGAATCTAGTGCCTGAAAATACTGAGCTCTCAATAGCTCTTAATAGATGCTAGCTCTGCCTCTGATGCTCTCTACATTTATTTCTGTCTTTATTTAACTTGTTTGGATTATGAGCTTCATTATAGGAATGACATACACATTTGTCAATGCTATTTACGTATATTCAACGCAGCTTACATCTATAAGCCTTTAGCATGTCCACCTTATAATATATTTTTAACTTTAAATATGACAGTCTTTATCTATTTATATTTATCTTCCTATAACTTCTTCTTAAGTCATTTAACTTTCCAGCTTCCTGCACAAATATTCTTTCCCAATAAATAATGCTCTATCATTAATTTTATTCACCAAGGAAAATTCCCTATATATGTACACTAAAGTTTACTTTGTCACATATATCTTCGCTCAGTTAATGTATGTTGCAGTTGTGTACTTTAAGTGCAAAAATAACTCTATTTAGAGAATCAGTTATAAAATATAATCTATCTAAAGATAAGTATGCACACACAAAATTTCTCCTGGAACAAATCATAACTTGGTTGGTTAAATTTTCTTTCAAATGTGCTTTCTTTTTAAAATTGTACTCATTTACACATTTAAGTACTATAAACATATTTATGAATATATGTATATATGATCAGTTTTTTCTCTGATTACATATTTCCTAATTTATGTTTTACTATTTTTCCCACAAGGATAACTCTACATGATTTTCATTAATTTCTTAGAAATATGTATAACTTTTACAACATATAATAGTTCATGTATTTTTTATTGGTATGAAAATAAGTAGAGTTGTCTTATGCCAAGGAATCAGTTTTAGGAATCCTATAACTCCTGTGACTAAAAAAATACCAATAATTTGCTTGTTTTCTCAGAGAAGTGGGCAGGCAGCCAAGCCTCACAACCAAAATTAGTTCCCAATTTAGTGTTCGATGTCATTTCACAAGGACTAGAATGAAAAATGAGACATTGGACATGTTAACTCTGAGGAAAATTATCACTTCACCTTGTACAGGGCGTCTTTACAGGATGAAATCAGGGGAGATAAATCATTGGGTCCTGTGACAGATCTGCCTGTCATCGAGGGGACTGTGTCCCCTAGTGAGAGGGCAGGCTGTCTGAGTTCCCTCAGGTTATAGCCACATATATTTTATCCCTCAAAATAATTATAGAAATTTGAAGATAGAAATGAGGTATGCAGGACACACTTCCCTAGTCAAATTTTCTGAATGACATTTTAAGTGTATGTAGATAAATACCTTCAAAATTGCACACCGTGAGCAGCATTTGTTCCTGACATGGTGGCCAAGTCAAGGTCATGTTTGTTGCAGGCTCATCATGACCACCTTAGCCCTCTATAATGACCCATCTAAGTAAATTCAGTTTCTCAATGATTAGACCAGGGGTGTTTTAGGTACTAATCTTTTTTTTTTTTTTTTTAGAAATAGGAACTAAGAGTATATTTTAAAAGCTAAAAACTCAGTTGTATTACAGTGAAACCTCTTGCATAATTTATCTTGAAATCTAAAGTACTTTTGGGAAAAGATACATTAACTAGAAATGATGTCACTTGAAATCAAATTTGGAACACATATTAAGGTGACATTATGGAAATACCAACAATGGAAGCAAAGCTATCTTACAGACGTTGTACTAGGACATTCGAGTTGAGAATTTTGATTATTGTTTTAAAGCATTGTTATATAAATGACAGGGAAAACATTCTGGGGAATTTTAATTTGTAGCAATGTATATAATAATTGCTAAAATTTTTGATGAATGTGTATTTGTGAAGTGAGATAAATGACAGCATTATTATAGTTTTAAAGAAACTTTATTATCTTACATTTTCTGATGGAGTATAGGGGCCAGAACAATAGTATAGTGGACAGAACATTTTTGTCTTTCATTCTATCAAGCCAGATTCAATACTGGGTACTACATATGGTTCACTGTGCCTGCCAGGTATGATTTGCACTCAGAAGTGCAGTCAGGAATAATCACTCAGTGTGGTCCCAAAAATATGAATAAATAATCTATAAATTTTAAACCCTTATTATTATTTGATCAAAAACATTCACTTAGAAGCCATCTTGTAAAATTTTGGTTATTTTGTGTTAGTTAATATTAATTAACATATTGCATAAAATAAAATAATTTAATAATGCCCATGTGTGAAAATGTGTGAAATTTATTAAAAATTGGGGCCGGAACGGTGGTGCAAGCAGTAAGGATTCTGTCTTACCCATGCTAGCTTAGAACGGACCATGGTTCGATCTCCCAGTGTTACCATATGGTCCCCCAAGCCAGGAGGGATTTCTGAGTGCATAGCCAGGAGTAACCCCTGAGCATCACCAGGTATGGCCCAAACACAAGAAAAAACAATTAAGCTATCTTACCATTCACCAACATTACAGTTAAGAAGGTAAAGATAAGTGACACAGCATTTGGGCTTACTCTTATTAGGTAACTAAAGATGACAAATCTACTTGTGATTTTTTTCTATATAATTTCATTTATTTCACTTTTTTTTAGCTCATGCCATAATAAAGTGGATATACTATTCACTGATTTATTAATCATGTATTTGTTTAATATATCTATTTTTCTGCATCTTTGAGAAAAGAACAAATGAAGAAAATATGAGATCAGAGAACATTACAGATGGTTTAAGATAGTTTTACTATGTTAATGTCATACGAGCCAATTTTGGGTAAGGAGTACAGACTTGGACCTGACTGATGAACTGAAATAAGGCAAATGATAAAAGATACTTAAATAAAACTACACAAGCCATGGACTTTCTTCTGTTTAAAACTAAATAATATGGATATAGAGATTGTGGTTTGAAGTACATGCCAATTTTTAAATAACTGATAGAAGTGGTAATTAAGAAATTGGTTCAGAGATGAACCTGGAGAAAACAGATTTGTTTGTTCTCTATTGTCTAAGGTTAAAACAACCTGAATTATATTGTATTATTATTTAATTAACCATGTCATCTATGATTCAAAAATGTTTCCCAAAACACTATCCATTAAATATTTTCTATTTTCTGTTTTCTATTTTCTACATTTAAGGTGATAAAACCTAAAAAGGTTCTCTGCTCTCAGGAAACTTAAATTTCATTAGAAAAGTTAAAATAATTAAGTGTCATATATTTATAACATAATACATAATTATATCTATACTAATAGATCTTATTTATAGAAGGAATGTTTTCCATATTCATATGCTCTTATATATATAAATTGTCACTACCTGCAAAAGGAAGCATGCAAAAGACGTGGCTTTTGGCTTTCCTGGTGCAGTGCCTAATTTTTCTCCCAAGAATTATCTGCCAAAAGGCCCGTTTAGAAAAGTCAATCATTGACCATTTGTGTGGATTACTGGCTATAATTCTGACACGGCTATAACATTACATTTTCTCTTTTTTTATTTGATTTTTGTCTCCTTTTCTACTACAGAAATTTGGCCTTAGCTTTTTTTTTAAATTAAAATGGATTACTTTTATTTCCAATTATATATTCTTACATTGACAATCTGAATCGAGTATCACTGACCTGATTTAACAGAAATAAGCACATTTGGAGAGCAGTTTGTTTAAATTTAAATAAATACAAAAATTAGAAAACAGTATATAGATAATCATCTATACAAAAATCATATAAGATTATATTATTTTCAAGTTGGAAAATAGATTTAGATCTACTACTCTCTATTACTGAATTTGCATCACACTTGTTGGTAAATAATATAAATGGCCTTAGCTTTTCTACACTCACAAAGAAATTCCCTGCTGGCTTAGTATATTTGCAACTCAAATATACTCTTTCTGTCAGCCTTTTTTACTTCTGAAGGCCAAGTCAAAACATAGCATCTTCAAGACTATGGTCTTCTCTCCCTGCCTTTGAGCATCAATAGCAGATGATTTCTGCCTCAGGGACTCTCCCTGTCATTTTGAATACCTGCTTACAAACAGTTTTGGTCAGTGTAGAATTAGACTATTTTACTAGGTATAATTATGTGCCCCTTTTTTTTTGTCTTATCTCTTTCTATAACCAGATCATAGAAAGTGGGTCTTAGCCCCTAGCTAGAATACTATTTCCCTCAGGTTAAGAATATTTGTTATCAGGAGTAAACCAGGATTCCTGCTATTCCTTAATTTACATCAGTAATGATACCTAGGGCCAGGAACTTCTTTGATACATAAGAATTTAGCCTTCCTTTTATCTTCTAACTCCTAACTGAAACCTATTCTATTCTAAGGTTACAAACCACCTAAAGTATGTGTACTTGTTCTAAAATCAAACAATGTACATTGCATTCCTTTTCATGTTATGACTGCCTCTTTTTTCCCTTTATATACTCCCTTGCCTGAAGATTAAATTTGTCTCCTGCCAGAAATGTGTTGACCCCACACATACTGAGTGTGGTATCATTATTTCATATTTCATTTTCATCCGCTCCTACTCCTGCTTATTCACAGTGAGGATTTACGGACCCCACTAAGGTCTTGCCTGTGGATGCACCATGTCCACAGCAATAAATAAAAATAAAATGATAAAGACAAAAATTCTATAAACGACAGGTTCTGAAGTGGAATTTAAAAGGTTGATGAGGCATTACATTTTCTTAGTATCTTAAATACACAGGACTCTTTTCCATGCCTTTACCCATTAAAACTCTGTACTAAAAATTCTTAATCTGATATTAAAAACTGACTTATTGAGGCCAAAGAGATAGCATAGAGGTAAGGAGTTTGCCTTCCATGCAGAAGGTCAGTGGTTCAAACCCAGCAATCCATATGGTCCCTCAAGCCTGCCAGGAGCGATTTCTGAGTATAGCGTCAGAAGAAACCCCTGAGTGCTGCAGGGTGTGACCCAAGACCAACCCCCCCACCATAATAAAACCTGAATTATTCTTCCAAGATGTTGTCAATATATTCTCTAAATGATACTTTTCATTTGAGTGGGCTGCCATGGCATGCCACAATTCCATCATTTTATTATCAAGAAATTACATAAGTAAATTTTCAATACCAAAATAAATCAAGTAAAAATTTTAACTAAATATTTATTTAGTTCCTTATATCATTAATTTCTCTGAAAGATTATTTTTTCCAGTTTGTGAGATCTCTTACTTCCATATCACTGGTAAGTTGACTTTACCTAATTAAAGGAAAATTAATTTTACCCTAGAAAATATTGATGACACTCATATGATTCCCAAACTTGGTACAGGGGAAAAGATTCAAGTAATAACAAAAAGAACAAATACTTTCCCCCACATTTTAGGTTCCCATAAAATTAAATGAGGAACTTGTATTCATTATTTTAAAAACAGTTAATATCATTATATTTTAACAGCAATCTTGATACTAAAAACTAAGTTTTCATTGGGAAATTTTTTTAAAATTCCCTTTATACATAAATATGATGCATACATAGAATAAAGAAACTATTTATGACCATGAAAATTTAATTATTAGTAGATGTTAAAAATTAAAAGAATTTAATCTAGATATATATTTAATCTTTGGGAAAATGGTTGATTTTAATTTTGTAACAAATTTAGTAAATGGAACTAGTATTACTATTTGTTAAAATTTCCTTTGCTTTATGATGCTTTTTACACATAACATGGACAAGTATCACATATTAATTGGCAAGTAATATTTTGATGACAAAATATCTTAGAAAACATGCCATTATAATTTACATTCTAGTTTTCTAGTAGAATAATATAAAATGCAAATTGAATGATTTAAAATTCTGTTTAAAATTTATCCAGTGTTTTTCAAATTAAAAAAAAATACTAACATTTTATTTAAGGACTCATGATACCAGTTATGGCACATTAAATTAATGTTAGAATATGTTGTCTTTCTCATTCTACTTTGGTGAAGCAATTGAACCTACTTTCATCAGATATTCTCTGGGCTCCCAACATTTATTCTCCATTCTTTTCAAAACCATCTTCTATCCCTATCCTTTAATCTTAGTTGACATTTTATTTATTTACAGATTAGTAATTTTCCCTCTTCATATGAAATAAGCAATTTTGCAGTCTAGAAGAAATAACAAAAGTATTGGGAAATACCTTGTGCTCTGATATTTTTGTCACAATTACAATTTTTATATTATACCTCCAAATCTTTCAAAGTAGCAGGTAGTACAGTAAAGTTTTATTTAGTCATTTTATGGGATCTAAATTTAATTCAATTTCAACTGAGGTAATATTAAAGTATCTCAAGAATTGTTAAATTCAATATTAATATTACTTAATCTTATTAATATGCTTTTGTATATATAAAATTAATTTATATTATAAAAGTTGTTCAATACAATAGCAATCAATGTAAAGATCGATTATCTCATAAAGGGCATGCAGATCAGAAAATAAATAATAAATTATAGTCATAACATAGTGCCATTAGTATTGAACACTAAAATGCTTTAAAATTTGAAACAATACATTTAAATAATCAAAATATTATAGTTCACTCATCTCTTGTATTTGTTGAAGGAATGTCCAGAAATGTATACAATTATAGTAACTCAATAAATATTAAAACATTGAAAAATATTGACTTAATTCTTTTTTGATGAGACATAATATCAAACCAATATAGCATAACTCTAAAATGGAAAATGTGTTAAATTAAAAAATAAAATGCATAATACTTAGAATAAAATACATTATGTACTAGAGCTTAGCAATAAATTGGTTTATATAAGACATAAAATTAAGGGAAGATTTCATAACTCTACTAGCTTGTTATTTTAACTGCTAACAGTTCACTATTCACCTTAAACAGACATTCTCGGTCAGCATGTTTATTTCCTTTTAATGGTCTTGAAAATATTGAATCCAGGTTATTGTAAATCCTTTGCTATGTGGTAGTGACAAATTTGAGCATTAAGGTCAATTTTGCCATTGCTACATTTTATTAACTCCCAAATATTTTTTCACACATCTCTGTTCATTTTCTCCAATGAATGGCTGATTTTTTAAGCTATAAACTAAAGGATATCCTTATGCTACAGGTCAGATTACATAAAATGACTATTGAACTCAGATACGTATTTTAAATATTATTATTGTAGAAAATATATTTTGTTTTGTTTTGGGACCACACAAGCAATGCTCAAGAGATATACCTGGCTCTGCACTAAAGAATCAGTCCTAGAGGTGCTCAGGGTAACCACATCTCATACAGGCCAGAACAGTGCAAGAATCTTACCCCTGTTTTAACTCTTTGGCCACTAGAAAATATATTTTATTCACTTAAATGCCAGTCAGTAATCTGAATTCCTTAGCCAAGCACAATATTAAATATGTATTACATTTGCTCTATAATTCAGATTCTCCTATTCAGCATTCAAATCACTAAACATTCATTACAAAAATTCTTGCCAAATAAATAACATGGACTTAATATTATTTAAGTAGCGTATGCTGGATGAAAATAATTTGTCTAGAATTTTTATTAATTTTTGAGAAAATGACTTTTGGTACTTAAGATTATTATTGATTCTGTGAGTGGCTTTTACTGATTCTTTTTATACCTGGTATGCATGACAAATTCTAGCTAATCTTCTTTTCTTTTCTTATTAAAGATTTAAAATGAGATGCAGGCCTGAACATTTTCAGTTTATTTGTACAGCTATCCATTTTATTTCTCAATTTTACAATTATGTATCCTGGATAACTTATTTTACTTTTAGAGAACAAATATTGACAGGGACTAAGGAGAATAGTCACATTTTAAAATACACATGGCTGTTGAATTTAAATTTTAAAGGAACAATGTTATGTGGGGTTTTAGATGGCTTTCAAACAAAACAAGCATAAAACATATTTTTTCTGTTTAAATAATCTAATTTTTTGAGTTGGCTTTACTAGGCTTTCCTATCTGTCTTTTTATTCAGTCCACACAATAAGTAAAATATATTCACCTATTGGTAGACAGAGTGAAGGGATATGTACTTTTTTTCTTCACCTTGGTATCAACCAAAATACTCAGGACAAGTTCTCTGAGTAAACAAGTGTGGATTTTAGTCTGCCATTGAATGGGCTCTGATGTCAACTTCTTTCATTGGAACAACATATATATCATTACTGATGCAAACTAATGTTTGTAATACTGATTTTTCTTTTGACTAGAGGGAAGCATGGGAAATAACAACCAAATTCCTAGGTAAATTTTATTTACATAGAATAATTGGAAATCATTGTATTTATCAAAAGGAGAAAGAAAGATTAAGACCATTGAAAATGGGACATGATACAAACTAAAGATTTTATCTATTTATGCATTTAAGTCTTGGCTTTTTCATTTTCTTTATATGGAACATATTTTGAAATTAAAGTGATAGATTTTGTGAGTACCATACTATGTCCACCAATGGATGCCACTGTCCATAAAATATGAGATGAAGGCAGGAAGGACTGGTGAGTGCAGTTAGAGAAATAACTACACTGACAACTATGATAACAATGTCAATGAATGAGAGAAGTAAAATACCTGTCTGGAATACAGGTGGGGGGGTGGGAAATTGGGGGCATTAGTGATGGGAATGTTGGACTGGTGAGTAGGGTGTTCTTTATATGACTAAAATCTAACTACATTCATGCCTGTAATCAAGGTGCTTAAATAAATGTATTATTTAGGAACAAATAAAAATAATGTCTTTTGAAGAGAAGTTTTCCTTTGATCCTTTGGGTAAAAGTTGTCAGTCTGCCTGTTTGCTTTAATTGGACATTGCCTAACAATTTATATTTTTAGCTATTATCTATGTCTGAGATCATCTGGATTTATCTCTATTTTCTTCCCACTAATTTGCTTAGCACATAAATATGTTGCAAAAAATACAACGCATTATTTTCACTTATAACTGAGTAATATTCTGTTGTATGTTAACAGCATTACCTCTGTAATCAGCTAGCACTGGGCACTTAGGTTGTTTATGGATATTTTCTGCTATAATTCATACTGCAATATGTATTTTTATTTATTTACTTTTAAATTTTTATTTAGAACACCATGATTTGCAAGACTATCAGTGATAGGTTTTTGTGAATGCAACATTACAAAATCACTACCCTTACCATAGTCTCTGTTTCACTTCAGCATTATGTGCAATTTTAAATGCAATCTTGTTCATAGCCTTTCAGTATTTCAAGCATAATTGACTCAATTGTATAAAAATTTCTTCATCACAAGATTTCTTATGGACATTACAGTAGCATGATGCTTATAATTGAATTTTGTGTATACTGATATGGAGTCTCAATAGAGCCGGTAACATGCATCAATACCTTGCATCAATAACTAGTCTTGCTAATGGCTTTCTACTTTTAGGAAAGCTCTTTAAATAATCATCCTCAGACTATCTGAATCCTTACTATGCTTTTCTCACTGAACATTTTATTGTTTAAATGATATAATTTCCCTTATACTTGTTAACTGCCTCTACCATCAAATTTTATTTTTTGTAAGTCACTGTTGGGGACACAATCCACTGGTTTCTGGAGGTGGACAGATAGTGCTGAGAATTTAATCCAGTGTCAATTCATATTAAAACACACGCTCTATCCCTAGACAGAAATTCTGGGCTTTAATGTTTATTGAACATTAAATTAAATTTAATCAGATGTTAATGTGTATTAGACAGGGTCCTTGTCTAAAGTTTCACTAAAGGAAACCTACAGCTGAAAATTACATGTAATAAATATAGACTCAATTTATTTTTAGTAATGGAAATACTATCTTGTGGTCATTATATGTCAGTGAAATGGTAAAGCATGTAGATAAACTTCCTAATTTTTAAATAAATGGTGACATCACAACAAAATATTCTTTAATAAAATTATTAAAAATTATTAAATTTCTTAAACTCCAGCAAATCCAACAACTCATTATAATTCATATTCTATTGCTTACTAGCATTATTCTTTATTATTTATGAATCTGATTGTTAAACATCATTCTTTTTCATGTTCATAATGACAGCTGAAAATATTTCTATCTCAGTCTGACAAGTCAGACCTTAAGATAAAATATGCATTCCTTTCTAGGAGTAGAGTAGGAAATATAAGTTAAAATTAAAGGCAAGGAATTAAGTTCTAAAATGATATTACCCAAATGGGATATCATAAATATAAACTATCAAGAAAGAATATAGTATAAAAATTTAAAAAATATAGGCAAGATTAATGATACATGTGTGTAATAATAAATTGAGGCTGTACCATGAGAAAGGTATGATGTATGTTAATTAAATAAAAGGTAGGTAATGAATGACTGAAAAATTTTCTGCTTTAAGGTCTTTAAAGTGTCAGAGGTTGAATATGGTGTTACAACATACAAAGCATGTACTCTATAAACTATTTCTCCAATCCTTGCGAGTGATTTTGAATGGATTATAGCAGAGCAGAATTTATGAGAACCAGAGAACAGTCTCTTTCATGCAGATTATAATTTTATTGCCCCACTGTGCTTGATATAAATGTACATAACTATGTTTATGTGGCTGGCACACTATCATCATAATAGGAATATATTCTAAGACTTTAAATAATTTCAATTATTTTTTAAATGTTTTGTGATGTTGCAGTCATTCAATAATTAGTTATTTCCAGCAAGCCACATATAAGACTAGGGAAAGTAACAATGAAATTTGCCTACAGATTTAGCAACTTTCTATTATTTTAGAGAAGTTAAAATATTCATATTAATAATACCCAAAACGTAGTACATAGGATACTTTAAAGTTCCAGTTTGTAGATGTAAAAAAAAATTTGGACCATCTCTAGAGAAAGGAAAGCATCACTTCATCCCTTTCTGAAAAACAAAACAAAACTTGAATATACCTGTGATGCTGGGTATATAGTCAATGAATTAGAAAGATGGGCACATATTATCTTTATTTTACACACAAAGGAATTATAATGGGTATGATAGAGAAAGTTTACATTTCAAAAGTATTCATGTTTTCTACCAACGTTAAATAAATTAACAGTACTTACCTGTCTCTGTGCTAAAAGAACAGACATAATCTAGCTCTGCACCTTAAAGTCCCCAAAACAGACCACAGATCTGACATCACTCCTTTTCAAAATGTTGGGGATATTATGGACGGGAAATAAAATTTGGATTTCTTTTTTTTTTTTTTTTTGGTTTTTGGGCCACACCCGGTAACGCTCAGGGGTTACTCCTGGCTATGTGCTCAGAAGTTGCTCCTGGCTTGGGGGACCATATGGGACACCGGGGGATCGAACCGCGGTCTGTCCAAGGCTAGCGCAGGCAAGGCAGGCACCTTACCTTTAGCGCCACCGCCCGGCCCAAAATTTGGATTTCTTTCATGACCACTGCAGTACAGAGAGTGTTTTCACTCAGTGTGTTAGTCTTACAAGATTTGGGCATAGGGTTACAAACTCTAGAGGAACCCACACCTCAACTTTTAATTTTATTAAAAAAAATAAAGCTGTATATGGGAGGCCTCTCAAGCTTGTTTTTAATTGTATTCTATATCGTCAGATGCCCCAAATCTCTATTGTTTCCTTTCCCATTTTAATGGGACCATTCTGATGTAACAAATCAATTCAAGTCCACATGGATAAATGTTTACTGGGATAAAATTGAAAGCAGATTTTTCTTCTTTCAAAATTTTAAATTGCTGATTTTTTGGTAATTTCAATTTCTTGATGATAATCACAAAATCTACCCTTTATGCCTTATTTGAAAAATACCACTAGTTTGCTATCACCTAATATGCCATGACTAGGGATAAATTGTCCTTGCAGTTATTTTTGGTCCTATTGTTTTGATATATGTATATATATATATAATATCTGAATGTATTCCTCAAAGTTTTATTCAGTGAGGTTGAATTTTACAATTTCATAACTGTGTTCATAAGAAATATCTATTATTAAGTCTATCAATGAAATATAGAGGAGAATCCTTACTTTAGATTATGGCAGGATTCCTATTAGAATATTAGCCTTTACTGAATTATAAAAAGTGGAAAAAATTCACTTTCCATCTAATTTTTCTTAATTCAAAAGATGTTAACAATAAAATTAAAAAAAGAAATATCAGTACAGAAAAGTAAGAGAAAATGTTATTATATTGATAAGTCTATCTCAAATTATTATAGGACATAATCATGTAAATATGCTTTTATATTAACCAAGATATGAAACTGTAATTAAGGACATTAAGTTGAAATGATTTGGAGGTTCTTTTCCCAATTGAAAAATACCAATGGGCTGGAGTGGTAGCACAGCAGTGGGGCATTTGCCTTGCAAGAGGCTGACCCCGGATGACTCAGGTACTATCCCCAGCATCCCAGATAGTGCCCCTAGTCAGGATCAATTTTTGAGCGCAGATAAACCCCTGAGCACTGCTGATTGTGTCTCCAAAACAAAACAAAACATAACAAAATAAAACCAATATTTGGGCCAAATAGAAAATACAGTGGGTAAGGGACTTGCCTTCCAGATGGCTGACCTAGATTCAGTCCATGGCATTCTATATTATTCCTCAAGTACCAACATGAGTGATTTCTGAATGCAGAGCCACAAGTAACCCTTGAGCCCTCTCAGGTGTGCCCCTCTCCCCAAAAGAAAAAGCACTTTATTCTTAGTTAATTTTTATTTATTTATTTATTTGTTTATTTAATTGGTTTTTGGGTCACACACGGCAGTGCTCAGGGGTTATTCCTGGCTCTATGCTCAGAAACACTCCTGGCTTGGGGGACCATATAAGTCACTGGGATTCTATCCACTGTCCATCCTGAAGCGACTGCATGCAAGGCAAATGCCCTACTGCTATGCTATCTCTTAGAGCCCTTGTCTTCAATTAATTTAAAAAAATTGTACATAACCTCTCCATGAGCTTTTGTCTTTTCCTTTATTATCCTTTATTTATTTTGTTATTACATTTATCATTATGAAGTATTGAAGGTACACAATAAAGATGATATAAGTAAAGATGGATTCAAGAACAAGATTATCATTACAGATTTAACTGTTTAGTAGATGTAATACAAATAACTGAGAAATGCCCGAGTGCTGAAATGTTTAGTGATATTAACCATAAGCAGGAGTTGTAAAAGCACTTTATTATGGTATTTAAATTAATACATTAAAACAGTGTGTATAAGCAGCAATTAATTCCTAACAAGTGTTGGTTTATAATAAAATATAAAGTCAAAAGTCCATGTGTTGGGCCGGCGTGTCTGAAGAAGGGTAGTAGAGGCAGGGAATTAATTCACAGGCAGTCAGTTAAGGTTTCATAGGAGTCATTTCACTTCCTTCCAAGGTCTATCTGCCATATGCTTTTCCTCATATGGTTTATGCTAAGCTTTCCATGCCAAGCAGCTTATCTTGCTGCTTCTTCTCTGGCTCCCTACCTTCTTCCTCCTTCTCTTCCCCTCAGCCAAACTCTATTATTCTTTATTCATGATTCCCACCAACCCCCCCCATCCCAGGTGTGGGAGGGCCTGACCATCAACAGAAAGCTTAGGGCCTTGGGGGAAGGGATACCTTACAAATGGGTATTTTAATATCTGCCCAAGCACACAGAATTTTAAACTTTGTCATGAAAGATTGAAATTCTTACAGAGGATACAGGAAAATATAAATGAATATACAATGTATATGTAGAGTCATATTTTAATTAGAAAGAATATCCATTTACTGAAAATTTTCTGAATATTTAAAGTAAATGTCATATGTGCATAAATCTTAGACATAATGCAAAATTTAAAAACTGCTTCCCCATTTTATTTGTATCAGAACTTTCTGTTTCATATATGGGAGAGATTTTTTTAGGTATTTATAATTGCACCTTTGCATTTTTAATCAGGGAGTATTTTAGCAGCATGTAGTGAATGGAGTGTAACAAAAAGAGCCAGCTGTTGGCCTTTCAATTAAGAGACAATAAGCCTCAACATAGTGACAAAAAAAAAAAAACAACAACAATCTAATCTCAACAAAGCAGCAAACAAAGCAAAAACTGTAACAGATGCTGTTTTCAATATTATCAAACACTCGATATAGAAAAAAACTCCCTTGAAAATTTAGCAGTCAGAACATGCCAATTTTTGATTAATTCAGATATTTCTCTGCTCTTGAGAGCTCAAGCAGAAAACCTACTTGCCCCTATGGTGCTGGAAGTAGAAGCAATGATCAAGTAATTCAAAAGAAATAAAACTTAGACCAGATGGTATAGGGGGTAAAACATAAAACTTTCAAGAAAAGCTAAAGTGCCTTCATTAAAAGGCCATTCTTTGCATACAATAAAATAAAAGTATATACCTATACCAAAAGTTTTTCCCCCAATATATGTATAATTTTTCATTTGTTTTAAATTTTTATCTATTCAATATGACTCTATTACAGCAGTCTAGATGTTTTGAAACACTTCCCTTCATTTAAATTCAAAATATGTTGGGGCCAGAGAGAGTGAGAAAAATACAGAAAGCAAGGTGTCTCAAACACAACCAACAATGATTTGATGTTTATTGTCACATATGGACCCCTGAGTACTGACATAGGTCAGTCCTTGACACAAAACCAGGGACAGCATTGTGTACCACCATCTGTGGCCCAAATTTCTGTGCACACAATAAACATTTAAAATGTTGTGATATGTTGTGTTTTGACTCTGTGTCTGTAAAAGAAAGAATGAGAAATAGTGATAGAAACAGACACCTAGACATTATTTAATGATCTAATTTAAGCTAATATTCCCTTTTGATGTTTGAAGTAAAAAGTACATTTGAACACAGATTTTTATGTAAACCCAAAAGAAATTTCTTGAACTATTAAAGTTTATGTCTGGCCTCCTGAGAAGCTATAACCCAGGGTTTAAAAGAAAGAGTGCCATAGTATGAGTTTAGTATAGCATAAATATTACAGTAAATGAATAACAATATTGAAAATGTCAAAAGAATTACAATTGAATTTCCTTTTTATTATATTTCAGAAATAATTTTTGCTTACTTTTTGATCAATACTTTTAAAAAATGAAAATATAAAGGAAAATATGAAAGAACAAATCATTTCTCCCAGATTAGGGCAGGGATTTTATAAGAAGTCAAGAAAAGCTAAAATTATATATATTATATATATAAAAATATAATAAAATTTAAGACATCAAATAAAAATTTTCTAATATTTATAATTAATGTGACTGAAGACCAAAGATTAGTGGCTCCCCTACATATTTAATATTAAAGTTAATTTCTATAAATTATTTTGTCGTATTTAAAATAAATATAAGCAATTTGAGAGATTTTTGTGCAGAAATCACTCAAGATAAAGTCAGGGGACTCTATATAATACCAGGGACAAAACCTTGGTCTGTGATATGCAATGGAAGCATCTCTCTGCTATACTATCTCTCTTGTCCTATTTTTTTTTTAAATGTGGGGTCACATAAGCAAGTTACAGTGTTCTACCACTAACCTATATCCCAAATACAAGCAAATAATTTTAATCAACATTTCAGAGAATTATAAATGAGTGTTATGCTTATAAAATATTTTCCATCATATTGTAAAACTTATAGGTTGAAATATTTACATATTGTATGTAGAAAAAAACATAAATGCAATTAATTTATTTATACATTACAAGCAACTATATATTCTTATACCTCATTAATTACAATGCTAACCCACATAACAAAAATATCAGCATGTTGTTTAAGCATTATATCCTCCCTGTTTGTATCTATGTGTATATGGGTTTGGAGTTGGATTATCCTGATTATTCAGAGATCATTTATGATATTTTCTTTATCATTTTAAAATATGTAACATTGCTATAATAACTAATTCCTTTAAAGTAAAAAATGTGAATATATATACAACATAGACTCAAATTATTTAGCAGCATAAAATGTCAGACTTTTAAGAGTATTTAATCAATATTCTTAGCAAGTATTGATCACCTCATATAGCATATTTTATTATACATAATAGAAAATATATAATGCTCATCATCAAATATTTGTTTGGGGGAGTACTTGCTCAGCATTGCTCAGGGGATATTTCTAGGTTTGTGTTCCATCAGGATTTACTTCTGGTTGTTCTTGAGAGCCAAAAGAGAAACAGAAGAATCACAGGCTTCCTTTATGCAGAGCACATGCTTGAGTCTTTTGCTATTATTGTAGCCCTCATTTTTCAATTTTCAATGGAGTTTCTAGGATATCTTGAAAAATCTGGTAATCAAAAGAAAAAAGTTATGCACATTTTCTAGAACTGGCCTAGGAAAATTACAAAAATAAACTCTTTATATTTATAATATAATCAAGTTCTTCTGAAGATTCAAAAGAGTTACATAAAAAGAACATGCAGGTATGACATGACCCATAAAATTATTTTATTTCATTTAACAAATTCCGTAAAATAAAATTTATAGTAATATTACATCACAAGAAAACTTCATTTGTCAAAATTTTGTTCTCCAATCACATTTTGTTCTCTTGACTTTGTAAACACGGTGACTATTACATGCTAACTTTCTGTGACTAATAATTATACAGTAAAGTTAATATCATTAATGGAGCTAAGTTATAATTGATATTTTAAATATCAAACTGGGTCATGTGTTCATTTTGCTCTTTTAAGTCTTATATGTAAGGTTCATGGCTTTGCCCATAATTAATACTGCCAATAATTAATAAATAATTATGTTTTAAATCATATTGCTGAAATATACAACATATTCTCATAAGGAATTTCTCTCATACAGAATGTAGATATCATTTTATGTATTTTTCCTAATATTGTACATATATTCTCCAGTAGGATGGAATCTCAGTGTTTTAAGTACCATAACAGATAGAATCCTTTTGACTTCATAGATAAGTGCAGATTGGTTAGGACCAAAAAAAATTATTTAGATATATTGTTTTTCTATGAAAAATACTTAACATATTTATAGCAATGCCTATAACACAATATACAAACTTACCAAGTTCAAAATTATTTCTTTCTTTTCAGACTCAATTTGTTTTTACCAACTCTATTGGTATCATCCATATTTAAATCATCTCAGTGTCCTTTTATATTACTGCTTATGTATCTTACCAGATAAAATATTTTCTCTTTTATAGTCTACACGTTATTTTCTAAGAAGGAATTGGTACAAAATTATGTTAAACAAAATATATGGCCATGATATTATTCTGTCAAATTCATGCAGTAATGTGGCAAGATACTTCTGAAAATGGCCCAAGATATTTAACAAATTAAATATTTAAAAGTTAAACTTTACAGTTAAATATTTTGCCTCTTTGAAATCAACTACTTTTCAAATAGTTCAAAGATACTTATGTTAAATAAATGATGTTGGGAAAAATTATTTGTAAAATCAGGTAAAATACCTCACAAATTATATTTTATTTATGTATTTATTTACTTATTTATTTATTTTTGTTTTTCGGGTCACACCCAGCAGCACTCAGGGGTTCCTCCTGGCTCTATGCTCAGAAATTGCCCCTGACAGGCACAAGGGAACATAAGGGATGCTGGGATTCGAACGACCGTCTTTTTGGATGAAAGGAAAACGCCTTACCTCCATGCTATTTCTCCAGCCCCTACCTCACAAATTAAACATACTTTGGAATGTATTAATATTTGAGTATAGAAAATAAAATTTCTAAATATTTAAGTATAAATTATATTAAAAATTTGAATTTAAAAATAAAATGCAACTAAAATGTTTTAGATATCAGAGCAGGAAATTTTGCTTAAGCCTGACATCAAAGAAATGTTGTAAGTTTAAACTTAAAAAACACAAAAACAACACCATTTTCCTGTGATTCTAAGAAAATCAGAAAACACATTTGCTATACAGATTAGCAAATGGAAGGGGCTTGGATCGTTGCTTAGCTTTAAGAGTGTTGATGCCTGGTATCTTTGGTTCTTAAGAAAAATAAATTTGCAAAATGTCAAAACTGATCCTGATCAAAACTGTTTGATCCAGTTTTATTGGAGAAGGGCTTTCTAGAAGGATGGGGAAGGGGGTTTGCTGTGAGCACAAGGGAGTTATCACAGGACAGAAGATCATAACCATGTCTACTACCAGGTAACACTGTCCTCATCTCCAAGAGCTGCATGTGGTCTGCTGGTTGTGTATGTAGGAACAAATCAGAAAATGCTTGCATGCTGCAGTATAATGAGAAACCAAGGGGACATGTAGAAAGATGGTGGAATTGTTCATTGCTGATTGACTTAATCTGGTGGAGATGCTTTACACCATAGCTCTGGAAAGATCTTACATGTAACAAACAAGTTATTCAATAATGGACAAACATTTAAGACTGATAATTATTTCCTGCCTTATTGGGAGAAGGGAGTTTATAACACAAAAACAACTATAATACGATAACTTTAAAAATTGTTCTGAAGGATTTACATAATGGGCAATAATATTTTGTGAGGATTGTTCAGTTACAAATGTATTGGTTGGGCTTCTTAATTGGAGTGTAGAGCCAAATCTAGTCCACCTATCTCAAGATCACTATGTCTGATGTACATATGTACATATAATTCCACAAGAAGTTATGTTCAATCATATTAGTTTGAACAAAATGGAAGAGAACAAAAGTTTACTTAAAAAATTTAAATGTACCACCAACATTGATTTGCATAGTTGGTAGTTTTATGACATCTTATATTTAGATGTTTCTGATACAGCTAAATTTACAATTATTTATTTTTCTCTCTCTCTGGATCTGCATCTCTCTCCCTCTCTCACCCTCTACATGTACAGTGACTAGTGAGGTATTACTCCTAGCTCTATGTTAAAGAAGGAAAAAAAAAAAACACTTCAGGAAAAGTTGACATTTGCAGACCCTGGAAAGATTTTTTTTTTTGGAAGGCCATGCCCAGTGGTGTCCAAGTCTTACTCCAAGGTCTATGCTCAGAGAACACTCCTGGAGGACTTTGGAAACCATATGTAATACTAGAGATCAAACATGAGTCAGTCACATGCAAGACATGTGCCCTACCCCTTTACTGTCTCTTCAGACCTCTGATATTTTAAACAAGCATTTTAAAAGTTTATATAATCAATTTGATGCAATTTAATTTCTCAATATAATCATATGGCCAAAACCCTACAAATTACAGTAGAAATATAAAAATCTGGGGCTAGAACAATATTTAAGGTATAGAGTCTTATTTTGCATATGGCAGTCCCTGTTTTGATCCTATCACTACATATAGTCCATTGAGCATGAAAAAAAGAGTAAGCCTTTAGCCCCAATAGGTGCTATCCAAACACCAAAAATAAGTGATAAATAAAATAGAATACATGAATATTAAGGTCAGGAAAGATTACACAGAAGTGGGTCATTTACCTGGCATACAGTTGATCCAGGACGAAGAGCAATTTGAATTCTGGCATGCCTTATGGTCTCCAGTGCCTGCCAGGAGCGAATTCTGAGCACTGAGCTGGGAGTAATCCCTGAAAGCAGCCGGGTGTGCCCCCCCAAATACATGAATATTAAAAATAGTTAAGTATCTTATAATTTTATAATTTTATTTAAAAAAATAAAAGGGTAAAGATAGCAATGGACAGTGCTTTATCTAGAACAACTATCAAATATTCATGATCAAATAACATAAAAATGTATAATGCAATATATAATAAAAAGCATTTAAATATGAACAACTGATACTAAATGTAAAAGTATACTTTTTAAATACAAGTATATTTAATTATGAGCAGCTTTGATAATTAGCCTGAGTGAGATTTTCAAAGTGAGATTATGAGTAGAGTGATAAAAAGTGAAGATATTTTTCTACATTTATGCATGATTTTGATCAATTAATAAAAAGAAGAAAATTTTGCCTTACATAGAATTAATTGCTAAATTAACATTTTAAGATTCAGAACTAATATGCTTTAAGATAAAATGATATTGAAGAACTTATCTAGATATTATACCACAATTTGTCATTATATATTAAGAATACTGTAGGAGTAGGATAGTAATGAGTGTTTTAATATTTGCCTATCAGATTAGAATAACTGCTAAAAGAATTGCTTGGCTGGCAGAATTTTTATTAATAAATTATTTAAGGATTCTTAATCCCTTTGAGTAAGAAAATAAAGAAATCATTTCATTATGTTTTATGTTATTAAGATGTGTAATATTTTCAGAATTATCTAGATCTTTAAAGTAGCATCAATGAACGAAGACTTTTGGAAGTTCATGTTCATGTTCTCAACCCAGATCTACTCAGTCCAAAACATGATGGGTGGAGCCCAACAATGTTAAATAAACAATTTAAATAAACTTTATTTAAATAAGAAAAAAAGTTCTTCTGGTGATTTTAATACAGACTAAATTTTGAGAATCACTGACCTAGATAATTGCCTCACCTTTTTACTTTGTTTCCCTTCTGCAAACATGTCAGTAATTGCTATGAAAATGTATTATAATATAGTCAACATGCAATTATCTGTGATATTCAGGGAGCAGAATGATTTGGACAAGAGTCCCATAGATAATCCCCAGCTCTCTTTAGCTGTTAGCTCTAACTCCGCCTACATGCACTTTTTGCCAGAGTCCCTAATGAGAATTCTAATTGGCTGACTCCCTTTTCAGCTCCTGGTTTCTCCAGCCCACTCTGATGAAGGTGCTAATGAGCAATGAAATAGGCTAGAGCAACAGCTTCAGGAAGATAAAGAGGAGAAACCTCTCCTTCTGAGGATTGAAAATATATTTTCAAATAAAAAGCTTGATTCTTTAAAACTTCTTTTTCCTGCCTTCAAATTTCCTCACTTCTCATATTAAATAGTTATAACTATTTTTAGAAAACATCTGGCCATTTGACGGAATAAGTATTTTTCAAAGACAATTTGCCCCTTTTGATTTTTTTTTGTTTTTGTTTTTGGGTCACACCCGGCAGGGCTCAGGGGTTACTCCTGGCTCTATGCTCAGAAATCGCCCCTGTCAGGCATGGGGGACCATATGGGATACCGGGATTCGAACCACCGTCTTTCTGCATGAAAGGCAAAAGCCTTACCTCCATGCTATCTCTCCGGTCCCTGATTTTTTTTTTTTTTTAACCATAGAAACGTCTTTATTGAAGGGAACAGGAGTCATGTCGAGGGGACATGCAGTGAAGGGGTAGTTGTGAGCTGTCCTTGGTGGTCAGGGCCCCAGATCCTCCCTGGACATCCCTGGGCCTTCAAGGGTTTCCCTCAGACTGTTGGTCTGGCCAGGGTGCTGTGAGGTCCTTTGGGCCAGTCACTCAGATTTGGTGTTTGGGACCTGTGACCAGAAGGTAGACTGAGATGAGGGCTCCAGCATTTGAGATCCCCTCAAGGCCTTGGGGCCCTTCATGTATTAGATGTGGACTTCTAGAATTTAGGGTTCCCTTAGGGCTGGGATTTTTGGAATTTGAACGTCTTGAGATCCATGAAGGTAGTTTCCAGGGATGAAAATTCCAGTTTGGGGTCTCTGGTGCCTATGAACAGGGCTTGAGGTGCCCAGTAGCCCGGGATATATATCCTGTCTGCAGTCTCCTCTATCCCAGGCACAAGGACCTCTATAATTGGGGTTTCTGGGGGTATGGGGGTTGGGATTTTAAATTTGGGGATTCGCTGCCAAATCTATGATTTGAGGATCCTGGGACTAAGGAGCCTTTGGGCCTTCTAGAGGGTTATTATAGGACTTGGCACAGGGGAGTTTGGGACATGTACTCTTGGGGCTTAGGATCCCCGGAGTGTCATAATGGGGCCTCCAAATTTTGGGGTCCCCCAAAGGGGGAAGTCATTAAAAAATAGAGAATTTTTCTGGGAACCTGGCCAGCACAATGGCTGTGGGCGGTGTAAGGTGGGCTTAATACAAGGCACTGGGGGTTTCTTGAGGGTGCAGAGGGCAGGAAGACTTGGGGGTCCTGTAATTAGCACTTCCAGGACTGTTTTGGTGTCTATAAATTGGGGGTGACAGTAAGCTGGTTGATGCGGGTCTCTCCTCGAGAGGTAAGAGCAGGGTCTTGTTAATGACAGGAGTCAGTGATTGCCGTTAAGGGCTCAAAGATGATCGTGGTGGGTCCCAGATTCTAGAGGGGGCTGATGTTCTATGCGGGAGGAAGGCATGAAGGTCTATTACTGTTGATCTGGAGGTGTTAACTGCATTTAGTCAAGGGATCCTGATGTGGTGGGGAGGGACTTGACAATGAGAGACTTGGGGATGTTCTGTTGAGGAACATCACATGGAGGTCACCATCATTTTGGGGGATGTGAAAATCTGCTCATTAAGGGTTCTACTCTGAGGGGTTAGGATAGGAACTAGCCTGAAGGTGCTACACTCAGGAAATCTCTTTCTGGGTAACTTGGGGTCTGTATTTGGGGGGTTATCATGTTAATAATGGGGCCTCAGTGGTTGAGGGTTGGCTAATGGGGGGTCTCTATTCTAGATGTATTACTGGGAATCTATCTTGGGGTGACGTAGGAGCATCTTGTGTCAGGAGACGCTGGAGGGGGCTCTTTGTGGGCAAGCTCGGGCCTCTAAGACTGCATCTCTGCCCTCAGCATCCAGGGAAACCAGCAGCAGAAGAGCAACCTGGAGATGGAGTTCTCTGAGGTGATGTCCTTTAGGGTCCGTACTGTCGTGAAGGTGCGTTTGGGCTGTGTCATTGTCACCTGGTGCACTTTTTTGGCTCCCACATCGTCCCCAGTGGGGTCAGTGGATCCACCAATTTTCTGAATTCGCGATGCTGGCGCAAAGACTCCATGCCCTGGCGGGCAGGTGAAGTACAGGACACCAAAGACAGAGCCATCATGCTTGCCTGTAGGCTGTTCAAGCTCAATGCCATACCAGTAACCTGGAGCAAAGTCTGTCTTCCCATAGAAGCGCACAACCCCCTACTTCTGGCCTGCAACGAGTACTTGGTCTTTGACCACAGCCTTGGCCCCATCACGCTGCTGCAGACTGCCCAGGGAATTGGATGAGGGTGGCTTCTTCTTGCCTTTATGTTCTCTGCGTCCTTTGCCAGTAACACGGGAGACGTCCATTCGGGGGTCCGAGAGGTGAAAGATGAGGGGGGCGCATCCACTGCTTTGGAGATTTTGGACACAGAGGCAAAGAGACCCTGTTTTGGGGGGCAGATGAAGTAGCGGACTCCCCCAACGCTGCCAACGTTCTTGCCCTCCGGTTCATCCAGCTCCTCGCCTACCCACTGGCAGCTGTCAAACTCAGAGGTCCCACAGAACTGCAGTGTGCCCGTCTTCTGGCCATCCAGGAGTACTCGGTCTCCCAGGTGCAGACCCAGTGCGCTGAGCATGAGATTGCCAGGGACGTTGTCATAGTTGGGGAGTATGACCTTGGGGAGGGCGCAGGAGAGTGGCACGGCCTCTTCCAGCAGCATCTGCAGCTCCTTGGCCACCAGTGCTGCCTCGGCCTTGTCCAGAGACATGCCCGTGGGGTCCAGAACCACCTCTGCCAGCACCTGTCCCTTTAGGTTCTGCAGCGCTGGGTTGGCACCGAGCTCCAGCAAACACTCGGCAGCTCCCAGGCACAGGTTGGAAGCTGCGATGTGCAGGGATGAGCCGTAGTTGAAGTCGCTGCATGTGGAATGCACATGCACAAGGTCGGTCCAACGGCTGCGTAGGGTCACGCTGTTGCCCAGTGCCAACAACTGCTGGGACAGGCACACAGCTGAGGCTGGGTCCCCGACTCTGTGGGCCCCCGCCTTGCATGCATAGTGGAGGAGTGTCATGTCCGTCAGTCCATCGGGATCGTTCATGTGGCAGCCACAGCGCAAAATCTCATTGCCAATGACATCGATCTTGTGTTGGACTTGGGGTACCCACTGGCGCACAATGGCAAACAGTTCGGGGATGATGGTCTGGGGGTCGAACAGAATCTCCTGGCACGCAGGGTCATTGGGGTCGAAGAAGGTAAAGGCGTAATCCTTGGGAAGGGGGACAGGGGCCGAGGGGTGCACCACAGGCTTCTGCCTGTGCTCCTGGGTGGGGCTGGGAGTCTCAGGCACCGGTTCCTCCTCCTCCTCCTCCTCCTCCTCCTCTTCTTCCTCCTTGCCGGGTTGGGGGGCGGTGGGCCCATGGGGCAGGATCTGTCTTAGTCACTGTCCCCAGTAGCCCTTGGGCAGACTCGGGCTGAGGCTAGGGAGACTGGAGTAATGGGGTGTCAGTGTTCGCGGAGGTGGAGGGGGAGGAGAGTTTTTGATTATTTTTTTATTCTTCTTCCTGTACTAGTGTTTGGCTGTTTTCAATCTATTTCTGTCTCCTATTGTGATAACAATAGATTGTGTAAGTATAGAGAAGCAATACCAGTCCAATGTTCTTACACTTAGATATATTGGATTATTGCAAATTGTCTCAGTACAGAGTTCCCCCCCCCAAAAAAAATTGTGCCTTTTTCTGATTTTATTACTAAGATGGTTCTGGTTTTCTGTGTGGGTTGTCAAGAGCCTGGGCAGTCATCACCAAGATAATAATTGGAGCCAACTCTGGTGACTAATGTATTCAATCCTAAGTGAAGTTGATATTGAATGAGGCAAACTGGAAGATTTCTCTTTGCTCAAAGAAATTCCATATTTTGTTCTGAATAATTAACAAATTTTATATTTCTTGGGATTTGAAGGTGGACCTCAGCTGCTGTGCTCTTTTGGGTAGTGCTACAATTGAACCCAGATAGATTCTGTGTTAAAGCAAATGCTATGCTGCTATACATAACATATCCTCAACCATGTTTTTTTTAATTAGTTGCAATAATTGCCTTATTTATCATGTATTATAAAAGTATTGATACAAGTGAATGTCAGAGTTTACTTGATAAATTTGCTTTATATCAAGTACATTTAAATGTGTAATAAAATAGATAATTTACTAAACCGAGATGCCACTGGAATTGTTGGAGAGGAAAAAAAATGTATATGGCCAAAATCACTGTATCTCACTTTTCTGAAAATAAATGCCACTGAAGACATTTACTATGGTATGGTAAGTGATTTTTTTTTCAAAATGAAACTGTGCCTTATATATACAAACATAAAATATATATTTTTATTTTGTTAGTGTAATACATAAGTGAAAGTGAACAGTAAAGTTGTTTAAAAATTATGTTCAATAACCCCTTTCACTTCTGAATTTTAAGTACATATAGATGTGCTTTATACTTGTCATTGATAGAATAAATAGAGCAAAATGCATTATTAGCAAATCAATATTAGTCTTGCTATTAAATATGTGAAACCCTCACTTTTTAAAGTGAATAGCTGTTCACACAGCAGAACTTTCCTCAGACTTTATGAAAATAATTTCACCAATTTATAATACAGATTTAGGCTTGCAAGCATCTGAGAACACAAAGGTTTCTGTTTATATTAAAATAAAAATCTTAACATTAAAAAGTATTGTACGTATCCCCAAAAAATCCATTTTTAGTACTAGTATTAAAATGGGCATGGCATTAGAAGTCATTTCCTATTTCTGAATATAAACTACCTATATGCTTAGTGGCTTAAAACCTTTTATTATGTTTATAAGTTTTGTCGCTCAGGACTTCAGAAGAGGCCTAGTAATGATGACTGTATTCACCATGGCATCTGAAACTCAGTTCAGATGACGAGAAAACTTACCCAAAAACTAGATGGGAATAATCATTTAGCTCTTTCACTTACATATTTAGCTGTAATGAATTGCTGATTAGAGCCATCAAGGGAAGAACCTACATTAGTCACTCGGTGGAACCTGATTTTATTTTGTGGTTGTTCTTTTACTTTATTTTTTTTTTTAAATTTTGGGCCATCCCAACAGTGTTCAGGAGTTTTTACTGGCTTTGATCTCTGAAATTACTCCTGGTGGGCCATATGGGATACTGAGCATAAAACCCTGGTGGCTATATGCAAGTACGTTCTGCAGTACTATTACTGTGGCCCCTTAACCTGATTTCTGAATAGTGACTCAGAGATTCAAGTCCAAGTATTTCACTGATTAACAATAAACCTGCATTGCCTTTTATTATGCAAATCTTAAAGTTATTGTGTTTTTACATCATTTGATGAATGCTGAAATCTCAGCAAAGCTCCACAATCACAAAAATAGGGGACATAAACCTGAATTCTTTTTTTTTTTTTTTTTTTTGTGGTTTTTGGGTCACACCCGGCAGTGCTCAGGGGTTATTCCTGGCTCCAGGCTCAGAAATTGCTCCTGGCAGGCACGGGGGACCATATGGGGTGCCGGGATTTGAACCGATGACCTCCTGCATGAAGGGCAAACGCCTTACCTCCATGCTATCTCTCCGGCCCCATAAACCTGAATTCTTTTTTGTTGTTGTTGTTGTTTTGTTTTTTGTTTTTGTTTTTGTTGTTTGTTTTTTTTTGTTTTTGGGCCACACCCGTTTGACGCTCAGGGGTTACTCCTGGCTATGTGCTCAGAAATCGCCCCTGGCTTGGGGGGACCATATGGGACACCGGGGGATCGAACCGCGGTCCGTTCCTTGGTAGCGCTTACAAGGCAGACACCTTATCTCTAGCACCACCTTCCCGGCCCAACCTGAATTCTTAATGAAAAAAATGTAACAGAAGATAATAGAAGTGCATTACTAAGTAGTTCACTATAAAGTTATGTCTCTAAATAGGCTGAAGTTGATGCATAAAAAATTTTAAAAAACTAATTTATTACTGCTTTCCTTTAAATATAGTAATAAGTAAAAATAAAACAGTATTTATAAGAGTTCTTTTAGTATCCTCGTCTATGCTTAAATATGCATAAAATAATACCATTATATATAGCTTACATTTGAATGTATTATTCAATATTGGTACTCATAATTGAGTACATGAGTTCATTTATATTTAATCTGTTTCTGCTACGTTTGATCATGATATCAATATAAATTTTATCATGAAGTAAATTAAACCATCTTAAACTCTTTTTATAATACCATATTTTCAGGCATATAAGATGACTTTTTACCCATGAAAAACTTTTATTATTCAAAATTATTTCAGATGTGTTTGATCCACTTCTTTGAAAAATGTCCTGGGTATCTTTAGAGGGATTGCATTAAATCTGTACAATGCTTTGGGGAGTGTTGCCATTTTAATGATATTAAGCCTGCCAATCCAAGAGCAGGATATGGATTTCCAATTTCACATGTCTTTTCTTATTTCTTGTAGTAGGGTTTTATAATTTTCTTTGTATAGGTCCTTCACATCTTTAGTCAAGTTGACTCCAAGATATTTGAGTTTGTGTGACACTATTGTGAGTAGTGAATTGTGAATAGAAAAAAATCATGAAAAACTTTGAAAAGTCAGGGGTTATCATATACACCAGTATATGGTATATAGCATGATGAAACTTACTCCAGCTTCAGGGGCTAATAATCTGCCCCTCTCTTACCACCAGCATCCCTCTGTTCAGCTTTTATGGGACACAGATGAGGTGCTCTGTCTCCTTTTAGCTGTCCTATTTATCACTGCACCCCAGCCAGCTGCTCTTGGAGGAGCCCTCTTCCTGCTCTCAATGTAAAACACTGTTTTATGTTTACATGTTTGATGACAACTAGCCTTATGTTTATAAGTGACAGTTTTCCAGCGAAGTACATGCCTGACATAAGCATTTGAATTAAAATTTCCATGTTGAAATCAAAACTTACATTTTTTTTTAAATTTCCATTGGTGTGCGTTAAAAGAGAGGTAGTCTCATATGGCAAATATAGCCCAAAACCTATATTTTAACAGGAAAAGTAGGGGCTTGTCTTCTATGCCAGAAAATATAGTGAATTTTACAGGTAATACTTCAATGTAAGAAGAAAATATAATTTTATAATTTTTGAAACATGTGAAAGATTTTGAAAAATTACCAGATATGGGTAAAATCTGTATCTATCCCTACAAAATTTTCTAGCATCAGAAACTCGCTATTCCCCTGAATCCTTAAGTTTTTATAATTTGCTATTTTTACCATAGAATAAATACACGATTTATATGTTAATTTTGATTATTTAAATTTTTGTTTGTTTTTGGCTGTGTTGAAGGCTTACTCCTTGTTCTGAGTTCAGGGCTCACTTCTGGCTGAGATCAGGAATCACTCCTGACTGTTTCTGAGCTGGTGGAACACTGTTTGCAGACTCAATGACCCCTTAAAGAGTCCAGGGCCATTCCTGGGTCTGCCATCATACACGGCATGAATTTGCCCCATGTTCTGGTTTTACATCAGTATTTTGTATTTCTGTACATATATATATATATACACACACACGCATGCATATATATATATACTAATGTATGAATACAGAATTCTAATTTTCTAATTTATTACTCAGAATTATTTTATTAAATTATTTTATCATGTTTTATAATGCTATAGAATTTCTAGGACATAATTTTAATTTTACACTGTCCTAATTTAAGTGTCCTTTATTTTCTAGCAGAATGACATTTCTGTCATTCTTTTTTTTCAGCACAGATTTTTTTTTTGCTCTTGAAATCATGATAGTTTTCACTGAACTAGTCTACTTGTGTTTGCTTTAGGTACTTATATTTATTATATGAGTGAAACCTAAGTCAAAAGCTAGTAATTATCTATCTCATTGTTTACTTAACATAATCAATTTCCATCATTTTGTTCTCAAAGATATCATTTCATTGTTGTTGTTATTGGTGGTGGGTTGTGTGTATGTGCGTGTATGACGAAGAAGTATTCCACTGACCATACTGTTTATGTGGACATAAACATAAACATAAACATAAACATAGGGTTATGGTAAATAATACTATTATGAACACAAAGATGCACATATCCTTATAAGTATATGTTTTCATATTTTCTGGATAAATGACTAGCAGTGATATTACTGGACAGTATTTCAATTACTACTTTTTTAATATAAATATCCTATACCATTTTTGAGAAGTTGTGATAGGTTACATTCCAGCAACAAAATTCAGGGCCTATATTTCTCCATGTCCTCATCCTTACTTCCATACAATAGTTTTATATAGGTCATTCTTATTTGTATGAGGTGATATTGGGGTTTTGATTTTTTCACTTTTATAATAAATGATATTCTGCATGAAGCTATTTTTCACATCTCATGTTTCTGAAGAAAAGTCTATTTAATTCTCTGTACTTTTTTGTTGGAGTTGTTAAACAATTATTTTGAGATTTATTTATATTGTATTTATCAATAGTTGATTTTCATTTTTCATTAGTAATTAATGTAGGGTATCCACCAAAATGTATCAACTGCCCACTCAGTCATCAGATTGATTGTAGTTTTTTTTTATCATAATAAAGTTTTTAGAAACCATTTCTGCGTAACTACTTGTATGTATATGTTACACTTCACTATAATAAATACTTTAGAGTAGAAAGATTATTATTTTGAGAAAAACTGCCAATTTTTAAACAATTTATGTTATTTTCTATTACTATAGCAAATATGAGTATAAAGTATTATATATATTGTTGAATACTATATATTCTATTCATATGCAATTATATTAACGGTAAGCTATTGATCCTAAAAGCATATTATATAACTGTATATTAACCTACATAATTATATTGGGAATCAGAGATAATTAACATGCTATATATTTAGTAATTATGAGCATATATTATAATTATCATAGGCTTTTGGCCTAAATTCTTTATATTAAAATGTAACATGTAGATTGAATAATAGTACAGCAGGTAAGGCACTTGTCTTGGGGTTTGTTTCTATTTATCCCATATGATCTTCCAAGTTACTCTAATATTGATATCTGAGCTTAAAACCAGAGTAGGCTCTGAGTACAGCCAGGTGTGTAGCCCCAAACAAAAAAACAAAAACAAAACAAACAAGAAACATTACATGGGCTCGGTGTGGCAGTAAAGTGGTAGGGGGTTGTCTTGCATGCAGCTGACCCAGGGCAGACCTGGGTTCAATCCTTGGCATCCTATATGGTTCCCTGAGTCTGCCAGGAATGATTTTCTGAGCACAGAGCCAGAAGTAAACCCTGTGAACCCGCAAAATAAAAAAAAAATTATATGAATGATAAATTTGTGTTATCATTTGGTATTCATATTTTGTTCTAATTCAATGTTTACTAGGTACTTTAGAATTTTCTTCTTACTGAATTTTTATCCTCTGTTGTTAATGTTTTATACTTTGTAAGAGCTAATATAAAAATATGTTTAGAAATTAGATTACTCGTAATTTCAGCCTCAAAATTTTTTTTTTTTGATTTTTGGGCCATACCGGGTGAAGCTCAGGGGTTACTCCTGGCTATGCGCTCAGAAGTCACTCCTGGCTTGGGGGACCATATGGGACACCGGGGGATCGAACCACGGTCCGTCCTAGACTAGCGCAGGCAAGGCAGGCACCTTACCTCTAGCGCCACCGCCCGGCCCCTCAGCTTCAAAATTTATTAGTAAAAGTTAAATAATTTCTGAATACTTATCTCTTATTTCTGACATCTTCACTATCTAGAATGCTCTAAGAACTCATTGTTAATAGATCATTTTTTTCTTTAAATTGGTGCCTTGTTCACTTACAAATAATCATGAGTTTGTGAATTTTAGTCAGCTCAGTTATTACTTGCTATATCATCCAAGATAACCATACATCTGAATAGTTTTTAATAAAATTGAGAAAACAGTATTTAAACAAACTTGGAGCATGGAGCTTTAAATATTGCTTCTTATTATGTATATCTTGATTAAAGAAACAAAAAAAGAACAAATATTAAGAATCTTAAAGAATTTTATTGTAATAAAAGCATTTAAGTAGTAATTGATAAATGACACATATTACTGAAGGATATAAATATTATAAATCATGATAATTATGTACATATTTATGTGTTCAAAGATAATAAAGAATGATAGACATATATGACTAAATTTTAGACATTATAAAATATATTTCTTGAGATTAGTAAGTATAAAAATTAAACAATAATAAAATAAGTAACCTATTCATTTATCAAATATTGCATTTTGTAAGAAAATTATTAAATTATTTGAACAAAATATGATGCCAATTATACAAGAAACATATAGATAATAGAAAAATTATACTTTAAAGTGAGCTGATGATTTTATTCAATGTATTAAGTGATTTTTATTTACTTACTCACTACATAAATAATACCTGTGAATAATTGTTTTATTTACTTAAAATGTTTTGGATAAATTATTGTCCATAATCATATAAATTTGTCTTACTCTTTTTCTAATACAAATTACTCAGATTACAAATTATTTTTCTTTGTCATCCCTTCACAATAAGCATTTGATGAGTTAAGAAAATGTGGAATGATATGTAATGTAATATGAAACTATTAAATTAAGAATTATAATGTTTTGTAGGTTTTGGGGCAACACACAGCTGTGCTCAGGCTTAACTCCTTATTCTACATTCAAGAAATCCCTCCTGTGTACTCAATCTAATCAACAATTGGGGGCACAAACCTGGGCTGCCTTTATCTTGCCCAACTAGAAATCACTTTGGGGGTATCATTTCTGTTTACTAGACATTATAAATATACAATTTAGCTGTTCATGCTGAAATGTTTTTGAAGTTTTCTTTCTTTTTTCTAAGATTCTAATACCTATGAGAATTCTTAAAATTTTCTTAAGCAATACCAAAGAACCAGATGCTTGCTATAAAACTAAAAAGAAATATGAACTTAATTAGATATAATTAAAGTTGAAAAGAAATTAAAAGTTTGAGAAGTTATAGCTTCTCAAACTTTTAATTTCTTATATTTCTCTGCTCATAACATTTCTAATATTTTTGCATGTCAAAGTCAGAACAGTTATTAGGGTTTATTATATCTACTATGCAAACTTATAAATTATGAAGACTTTTCATCAAAGTAGTTTTAGCATTAATTAGGAGAAAAGTTTCAGCACATTTAGTTATTTAAATACTAAGAAACTTTCAAATTAAGAATAATTAAAAATGTTAGATACTATGGTTATTTTTTCTCAATAAGCTGCTGGGCATTATTATAATAATGCTGAAAATATATTCCTTTTCTTGAAATTTCCCTTTATTGTGTACTTTTAATACAATATTAAGATATAATTTTTCTACTAATGCATATTTAGTTTGTAATTAAAGATAATTATGTATAATGAAATATAGAAATTAAATGCTTTAAAAACTGAATACCTGGAATTCATTTATTGGATAATTTCCAGGTTTTGTTATTTTTTTTAGCTGTAATGTTTTACTTTATAGAAAAGGGCTATGATAGTATTTCCAGCATCATTTTCTTAATTTGACTATATTGGATTTTTTCATTTTTTTTAAAAAGAACATATAATATGGCATGTAAAGCATATAGAATCATACATTTCTTTCACTGCTTATCTTAATGTAATCAGACATAATTGACATAGAAACATTAGATAAGCTATATTTTTCAATAATTCTTTTTGAGAAATAAAAGGAACAAGACAACAAACTATATTAAAATCTGCCATTCCTAATAATGTGACATCATTATTATCTGTGTCTAAAACTGCATGCCTTTGTTTTGCTACATTGTTATAATAGGCAAATATGAATTAAGTAGTGTGTCTAAACTTCTCTTTAGTCTCACTTTTAAGCATAATAAAGATTTTACATTATTTTTTTGAGAAATCTTAAAGGATTTTGGGCTGCTTGTTCTCGTTAATTTGGTGTTACATTTCACTTAAGGATATGTTTTTCAATTAGAATAACTTTACCCTTAAGCTTATTGTCTATGGAGTATAGAACATTTCAATTTTCATTTTACTAATCAATGCATTTAGAAAGATCCCTTAAACCCTTTGCAACTATACGAAACTATAAAACAACTTATTTTCTCCAAGACCCATGCTAATATGTATTGCACTGTCTCTTATGCAAGTTCACGAATGAAAAACATTCCTAAGAATTATTCTGATTTTACACTTAAGCCCTAGAACCAGTTTAAATTTTATAATATGTATTATTAATTGATGTTTTTGCCTTTTTAACTTTAAAGAAAAATATCTATTATATAGTAAGTATTTAAGTTCCATTTATTTGTTGCATTAGAAATACCCTAAAGAAATTTTCAGGTTTTTAGTGATTTCAAACTAGTATAATACCCACCTAATACATATTGGGTAAGGCTACGTTAATTTAAGTAAAACATTTCAGTGACCTATAACATGACTTGGCAAAAATGATGAACAAATAAAGTCAATATAGAGAGAGTAAAGAGCAAATGAAACATTAATATAACCAAGCACTAATACCAGATTTAGTTTTTATTTTTGAAATTTGGTTAAATGTATTGTTAAGAAAACTACCATGGGGTGCTAGAAAGATAATAAAGTGGGTAAGGCTCTTGCTTTGCATGCCCCTGACCCAGAATCAATCCCCAGCATCCCAGATAGTTTCCTGAACACATCTAATAGTAATTTCTAAGTATAAGATCAGGTATTACCTTGAACTTTGTCAAGTGTGGCTCAAAAAATAAATAAATATTTTTTCCTTTGTAGCAGTCATTTTTTATTATTTATGCATATCCAGTCATCTATTATGGGCATAGAGGCTGTCTCCAGATCGTGGATATTGTAAATTGTGTTGTAATGAAAATAGGTGAATACATATCTTTGTAGATTGATATATTCTGTATTATTGACATTTAAATTGAATTGTTAGATTAAATCACAATAAATTCTCAACCTTTAGACAATTCACATACTAATAAAAACTTAATCCAAATCGATTTAAAAGAATGTTAACAGAAACACAGTTAATTTTTATATAATATCTTCCATACTAAGCATAATTTATAGAACTATTTTGGTACTGTTTTGATCATCACTATTTATAGACAAAGTTCAAACAATTTAAAGTGTTCATTAAAATACTTTTTAGGAAGAAACTTTATGAAAATGAAAGAGTAGAAAGAGAAGTAAAATTGATAAAGTATAAAGTATATATTGAGCAAGTCAGGAAATAGAACAATTATTTGGGCATATACAAATTTTGTCTAGCCCTACTTCCTTTGTTTCCTATTCAAATTGTATAATCTTTCACCTTTTATTATTATATCAAACCCAGGTTTTATTTCTGGATCCATAGGGTCCCCTGAGCAATGGCCAGTGAGCTTTGAACTTCTAAACTCTGCAGAATTCGGCCCTCATAGACCTCAGCATTCTGAGTGCCCTTTGCATTCTGCAGCACAAACACCAGCACAGCAGTATCACATCATCAGGCACTGGATGAAAATCATAGTCAATTCTCCCGCCAAAATATTAAAAAGAAAATCTATTGAGAAACAGCCTAGAAAAGAAAGGCAAAGATAAGCAATATTCCTGAATATATGCTCATAATATGTCAATAACATTTTACATTATTCTTCATTGACTATATATTTTATGGTGAGAGTAAATAAATAGGAGAAATCTTGAAATGTTTAAATAATTATAGGATAAATGATTAATTCATATTTCTAGAATGCTCTTACTGCCAAGGGAAAATGAACACACAGAGAAATACATATAGAAACATTTAACAATGTCTTTAGGTAAAAAGTTACATAATAAAATAACTAATATATCTCTTACACTATATAGCATTGATTTTTAAAGACTTTAAGGAGGAAATAAAGATTTTAATTATACACAATTTTTTTTAACTGTGGATAGATTGCTCATTTTTATTTTTATTTTGACCATAGTGGCTTACATATCTTTCACATTAGTATTTTAGGTACATATTAACATTGAATCAGGGGAATATCCACCACCAAATTTGTCCTCCCCCATTCCCCGTCGTCCCTTTCTGCAACCCATATCCCCCACCATCACCCCCTAGGCTGCTAGAGTAGGTGGTCCCCTCTTTGTCTAGCTTACTATCAGTGATCATACATCTGTTTGGTCCTGGTGCCCTCCCTTGTTTCTCCCTCTATTTGAGAGGCTAAGCTAGGTAAATCGAGTTATGTGGGTTTTTGTTTTTTTTTTTGAGGGAAAGACATGCAATAGAATGGGGTAAAGATTAAGCAAAATATAGTTAATCCCATGACAGTATACTTCAGGGATGGAGAAACCCTGTATCTCCTAGGCCAAGGGAATTCCCTATATAATATCCCCAATAGTTACTGTGCCTATGCAGGGGTGGGGGGAGGAGAAAAAAAAAAGGAAAAAAAAAGCACAAAATAATAATTTTTCACATATATATTTATTGATTGATTGATTTTTTTGACGTCCTTATTTTGGTGTAGATATTGAAGTTGATGTCTCCTTTTTTATTTTATATTATTTTATCTTATCTTTCTCTTTCTTTTTGTACTCTGGCATGATTTGAATTCAGAACTGAGACTATTGTGTGGTGCTTCTCTTTATTGCTGTAGGGCTCACTGGATATTTAATGTGACATTTATTTTTGTATTGTTATGGTGTTTCAATTACCTTTTTCATGTCCTCTCTTAAACTAATGCTGATAGCCACTAGAAGGACTCCACCCATTTTCAGCATATTTTTATTGTTTTTTAAATTTTTTTAACAAAAACTTTTTAACCACAAAATATATCCACCATAAAACTGATAAACATGCCCATCACTGTGAAATGTATAAAACAAATTTATCAATGGTAAATGTTTTTCATAACACTATTAATATTGTAGTGTGGACTTTGAGGACATTAAGAAAGCTCAAGCAGTATATTGTTTCTTTGTTTTTTTTTTATGTTTAACAGATAATGCCCGACGGTGATTAGGGGACTTACTCTAGTCCCTGTGCTCAAGAATCAATCAAGGTAGTACTCAGAGGATCATATGGGATAAAAAATATTTAACCCAGGTGGACATCTGCAAGGCAAATGTCTAGTCTAGTTTGCTGTACTAACACTCCTGCACTTGAATAGTCTATTTAAACACCTACAAAAATACATAATAGAGTGAATTTTAAAATGTATTTTTCTCTTTCCTTTTTATAAGAGTATCATCCCATTCACACTTCAAAAAATATTATTTGATCTTTTAGATTAGAGCCATGAAACAATCTGTGAAGATGCACATATTTTTTTCAATTACTCAATTCTCCCAAGAATGTAATCTAGCAGTAGTGAATAAAATTAGCTATATCTGCCTAAAAGAAAATTGTACAAAATTAGAATGCAGCTAGACAAATTTTAAAATCACTATTCAGAGAACTTCAAATAGATTAAATTTAACAGCTTTATTTTACCCTTATATTTGTTTTTATTCAGATATATATAATTGTTATAGTTGGGAAATTTGAGAATGAAAATATTGATTCACTCGAATCAGACTTTTTCATTACTTTATTTTTCTTTAAGGTTTAAATGTTAGGAGTTGCACTCCCTGCAATTCTATAATTATATTTTACAAAGATAATTTCTCATGGCTAACATATATTTGAACTCTGGCAGCTTATGTTTCTCTGAACCCTGTAAGAATGGTTTCTGAAATTAGAGTCCATAGTAACCCCTGAGCACAATTGGGTGTATTCTCCCAAGCAAACATAAAATAAAATTTAATAAAATTTAAAAAATAAAGATAATTTATAAGGATGTGAGGGATAATTGCTACAGAGAATTATATATAATATGGTATTAGTCTTCAGGCCAAAATTTTTAAAGGGAAAGTCTAATGTGGTCAACATTAAAAAACAGTTCATTGTTACGTTTAGTTTCAGTTGCACATACAATCATAATTCGTATATCATCTTCATATCTAAGACATTATCATAAAATTTTTCATTATACCTCATATACATTCACTGATGCCTATTCTAATATAATTGGTTTTGAAAATTGTCATGGAATCTGACATTTTGATATTATTTTCCCCTCAATTCTCAGTTTTTTGTCAGATATCAGAACCTCATAGTTCCTTTACTTATGTTTGAAATATATTCTATGTCTAATATATTAGTTCCTTTACTTATGTTTGAAATACATTCTATGTCTAATATATTAGTATTTTTTGCAACAGTACTTAACAAAAATCAAAATATATTTGGAGAAAATATTCAAAAACCAATTTATACTCATTCACATCATCACCAACAATTATGTTCAGCTAAATTGTGTGTGCTCTTTTAAATTTATTTTATTCATTGTTCTATTATTTGTGTTATTCTTGCTTTTTGTTTATTTGGGGGCCATACTCAAAAGCATTCAGTATTATTTCTGGCTCTGCGCTCAGAAACTACTCCTGGCATGCTCAGTGGACCATAATGGATGCTGTGGATCAAACCAGGTTAGGTTGTGAGCAAGACAAATGTCCTACCCGCAATGTTGTCACTCTGGTCCTATTTTTACTTCTTTAAAAACATTTTCTAGTTTGGGAAACTTGTATTTCTATTTCAGTATTTTTATTTTTTGAATATATTTTAGAACTCTTGACCTCCAAATTTTTAACTTACTCTATTTTTAATAGCTTTAGGTGGAACCTTTTGATCCATGCATATCCCAACTCTAAAAACTTGTCAACAACATAATTTATATTCCCCAATTACTCTCCTATTTTACTCATTTTATTTGAATTGTTCTGCTCTGTCTGAAATACTCAGGTTTTCAAGATAAATTCAAACTCATGATGATCCTACTATATATTGGTTTTACTTCTGCTATTTAATAAATTTAAAAAATTAAATAAATTATCTATATCAATTGTGATAAATGGCACATTATTTTTCTTTTCCTTTAAGAAGAGGAAAAGTATATATAATTCCAAATTCTGGTGCATAAATACAATTTTCTATAGATTTTGTATCTGAAGGACAAGATACTGGATAAAATAATTTTGACTGACATTTTCCGAAAGTACATCAAAAATGCTTTTCAAGAGTTTTCTTTCTTTGTATAGCATTATCCAAGAATCTTATATAAGTCTATATTTTTCCTCTTAAGGAGATATCATAGAAGTCCTGATTCTTCCCTATTTTTTTGGTTCTTTTATCTATCGATAAAAGACATTGAAACAATATAGTTTTCTTGGTTGTCATTTTTTTATATTTTCTTTCTGCCTCATAAAAACAGGTATGCTATTGTTTTGTTTACTGATATAAAATGCACACCTAAAAAAGTGTCTGGCATCTAGTAGGTGCTAAAAATAATTAACAGAGATGGGCCACATCATAACTTTGATATGTTCACAAATCACAGTATCCAATTGTACACTGTAAGAAAGATGTATCTCAAAACTATAGTAAGAAGATTTAACTGTGAGCAAGCATTTTAAAATTTGAAATTTGTTAATCAATTTTATTTGATTGGTTATGGAAACTTTTTGACTTTTCAAATATAATTGAAATTGTTCCTTAGAAGTAAGGGGGTGATTGGGTCAGAGCGGAAGCACAGAGCGGTAAGGAATCTGCCTTGCCGGTGCTAGCCTAGGACAGATCTATTTCCCCCCATATGGTCCCATATGGTCCCCCAAGCTAAGAGTGATTTCTGAGAGCATATCCAGGAGTAATCCCTGTGTGTCACTTGGTGTGGTCCAAAAAAAAAAAAAAAAAAAAAAAAACAACAGATCTTAAGTTACTTCAGCACAGGAAGGGCCAACAATTATAAAAATATCTGAAACTATTGTTATCAGATAATTTCAAATGTACAAATATCATCAGAAGTTTTTAATTTTTAGAGTTAACAGAATCTGTTCATATTTTGAAATTATATCTTCTATTTTACCTACCTGTACTAGATCAGAAACTATGTTACTTATTTTCTTTAAATTGAAGAAAATATTGTTCACAAATGAAAGGTTTGTGCTTCTCATTTAGTCTGAACTGCCATATAACTAGGAAGAATAAACTCAGTAACATCTGCTCAAAGTGGTAAAAAATTTATGGTCAGCATTGGCCCAACATGACAGTCTGTCTGTTAAAAAGAAAAATCAATAAAAGAGCTGAATAGTATAATCAACATAGTTGAAGGGCAATTTGGTCACCTACTAGATTGAATCAATAAACTAAAAATGGTTGATATTGTAGCATATGAAAAAGTTTCCATAAGATGATTCTTGGAATTGTATTTAAAAGTGTTTCCTTAGGATTGTTCTGTGACTTTTGCCCCACCTAACCCTTCCAGGTGGGGCGCTGTGGAGTTGGCAATAAATAGCTTGAGGGACAGGAGTGAGGGGTCCTTCTGTGAAAAGCTGCTGGCTGCAGGAGGATTCTCTGGCTCTCCTTGCCCGATCTTTTAAACCCTATCGTTCTTGTCTGTGTGGATTATTACTTGCTGCGGATAAATATTACCAAGGTCTTCCCCCGAAAGGGGACAAGGGGATGGGAAGTAATTTCTCATTCTGGGGACTGTTCTTGGATTCACAAATACCCAGCCAAGATAACGGCGAAGATATCTTGCAGATGGCACCGGGAACAGGTGGACCTGGACCCTCAATAACTGTAAGTGAAACGCTTTATTGGAAATTGCCTCTGGAGATCCTTGGATGGCTTCTATGGTCAGCCGTGTTGATTGTGCCACCTTGTTACAAATTCTTTGGTTTGGCGTTTGTCAAGTGGATATTTCCATATTATTTCAAACAAATAGGATGGATGATAGGTAAATTCATTGCTTTTGGATGGTTGTGGTCTATAGTTCAAATGACAATTGATACTCAAATATTTGCCTCGCCTGTGTTGGCTCCATTAGCCATAGTTTGTGGAATCTCTGTGGTTGCTAATATTGTTATGGCATGCATAGGTATTGGCTGGTATTTTGGAAGGAAAAAGTGTGGGAAAAGTGAGGCTAAGACCAGCCTGGAAAATAAGGAGATCTATCCAATGAAAATCCAGGCCAAAGTGCAGGCTGATGAATCTAGCGCCACCATCAAAAATATAGGCATTTTTCCCAACAAAAAATCTACTCGGAAAAATAATTTAGAAACTCAGGACCCAAATCAAAATATTAACACTGATGACCAACCCCCGGTGCTAAGTCCACAAGTGAGTCCGGATTCTGTACACAGAATGGAATCACAAAATAGTGCTGGCTCAGATGACGAATCACAGGCTAGTGCTCCACATGACAGGGCTCAGAGCCCGGTGCAAAGTACTTCTGCTAATCCGGCCTCAGTTCCGTTACAAACAGTATATAGAACCATTTACGAACCCCTTGAAATAGAAGACATGGAACGGTTTAAGAAAACATGTAAGGAATTTGGGCCAACCTCTCCATACTGTCTGGAGACGCTAAGACTTTGGTGTCGAAAATCACTTTGGACACTGCATGAATTTCAAAAACTAGCTGAAATATGCTTGCCATCTAAACAGCGAACGGAATGGGAGATGTTTTATGCGGAGGGTGTGAAATCCAAATTATATAGCCCGGATGGAACAAAAAAACGAGTGGCAGGGGTCACTCTATCGTATGAATTATTAATGGCAGAAAATCAATATGCAGATATTCAGGCACAAGCTGCTTTACCTAAGGAAATCTTAAACATAATTAAAGATATTGCAGTATCCGCATGGGAAAAACTTGATATGAACAGCACAGGTGCAGGAACCTTTTTAAGAATTACCCAAGGTCCCCATGAGCCATATATCGATTTTGTAGCTAAACTCAAAGATGCTTTGAAAATACAAGTCAAAGATAAGCAGGTTAGAAAATATTTAGAAAAAAGTTTGGCTTATCATAATGCGAATTCAGCATGCAAATTGATATTGGCCCCTTTGCAGGACAAGGCTGACTTAAATGAATTTTTATATGCCTGCAGAAATGTTTATGATTCTTCAGCAAACCTGGATCCAGTGCAAACTTTTGCAGTTAGTAAGGGAACAAAGCCTTTCTACCCCCGGGGAAAAAGCGCCGCCCCAAAGCCTGGTCTCTGCCCAAAATGCAAGAGAGGTCGCCACTGGGCAAAAGATTGCAGATCTGGAAATCTCCCTAATAATAACACAGGGAATGGTTTTAACACTACACCCAGGAGGCAATTCTTCTGTTACCATTGTGGAAAACAGGGCCATTTCAGAAGAAATTGTCGTCTTTTGTTAAATCAAGCTCCTCAGGGACACACATTTCCAATGCAGGGAAACGCCTACCGGGCCAGTCCCCAGGCCCATGCAAATCAGGGGCAAAGTCCACAAACTATACTTCTTCCGAGCCCAGCCCAAGATTGCTCACAATTAGCGAATTAATTCATGCGACTGCGGGGAGCGCTGGGCTCGACATAACTTGCCCAGAGGACATTACAATTTACCCAGGAGCATGCCCTTTCATGTTAAAGACTGGCATTGTGGGCCCGCCACCACCAGATACAATGGGATTGATTCTCGGCAGAAGTTCCCTCAATGTAAAGGGTATATCAGTAACCACAGGTGTCATTGACTCAGATTCAAAGGGAGAAATTGTTGTAGTAATTACGGTACCGGATACTTGGACTTTCAAAAAGGGGGAGGCAATTGCCCAGATAGTAATAGTGCCGTATGTCAAATTTGGGGCTTCAGATAAGACACGAATTGGAGGTTTTGGAAGCACAGATCCAGGGGCCGCCCATAACCCAATTATCGCTTTGGTTACTAAATTTAAAGAGGAAAATCCGATGATTAAACTTCACTTTCAGGGGCGACCCTTTAATGGAATGATAGACACCGGGGCGCAAATCACAGTAATTTCTGATAAGGAATGGCCAGAAAATTGGCCTCTACAAGAAATTCCATACTCGCTAGAAGGAGTAGGAGGTTTAAGTTCCTGTCTGTTAAGTAAAAGGACTATGGTAGTTCACGGCCCAGAAAATCAAAAGGCCATAATTAGACCTCATGTGGGCCCTTTCTCACCTTCTCTGTGGGGTCGCGACCTACATAAGCAGTGGAAAGCTGAATTCCACATCCCATTAGCTCCAGAAGAGTCTGGAACTTCTCCTGAAATGAAAACTCAGAATTTTTGGTAGGGGCCACTGACAGAAAGAACCCAGCACCGATAAAAATAAAATGGAAATCTGATGAACCAATTTGGATAGGTCAGTGGCCCCTTAAAATTGATAGATTAAAGGTGCTAACAGAATTAGTGGAAGAACAGTTAGAATTAGGGCATATTGAGCCTTCATTTTCTCAATGGAATTCGCCTATATTTACCATACAAAAGAAGTCCGGAAAATGGAGACTGTTGATGGATCTGAGAGCAGTAAACATATCTATGGTACCCATGGGAAAATTGCAAACAGGTTTACCATCACCTGTAGTTATCCCAAAGGAATGGCCACTAGTCATAATTGACTTGAAAGACTGTTTTTACCATATTCCTATTCACCCGGATGATAAACACCGGTTTGCATTCTCAGTTCCTTCTATAAACAATACCCATCCCTGCCGGAGGTTCCAATGGACTGTCCTCCCCCAGGGCATGCTGAATTCCCCAACAATGTGTCAATTTTTTGTAGATAAGATTTTGAGCCCTGCTTGAGAAAGATTTCCTCAAGCCATGATCTTTCATTATACTGATGATATTCTTATCACAATGAACAATGAAACAGATCTACAGGACGTATATTCTTTTGTTATTGACTGTTTGCAAACAGCAGGACTGAAAATAGCTTTAGAAAAGATACAGACTATGCCACCATATCAATACTTGGGTTTTATTTTGGACCGAACGTCTATACGTCCACAAAAAATCTCCATCAAAAAAGAAAACCTCAAAACACTTAATGATTTTCAGAGACTTTTAGGTGACGTGAATTGGCTCTGGCCTGCGCTAGGAATCCCAAATGCAGAACTGTCTAATTTGTTTAAAACGTTGGAGGGTGATTCTGCCCTAGACAGCCCGAGAAATTTAACTATAGAGGCAAAAAATGAATTGGACTTCTTCTTGAACAGGTTGCAACAATCATTTCTCTCAAGATTCATCCCGGGAGAGAAGGTTTCTTTATTAATTTTCCCTACAAAAGAAACCCCTACGGGGGCATTGATGCAACAGGCAGGTCCCCTGGAATGGGTATATTTACATAACAAACAGCCTCGGTCTGTGATATCTTATTTGGATTTAATTTCAGAACTCATTATCAAAGCAAGACTCAGATCTATATCTTTACTAGGATTTGACCCTGATATATTAGTATTGCCAATACCAAAAAAGGAAATTGAGTCAATATTGCCTCTTAATGAATCTTTACAAAGGGCCCTTTCAGATTTCACAGGAGAAATTTCCTCTCATTATCCACCAGGAAAGACATGGGACTTTTTGAAAAAGACTCAGTTTGTTATTTCTTCTATCGTTCGAGACTCTCCTATCCCCAATGCGAAGGTTTTTTACATAGATGGGTCCAGCGGGGGTAGGGGTGGGATAACTGGAGAAAACATGAATATAACTATAGATACCAAGTATAAGTCAGCACAGAAAGTTGAATTAGCAACGTTAATTTACCTATTAGAAAATGTATCTGACGCCATGAATGTTGTCTCTGATTCTTTGTATGTGGTAAATTTATGTCCTGTGATAGCCACGGCCTCTCTCAATGCTCATAGCCCAATTATACAGAATTTACTACAAACATTACAACAGCTTATTCAAAAACAAACTGAACCCATCTTCATCACGCATATTAGAGCCCACTCAGGTCTTCCAGGGCCAATGGCTCAAGGAAATAAAACTGCAGATTTGTTGGCAATGCCTATATTCAAGTCACCTACAGAAGAACATACAGCTTTACACACAAATGCTCGCCGCTTACATGTAAATTACCAGATTCCCTGGAGGCAAGCTAGAGAAATTATAGAAAGGTGCGACATATGTGCCCCATTAGCAAAAAAGACTCACATAGCAGGAGCAAACCCAAGAGGCTTACAGTCGAATGAACTGTGGCAAATGGATGTAACTCAAACAGATTTATTTCCAAAGAAACCTTATCTTCATGTGGTGGTGGACACTTATTCTCGATTTATTTGGGCAATCCCTATGTCTTCCCAAAAGTCTAAGGCAGTTTGCAGTTTTCTTTTACAATGCTTTTCAGTTATGGGTGTTCCGTATTCCATTAAAACTGATAATGGACCCGCCTATATCAGCAAAACTTTTGAATTCTTTTGTAAAGAATGGCAGATAAAACATCTGAAAGGAATCCCCTATAAATGCCAAGGACAGGCCATTGTGGAAAGAGCGCACAGGACGCACAGGACGCTAAAAACTCAATTACAAAAGAATAGAAAAAGAGGTTTAGCACCTACTGAGCTGTTATCTTTGACTCTTCTTACACTAAATTACCTAAATTTACCCCAAGGGGAAAGTTACACTGCTGGGGAAAGACATTTTAAAGAAGATATTCAGAGACAAGAAACATCACATATACCTGTTTGGATCAAAGAGGATGAAAAATGGATCGCTGGATATCTTCTTCTGAGAGGAAGGGGATATGCATATGTTGGTACAAATGACAACCCCTCTAAGAAATTTTGGGTCCCTTTACGCCTCATCAGAAATCGAATTAGTACAAACCACCAGGATCAGGTTGCTGGGACTACAAGCCTGCCCCCAAGTCAAATACAAAATGCCCAAAACACTGACAATTGTAACACTGCTGTGGCCTCTGAGAAAGTAAACAAGGGATTAACGTTTACACCCAATACCTTGAATAAGGCAGACAAGAGTAAGAAGCCCTTACATTCCAGAATGCAAATAGAGAAACAGAGACCTGCATTTACAGGATTACGAAATTTAGGGAACTCATGCTATATGAACTCAATATTACAATGCCTGTATAATATTTCAGACTTAACTCAGTATTTTTATCAAGATCATTATAAAAAAGACATTAACAAAGAAAATCCAAGTGGACATAAAGGTAAATTAGCAGAACAATTCGGTCATCTCATAAAAATCATGGGAGATGGATGTCATAGGAATGTCAATCCTGAACACTTCAAAGCAACAATTGGTTTACTTAATGACCAATTTGCCGGACACAACCAACAGGATCCTCACGAATTATTGATGTTCCTTATAGAGGGACTACATCAGGATTTGCTTACTGAAAATTCAATAGCAGATAAAACTATACACCTGATAGACAATGAAAAACATGAACAATCTAGGCCTAAACACCAAAAGGCTCACAAATCTCTTATATATGACCTCTTTCAAGGACAGTTCAAATCTATACTACAGTGTCTCACATGTCACCAAAAGTCTAAAGTATATGAGACATTTGTTCAGTTGTCCCTGGCAATCAAGCCTACAGATAAATGTACCTTACAAGAATGCCTCCTTGAATTCTTTAAAGAAGAAGATTTGAAAGGTAACAATAGAATTCATTGTAACAGCTGCAACACTAAAAGGGACTTTTTGAAGAGGACATACTTGTGGAAATTACCTCCAGTATTAATTATTCATTTGAAACGTTTTGCTTTTGATGGCAAACAAATTAAAAAACTACTCACTTATGTGGATTTTCCTTTAGAAGACCTCAACTTAGCAGAATTCACTCAGGAAAAAACTTACAAAACTGAAAAATACATCTTATCATCAGTGTCTAACCATTTTGGTAAACTTCATTTTGGACACTGTACATCATACTGTAATATTGACTCAAGACAACACTGGATCAATTTTGATGACAAGAAAATCAAGAAAATTCCTACTGCATCGGTAAAATCCACAGCAGCATACATCCTGTTTTATACTTCTCAGAGATCTACTATAAATGCTTAATAATTATTTATTTTATTTGTTAGTTGTCATTAATGCTTTATGATTCATTTCACAGGTACTCCCGCTGAATAGGATTTATTATGATGAATCCCCATTGTAGTTGCTTGTATGATGTATTTATGTCTTATCACCACTATTGATCCAGGCTCACTCGAGAGAAAGCTTCCTCATCGTACTAAGGTATTATATAGCAATATATTGAGATATACTCATCTAACAACTTTCACTCTTTCACTCTAACGTCATTGTTTTATTTGCCTCAATTTAGGCTTCTAGATGGAGGTGAATTCATAATTTTGACATAACAGTACCTTTTAGGTGGACTCTCTTTACAGTGCTCATCATCTATGGTTACGATAGAATTACTTGTCTCTACTTGTATTATTGGTTTCCTTGGTCGTATTGTGCATGAAATTCTCTTGCAGAGTTACTCGACTATGCCTTAAAAATATATCTTTTGTTGTTGCTGTGAACTTGAAGATTTTCATCTAAACTGTTTGCCGGCTATTGTATTTTAAAGCGCTTTTTGTTGATTCAGCTGAATTTTTTGCTTTTTTTTTGTTTTCGCTCTATTTGGGATCCTCCCAGCTAACATTTTTTGGTAAGTATGAGTGAGTGATGGCCATGTTTGTGTGAAATATGTTTATGTATGCCTTGTGTGTTTGTATGTCTTACATGTTTTGTATATAGTTCTTTTTTCCTGACTTTATCTTCCCCAATTTATTCTTACTTATCCTTCCCTCTTTTTTTCGAGTCCCTAACAGTTTATTTTCAGGAATCCCTCCACATTTGCATATCATCGTGTGCAAATCATCACCCACTATGACAAGCCTCCTGATCTCTGACTGAGAAAGACATCGTAAACTGTTGCAGTGCTGTATCCTGCTTTTTATTACAACTGCTTTCCCTGACTCATCAAGTTTCTTTGGTGGGACTTTTGGGAGTTCTGGACTCCCTATCTTTTCATAGTAGTTTTTGAACTTGGGAGAAATTTCAGCTCTTGTAGTTTTATAATTGTAATCCTGTAAAGTTATATTTGAGTCTACACTTTTGTTGATTACTGTAATTAATGTTTTTACATTTTAGTTGTGAATTCTCAAAATTGATATGGTATTTCATTAAGGTTTTACTTTTGTTGCTTTGGATTAGGGGTTAGATACTGTCATATATAAGTTGCTAGATTGTAATCCTGGCTGGTATTTTGGCCTTTTGCATGGGTGCATCATTGGAAAAAATAGCAGGTGCAAAAGGAGGTTTTATCCATTTTGGATAGACCCTCAATTTTTTCATTTACACGGGGAAGTTCTCTGCCTTAAGCATTTTGTTTTGGTTTTGAACTTAAGCTCCCACCTAATAATCGGCCGTACATGGTTCTTCATTTTCGGACCTCTTATGAACTGCTGACTGGACTAGAACTCATCTTGGATTGAATTCAAGTACATATGGATCTTATTTACTTTGGCGCCCATTGTGCGGGTGTGTGTGTGTGCCTCTTCCTTCGAAATAGGGGCCTAATTCACTGCCTCCAAAGATGGGCTTTCTTCTGCTCAAACTGGACTGGAATGGAAAATGTGTGTCTTCTAACCTGCTACGCAGCCTTGTGAGCATCTCATCTAAGGATCTCTGTCTCCGAATTACTTTCGGGCTTTGTGATTGCCCGAATTACTTTCGGGCTTTGTGATTGCCCCGGGAGCTCCCCATGGCCTATTAGGTCCTGAATATTAGAATTTCTTATTCGACTTCTGCTTTTCAAGGGAATACTTACTCGGAATTGATCATCTTGGATGCTGTAGATTTTATTCTACTCTGGAGCTTGTAGTTGATTCCTTTACATCTGTTTCTGGTTTTGAACACCCTGTGTTAGGCTAAAAAATTTTTTTCTATACTTTTTCCCGTGATGCACTTATGCAAAAAGCCACTCTTTTACAATTGCTTAGTTATTCTTTTTACAATTAAAAATATATATATATATATATTATTTATTTCTGTACATTATTATTGTTTATTGTTTCTTTACAAAAAAGGGGGAATTGTAGCATATGAAAAAGTTTCCATAAGATGATTCTTGGAATTGTATTTAAAAGTGTTTCCTTAGGATTGTTCTGTGACTTTTGCCCCACCTAACCCTTCCAGGTGGGGCGCTGTGGAGTTGGCAATAAATAGCTTGAGGGACAGGAGTGAGGGGTCCTTCTGTGAAAAGCTGCTGGCTGCAGGAGGATTCTCTGGCTCTCCTTGCCCGATCTTTTAAACCCTATCGTTCTTGTCTGTGTGGATTATTACTTGCTGCGGATAAATATTACCAAGGTCTTCCCCCGAAAGGGGACAAGGGGATGGGAAGTAATTTCTCATTCTGGGGACTGTTCTTGGATTCACAAATACCCAGCCAAGATAACGGCGAAGATATCTTGCAGTTGATCAGTCACCCTAACTTTGATAGTAACCCCCTTTTCTTTTTGATAATTTAAAAATATAAAGAGAAACCCCACCAAAAAAAGTCTGGTGGCAATCTTGGTATCCAATATAACAGACCTATGAATACATTTCCAGGCAGAAGGCTTTCTACTTTTGTGAATGAACTCATTGCTCATTCACACAACACATGCATTTTAACGCAAATACTATTTGTACAGCTCCCATGAAAATGATTTTTAAGCAACTCAGATTTATATTCTCTCTTAAGTAGTCACATGGACATCTTCAGATGCTTATCAATTGGGGGGGGACACTCTTGGTGACGCTCAGGGGTTACTCCTGGCTATGAGTTCAGAAATAGCTTCTGGCTTGGGGGACCATATGGGATACCAAGGAATGGAACAGTGGTCTGTCCTAAGTTAACACATGCAAGGCAGACGCCCTACTGCTTGCACCACCACTCCAGCCCCTGCTTATCATTTTGAAGAAAGAAATAGGCACCTGAAATACAAATCTTGGAAATCAAATCCATTGTTCCTGTTACATACTTGTTCATACTTCCCATATGCTGATATCTGGCTTATTGTGGCTTGTTTAGTGAACTTAGTGAAAGAAAATACATCAGAAAACCTAGAGTCATGTTGTCCATGACATATCTAAAATTATTGTTGTTGCCAGGGTCTATAAACAGGATGAAAGTTGAAATTATATTCATAAAGAGCACTATGTGATCCAAATTACAGAATATGAAATCTGTGATCATTGGGGAGTGTGGGTGAACACCAGCTATATTCAAGGATTATTTATGGTACAGCATTCAGGGTAGAGCTCAAGTTGCCATATAGGGTTCTTCTGGTGGAGCTTAAGTTACCATATAGGATGCTGGAGACCAAACCTGAATTGTTCGCATGCAAGACAAATCCCTTACCCACTGTGCTATCTTTCCAGACCTAAAATATTTTAATCACACAATGAAACTTTATTTACAAAGACATAATAGGAATCCATGTTTCAGTTCTATGGCTTGCCAATAATCTCTTTGAGATTGAACAATTTGCGAATTGTTTTAGTCCTTCCACTCATTTTAACTCAGGTTTTAAGAAACTAATGCTTATTCATTATTATTTAAGTGTGGCCACCTGACCTGTGACAAGCAGTCTATCAATCCATTGCATCTGAAATGTCCTTTACAACAGATGTATTTGCATCCCATAACCATTTCAAAAATGCTCATATTGGGGCTGGAGAAATAACACTCGGATTAAAGTACTTGTCTTGAATATGGCTAACTCCAGTTCAAGTTCTAGCATCATACATGGTCTTCTGAGCATGACAAGAAATGATCTTAGAGCAGAGCAAAAATTAAGCCCTAAGACAAGAAGATGTAGCATACTCACCCTTCCTTTCCCATTTTTTCATATCCTCCTATTCTCTGCATCTAAGTGTGATGTTCTTTGCTTTTTCCAAATTATAAAATAAATTTTGGATCAAATAAATTAATAATATTATTTTCTTCTATGTTCTAGATCACATCTTTGGCATTTTAACAAGAAATATTAGGTATAAGTACTTTACTCAATGCATGTCACCACTGATCCATGACTGCAGGCAATAGAACAAATCTCTCTACTATGGAATATGCTCACATTGGATCCAGAGTTTTTAACAGTCCATAAAAATAAAATCAGAATAATTGTAATTATTCCTTATACTCTGATCTAGTAATTTTATAATATGCGCATATGTACAAAATGCATTTAATATATGAATTTATATTCTTATATATATCAACATGTCTAGAATATGTATTTTCATTATATATACATATATAATTTACTCCATAGATGTATATTCATATCAATAAAATGGGAAGAAGTTTAAATCTTTTGGTAAATAGTATATATAACTTCTTCAAAGCTGAGTATAAGATTCCATCTATATTGAAATTTTTTTCAAATTTAAAGCTACTTCTACACTTTACTTCTATAAGAAAACCACAGAGATTTGACATATTAGATCTAGAAGTGTAGAATTCAAGAGACGTTGATGGAGTTATTAAAATTATTTAAATAAGAGACATTAGTCATCAAGGTGATTGCTTCTGATGGCAAGAGGTATATGTCAGAATGAGTGGGGTCAAGTCAAAAACTGAGTATTGGAAAATTGTCCACTAATGTCCTCATGTTACTATAGTCAGTGTTCCTGCATTCTTTTAAGAGAACATATTATGAAGCTAAATTGGCACAGCACAAGCCTTAATTGTCTCATAGCGTGAATTTGATTTTTAACCTCTCATGGTTACTGACTCCCTTTTAACTACCAAAAAAAAAAGAGAATTTCTAAAACTTTTATTTTAACTTCTATTTTAATTATCATTCAAGTTTTCACCGAGTCAGCCCTAAGTTTAGTTTTTAAAAAACCTTCGTCAATAGACATACAAAAAAGAGGGATTATTTTTTTATTTCTTACCCAGATCTTGAGGTAGAAAGTGAAGTCTCTATTCTGATAATCTCCTTTTTCCAAATTGTATAGCATGGATAGAAATGGTAAAGATATGGCATGCCATTGTCTTTGCCTCTCTATATTTTCCTGCACTATTCAATTTCATCAGCAACCTCATCTCCAGAAGGCTTATTTTCTGCAGGTCTTCAACTTCAGGTAATACTCAGCAAAGGTAATAACTAACTTGTTTCAAGATATTTTGTGGAGACCTGGTGCCCATTTACCTCTTATAGTAGGATCATTACTGCTTTTAAATCTATCACATCACAGAATAAACTTCTAGTTCCTATCCTTAAAGTCATATCCTCCTAAACCTATTTCAGTACCAAATTTCTATTATTTTGTAATTTGATCAGTAACAGTTCTGCTCTGGTTATTAAGGAAAGGACTTGGTGTGGAATGAGAATTTTTGTCTTTATACTAGTGAAACAACTGAAAATTTGATACTTTATATGGAGAGTCAGTGAGTTTAGTAAGTTTAGTAAGTTGGGAGTTAGAAAAAAAAAAGAAACACCAGCAGACTAAAAAAAAAAAACTTCATTAGGAAAACATGTTTTTTCTTGTCTCTGTAAATTGTTGAATGAAGAAGTCATTGTAAATTTTTGTAATTGCCATTTGTCTAACCAATTTGATCTCTATGCCACTTATTTCCTCCTAACAAATATGAGATATACTTCAGCCTGGAATTTAAAAAAAAAAGGACACATTTAGACACAATTTATGCCTTCTCCTTTACAATGAATTACCATTTCAAGTGTGCTTTGTAGTGATGCAAAGCTAACAATGAACAGTATGTATTTAATTGTCTTTACATTAGATACCTGGCATGAAGGGCTCAGTCACTTAATTGTCATTATACCAATCTGCCCAATTCCTTCTCACTTTATTTTTCTGTGATCTATGCCAATGAATCAATAGACAATCAAACTTAAATATACTGTTACCTATGATATGACATGCAACTGAAGATTCTGAATTAAATTCTTACAACTAGAAGTCATTTTTTCCATGACGCTTGTAGTTATTTTCTACTTTCTTTTATGTGCCTTTTGTATAAATAACTCAAGCTAGTGTCAAGATGCAATGCAGATACATTTGTAAACCAAGGTTATGATTATTTTTTTCCTTCCAATTACCTTGTGAAAGAGTTTTCCCCTAGTTAGGATAAATGAGACAGGGTTGAAAAAGAAGTAGAGACAGATACCATGAAGCTGTAGATCAGCAGATGTGGCATTGCTATCTTACTGACCTGGTGTTGCCTGCAATGTTTCAATAGATTGTATAATGAATTGCTGCTGTGCATGACCAATTTCATGATCATTTAATTTAGATAAAATTCATGTCATGATGGAAATTTTGGGTTCTATTATGATTGGTGTCCCTTGGACTTGTTTACAGTCTGTATTGAAACTCAGCAGTAGGACTGAAGCTGCTTTTCAAACAGAAAATAATTAATTTGTATAACATGAAAACTTAAATGTCTGAAGTATTATTTCATAATTGCTTGAGGGACATTATATCATCACTAATATGTTTAATGCCAATGAGTGACAAATGGAAAAGATGTGATTGCTTGTGTCTGTCACCAAATTTTATGGGCTTACCTAAAAGATATGAATGGGAGCAGTACACTTCACCACTAGTTTTGTTTATCACAAGATTCAAAGACACCCCGTCATCCATATCCCTATATGAGGTTTTTAAGAAGGTGTATAAGTTTCTCACTGCACAAAACTTAGCATTGATATACTGTCTGTTATTGAGATAACTGCACCCTTGTCTATACAGAGCTAAGGATTTGACTGAACAAGATGAAAGAATGAAATTGGCCACTCTGTCCTATGAGAAACAATTTACTGTTCGTTGTGACAATTATGTAAAAATCATGTGATCATAAATGTCTACTTCCCAGTTCAATATGCATTATTGATTTGTGTCTGTAAAAATATTGCATTCAAGACTAGAGTGGTTATTGGTGACAGGCAGTCACTATGAATTTGATGCAATCAACAGTTTCAGAAACATGGTAGCTTTAGTACAACCCAACTAGTAAATGAATGTAGTTATTGTAGAGATTTTATTTACTGTAGGGATTTTATCTAAAATCCCTATAATAGTCAGGAATTTTTAAGAATAAAGATATTATAAAAGGATTTCAGTGAGATACTAAGATTTATTTGGGCTTGTTTTAAAATCAAGTACCCTAACTAACTACATTGGGGTACTCTATAGCTGTATTTATAGCCAGCAGATGTGGAAACAGTTTTCTATAATATGAAAAATCTAAAAATCTCAAATGTCTCAAGCTATTATGGACCTCAAGAACTCTCTGGCTCTATGTTATGCCCCTTTACTAAAGAAATATTGCCTATATATACAAATAACAGTGATACCCTTCTATTCCAATGTCACTTATGCACCTCCTCTGAGTAATTCACCTCTAACATTAGACCCTAGAGCATCTCATACCATGAACCTGTTGTTCCACCTGTATATATGCTACATAAGTGAGTTGAATATATATGAGTTTTATTTATTATTACATACCATGTATGTAAGTCAAGAAGGCTGTTAGGTATCCTAATAATTTCATGTTGTAATCTATTGTAAATTTGTATTAGTAATATAATAATATATTTCAAAAAATAAACTTAAAAATAAATAAATAAATAAATATCAAGTAAGTCTCAACTAGAAACTAACAGTACAGTAATGCCTCAGACAATAAATTTAATGACACTGTTGTGAGATAACATTTTCAAAATTTTATTTTACTGATGTATATTTTTATATAAAATCTTTAAGCATCATGATTACAAGCATGATTGTAGTTGGGTTTTAGTCATAAACAGAGAACCCCCCTTTACCAGTGCAAAATTCCCACCATCAGTACCCCTTCCCTCCTTTCCAACCATTGCCTGTATTTGAGACAAAAATTCTATATCTCTCACTCATTAAGATCGTCATGATAGTTGTTAGTGTAGTTATTTCCCTAATTGCAACACTACTCTTTTTGGTGAGCTTCATATTGAGAGCCTGTCCTTCAGGCCGTCATCTCTATTACCTCTGGGGATAATTACAATAATGTTCTTAATTTTTCTTCAAACCGATAGATGAGTGATACTATTCTGTGTCTATCTCTCTTTCTGACTTATTTCACTCAGCATAATAGATTTCATGTATATCCTAGTATAGGAATTTTTTATAACTTCATCTCTCATGTGGCTGCATAATATTCTACTATATATGTACCACGTTTTCTGTTTTCCTTTCATCTATTGAAGGACACATTGGTTGTTTCCAGTGTCTGGCAATTGTAAATAGCACTGCAATGAATACAGGTGTATCTTTGAATTGTATTTTTGAATACAGAGATTTTTTAATTGTATTTGTGTGTTCCTAGGAGTGGTATAACTGGATCACATGGGAGCTCAATTTCAAGTTTCTTGAAGAATCTCCATATTGTTTTCCATAAAGGCTGGACTAAATTGCATTTTCACCAGCAGTGAATAGGAGTTCCTTTCTCTCCATATCCCCACCAGCACTGATTGTTCTTGTTCTCTGTGATGTGTGCCAGTTTCTGTGGTGTGAGATGGTACTTCATTGTTTTGATTTGCATCTCCCCGATGATTAATGATTTGGAGCATTTTTTCATGTGTCTTTTGGCCATTTGTATTTCTTCTTTGAGAAAATATCTGTTCATTTCTTCTCCCCATTTTTTGATAGGGTTATTTCTTTTCTTTTTAAGTTCTATCAGTACCTTGTATATTTTCTATATTAGTCCCTTGTCTGAGGGGTATTGGGTGAATAGTTTTATCATTCTGTGGCTTTGGTATCCTAGGCACTATTTCCTTTGAGAGCAGAAGCTTCTCAGCTTAATATAGTTCCATCTGTTTATCTCTGTTTCCACTTTTTTGGAGAGTGCTGTTTCCTTCATGAAGATGTCTTTAGTCTCAATGTCATGGAGTGTTTTACCAATGCGCTGTTCTATATACTTTAAGGTTTGAGGCAATATCAAGGTTTTTAGTCCATTTGGATTTGACCTTTGTGCATGGTGTTAAATGGAGGTCTGAGTTAGCTATTTTGCATATGGCTGACCTGTTGTGTCAACACTACTTGCTGAAGAGGCTTTCATTGCTCCATTTAGGATTTCTTGCTCCTTTCTCAAAGATTAGTTTGATCTTCAATTGGTCTTGCGATTAGTTTTGAAATTAAATGCCTAAAACAACTTTGTAAATCACAGTGTTTAAATAAAGTTTCAAAATATATAAATTTATTACTTGTCTTTTATTAGAATTTTTACTTTATACCATTTACAATATTATATATTTAGGTAATTAAGATATGGGCATATAGATTATATTAAAATATTCAATTTATAGTTTATTTACTATCTATATCATATATATGTACAATGTTTTATCTAGCTTGTGTATGTATGTAAATGCATCATTTATTTTTGTAAGGTTTAAAATATTATGAAGAATCACAATATGCATTGAACAAAAGTTATTTTAAAGCAATCCACTTAGTATTTTATACTTTGATCAAAATAATCTCAAATATAATAAATTGAGAATAGTAATTGAAAATATAAATGTTAAATATATAAAATAAGTCTCTATTTTTTTGAAAGTAGAATAATTTACTGGAAAGTAGAAGAAAAAGCAGAAGGAACTCCATGTGGGGAGGAAATTATCATTAGATAATACAATTCTATTTCAAAATGATTTAAATATAATGTAATTCATGTTTTCAAGGATATTTCTTTTATATAAATTTACCTGTTTCTGAATTATTATCTTATTTTGGTTCCAGTCTGCCTCAGAAGGAGAGACATTGGGTCAATACACTTTTTTCTCTTGTCTATATGGATGAAATAAAAATTGGCCTAACTCTCATGTCAATCTTTCCTGTATGGAGTAGGTGTATTTATGGTAAAGAGGAATGAGTCTAGATCTTGGACTTAACTCTCCTTAGAAATATTGAACCAAAACAACATGTTTTGTTAGGAATTGGTCAAGTTTGGAGCCATAAAACATTAAAAATGAAGAAGAGAAGAGTTATATAATCTTGAGTTGTCTGTTTGGACAGATTAAATCCTAAGTGTTCTTGGAGGAGAATGCTCATGTGATAATATGTGATAGCCCAGATTATTTTGAACTATATTTCCAAATCTCTTTACTAAGCTAATTATCTGAAACTATATCTGCGGTTCTCAAATTAACATATTATTTTGCATTATTCTTATTGAATGTGGAAAGATAAAGGACTTAAATACACCAGGTTTTTTTTTTTTTTGGTAAACCAGTTATATGCAATTGGTATTACATCATTCTGCTTTCTGTTAAAAATACAATAATCTGTTGCTCAACTGTAATAGCACTAAATACTAAACTATAGTAGCACTAAATACTGAAACTGCAATATAATAAACTAAAATTATGTGCCTCCAATAACAAACAGAAGCTATTCATTTTTTTTTGGCTTCTTTAAAGAGTTGAATTGGAGGAAAGATTTATGAACTGTTAGAAAAACTGCAAGAAGAAAAGTCATGAAAGTGATCTCTGAATCAGGATAAGAAACTCAGCAGCAAATACCAGGAAAAATACCAGAAATCTAGTCCAAAATCTCCCACACACTGCCCTGGAAATTGCTACAGTGCTAAAGAGTCTGTGTGAAACCCTTACTAATTGCACATGTATTTTCCCTGTGCTTTTTTGAAATGATGCAGTGAAATCTCCCTTCTACTCATTTGTTTGGCTGTGACAACAAGCAGAAAACGAGCACTTCTGTTTTTGCCTTCCAAGGCTCACAAGAGTGCCTCATGTTGGCAAAACCCAATAAGAAGCATATGGGGAAAAAAATTGGAGAAAACTTTAGATATGGTAGTGATGCCAAATTGACAATAGCCACCAAACCACCAGTGGAGACCAGATTATCTCATTTTACAAATGGAAAAATATCACAGAGAAGTTAAGTATCTTTCATATGGTTCAGCAACTGTGAACTGGCATATATGGATTTCTTTGCTGTTGAATACTTCTCTGGCGCCCAAGATATATTAGCAAAATATTCACTCAGTATCTTCTTCCTCTAAGAAGCATCTAGATACCCTTATAATTTAAAATGAACAATGTTTTCTTTAAAATATTATGTTAATTAACAAAAATGAGTGGTGAGTGCAGTTAGAGAAATAACTACACTGACAACTAACATAACAATGTGAATGAATGAGGGAAGTAAAAAGCCTGTCTCAAATACAGGATGGGGCGGTTGTTGGGAGGTGGAAGATTTGGGACATTGGTGATGGGAATGTCGCACTGGTGAAGAGGGGTGTTCTTTATATGGCTGAAACCCAATTACAATTATATTTGTAATCAAATTGTATAAATAAAGACATTAATAAAGAAAAATTAAAAATAAAATATGTTAATTAGCAAAAATGAAAAAATTAAAATAAACAAAACTTTTTCATACTATCAATTCAATATTATTTTATATTTTTATATTTGGTTAAGGAGAACTATTTGATTTTAATCAAGTTAGAAATATGTAATGGATTATGGATAGTATTTATATTTTATTGTTTTCAATATTTACAATAAATAGTAATTCATAAATATTTTGTTATGAAATATAATTAAAGTGGACATTTTAATTTGGCATGAATTTTTATGAAGTATACCACACAAATATTATAAGATGCTACATAATTGCAGCACCAATTAATTATATATTTTCTGGGATTTAAATATATTTCTTATGCTTTAAGTTATCCAAGTTTTGTGAGATATGTCAGAATTTTGATCAAAAAAAGCTTGTTATACTCCTAAATATTTTATATTCTTTACATAGTAAAAAAATTACTAAATCATTCAATCATTCTCACCATTTACAAGTAAGAGGCCAGGGTATAAATGGAAACATTTGAAAAATTAAGAAACTTTATCGTTTTATTTGTAGACATGAATTTGCATTTATTACATACTTATATATGTCATTTATTTAATTTTCTCTAAACAATATTAAGTACAGACAAATAAATATAATTTGCCTTCTCCCAAGCTTGAAGGATGCTGATGAAAACCAATCATAACCGCTCCTATCTATTCAAAGAAAGAATCTTAACAAAATAATAACCTAAATTTATCTGGATAATTATCTCCATAATTTAAAAAAACTGATATTTCTTAACAATACAATTTTACAAATAACTAAGTGGCTTATAGAGAACTTACTCTGATTCAAATGTCTCCATCTATAAAATATGTTACTCCAAAACAATTAGTTCACACATAATCAGCAATTAGTAAAAAATAATTAGATAATTCAGAAGTGAATTTTAAAAGGAAAAAAATCTTTCAAGAAGTAGCTTTATTTTTATGAATGTTTTAACTAGTTTGTTATAAAGATCATTGATGATACTGTCAATTTTTTTGAGAAATCTGAGACACAGATTAGGAAAAGTGAAAATCTAGTTAAAAAAATTAGTATTTATATTTTAAGTCTCTATCCTTTTATGGTACTGTTTTTATTATTAGTAGTATTGTTTTTTTTTTTAACTTTATGGTTATAGAGTATCATGAATTTTAAATTGTCTAATGTAACTTTAATATTTCACATACCTTGTCATTTGGGCATAACTTATTAAAATGTAAATTTATTCAGAATATTTCATATAATTTTGAATAAAAAGTATTTTTCATGTATCTTTAGAAAGGGATCGAAATACAAAATGCAGTGCTTGATTTTTTAATGTTTAATTTTATTATAGAAATTCTATAATAAATAGCAATCTTCCTCCTCAGTTTTCAATCTATTCTTTCTTAAATATGCCAGATTCTTCTGACTTAATTTTTAATGTCTTATTTCTCACTGATACCTAAACATATGGGAAGATCAATCTTCTTGGACATTTGAAAGATAAATCTTCCTGGACATTTAGTGGTACTTTGGATGTTTAACTCAAGGACCTTGATCAGGGTTATAACCGATTAAACATTTCCAAGAGATTCATTTTACCCACTTTGGGATCAAAGCAATTAAGAAGACAAAAAGTCCACACATGTCATGAAATGAAAAAATGTTTCTAGAAAGAAACAAGGCCTTGTGTTTTGGTTTTTTTCTTACATAAACTGAGAAATTCACACAAGTTTTGTTCTGTTTTTCAGTCAATCCACTATAGTTTCTTAGACATTATCAGATCATTTTATGCAAATTATCTATAGGCAACATAAGCATTTATAAAAATATTTAAAATTTAATGTTATTATGTCTGAAAGTATCAAAGAATGTCTCTTCAAGAGTAGAAACAAAGATGTAACCAAATAATTATGTATGTGCAGTCAGTGAAAGCAGAAGAATGCTTCAGGTACAAGCCAGGAAGAGTTGTGCAAGGCAACATTCTACCTCAAAGTATCCTGATGGATTTGAAACGAATTGGTTAACTGAAGAGACTGACTGCAAAGAGACAATGAGAGAAACTTACACAAAAACTACACCTACTGGAGACTTTAGCATTCTTTCATTTATCATGTACAATCCAGAGCATATAAAATGACAATAAACTATGATCACAAGAAAGAGAAGAAAGAAAATAAGTGGATAAATTACATAACATTTAGTCTAGTCCATAAAGTGACATAGTCTCTTGGTGCTCTTTAGTGGATGCTTCAGTCTTTGGATAATTACTTATAAAAATATATAAGAGCCCTAAGTTTGGGAAAGAATGTGGTGAGAGTTAAAATAACACCTGCTTATACTAGGATCTGGTCTTTGTTATGCAATACTGGAGTTATATTCCGGAATCCCAGAAGCAAAGCATGTACTTTAACCCTCTGCCTATAGATAGACTTGTTAATTTGGACCATCTATATAGAGAATTCGCTTATATCATGAACTAAATCATAACTATTCTTAAATATAGAAATCTTAAATATTTGTAATTATATGCTTGATGTTACTAAACATTTAAGTTTGAAAAATAGCAAAAATATAAATAAATATTAAATTGTGACCTAAAATTTTAATTGGCTAAATTTTGGGTTACTTATATTTATCAAATACAAAGTATTTAAGTATTTTAGTAGGAAGGCTAATAAGATTTTTCCTTATAATTGAGAGTGTCTTCTAGGAGGTAAATTTAAGCTACAAGTATGACTAATTAAGAATAGTTAATAAAGTATATGGGTTACTATTGTTGATTTTCCAAAATAAAATGTGTTTAATGCAACCAAAAATAATACAAGATACTTAGAGAGGTCTTTTAAATATTATATAATTAATTGAAATATTCCCCAAGATCCTGAGGAATCTCAATTTTTATGGATTCAGAAGCAAAATTATAATAAGTGCAGTTGCCATTAGATTAGATGGTCTCTGCAGTATTTTTTTACATAAATTAACCCATTTATTATAGGCCAACAATGTAAAATTATGGAACGCTTCATGAATTTGTGTGTTATCCTTGTGCAGGAGCCAATCTAATCTTCTCTGTATCATTCCAATTTTAGTATGTGTGCTGCCGAAGCAAGCACCTCTGCAATATTTTTATTATTAATCTGTTACATTTTGAATATGCTATGAATTCCATTATTATCACTATATCTCCTAAGACCTTAAGTATTTAAATTACAATTACTTGGACTGAAAGATATTCAAGTGGGTAAGGTACTTGCTTTGCATACAAACAACCAGGTTAAAACCTCAGCACCTTGTATGGTCCCAGAAACCCTGCCAGAGTGATCCCTGAGCACGTAATCAGGAGCAAATCCCAAGTATCTTCTCATATGGTTCAATCCCCACCCCAATACCAAGGCCCAACACAATTTTCCTTCCTAGAACAATGATATATTTCATTTGATATACATTTTACATCACCTAAGCATAGGCAACATTCTAGTTTATATAATTTCTTATTAATTTGCTTTTTTTATCTAATTTAGTATTGTTTTGAAAACAATAATGAGACTCTTTGCAATATTACCATTGCATTCTGTACACCTAGACCTTTTCTTTGTGCATGCTTTTAAAATTTATTTATTTATTTATTTTTATTTATTTTTGTTTGCTTGGGCGCCATTCCTGGCCTGCTCAGGGTTACTCCTTGTTCTGCACTCAGAATTCACTCCTTGCAGTTCAGGGGATCATGTGGGATGCTCTACATTCAACACTATCACTTTTGCCCCTAGTTTGTTGAAGAGATAATTAAATAAGACTGTTATTCTTATATTTTCAAAACTGTGTACTCAAGTCATTTTAATTTATTTGTATTTATAAAAAATTTATTTCATGTTAGTCTACTAAAAAGAATCCCTTTCTGAACATTTTACTTTACTGTCCACCTTTTCTGATATATCTGATTCCTCAATTTTCTGAACTTGGTGTGAATGATGTTTTTATTACACATTCATATCTTAAATGAAAATTATGAAAAAGCATACCAAATATACACTTCACTATTTTAAAATTAAATAAAAACACACAGTTCTAAAGAAATTAATGTTTCAAAATTAGTTATGAAAAATATTCTATATGCTAAAATGTATAAATGACAGTTTTTTTTTTTAATTTTTTTTTTATTTAAACACCTTGATTACATACATGATTGTGTTTGGGTTTCAGTCATAAAAGGAACACCACCCATCACCAGTGCAACATTCCCATCACCCAAGTCCCAAATCTCCCTCCTCCCCCCCCAACCCCCGCCTGTACCCTAAACAGGCTCTACATTTCCCTCATACATTCTCAATATTAGGAAAGTTCAAAATGTAGTTATTTCTCAAACTAAACTCATCACTCTTTGTGGTGAGCTTCCTGAGGTGAGCTGGAACTTCCAGCTCTTTTCTCTTTTGTGTCTGAAAATTATTATTACAAGGGTGTCTTTCATTTTTCTTAAAACCCATAGATGAGTGAGACCATTCTGCGTTTTTCTCTCTCTCTCTGACTTATTTCACTCAGCATAATAGATTCCATGTACATCCATGTATAGGAAAATTTCATGACTTCATCTCTCCTGACAGCTGCATAATATTCCATTGTGTATATGTACCACAGTTTCTTTAGCCATTCGTCTGTTGAAGGGCATCTTGGTTGTTTCCAGAGTCTTGCTATGGTAAATAGAGCTGCAATGAATATAGGTGTAAGGAAGGGGTTTTTGTATTGTATTTTTGTGTTCCTAGGGTATATTCCTAGGAGTGGTATAGCTGGATCGTATGGGAGCTCGATTTCCAGTTTTTGGAGGAATCTCCATATCGCTTTCCATAAAGGTTGAACTAGACAGCATTCCCACCAGCAGTGGATAAGAGTTCCTTTCTCTCCACATCCCCGCCAACACTGTTTATTCTCATTCTTTGTGATGTGTGCCATTCTCTGGGGTGTGAGGTGGTATCTCATCGTTGTTTTGATTTGCATCTCCCTGATGATTAGTGATGTGGAACATTTTTTCATGTGTCTTTTGGCCATGCGTATTTCTTCTTTGTCAAAGTGTCTGTTCATTTCTTCTCCCCATTTTTTGATGGGGTTAGATGTTTTTTTCTTGTAAAGTTCTGTCAGTGCCTTGTATATTTTGGAGATTAGCCCCTTATCTGATGGGTATTGGGTGAATAGTTTCTCCCACTCAGTGGGTGGCTCTTGTATCCTGGGCACTATTTCCTTTGAGGTGCAGAAGCTTCTCAGCTTAATATATTCCCATCTGTTAATCTCTGCTTTCACTTGCTTGGAGAGTGCAGTTTCCTCCTTGAAGATGCCTGTAATGTCCTGTAGTGTTTTGCCTATGTGCTGTTCTATATATCTTATGGTTTTGGGGCTGATATCGAGGTCTTTAAACCATTTGGATTTTACCTTCGTACATGATGTTAGCTGGGGGTCTAAGTTCAATTTTTTGCAAGTGGCTATCCAATTGTGCCAACACCACTTGTTGAAGAGGCTTTCCCTGCTCCATTTAGGATTTCCTGCTCCTTTATCAATAATTAGATGGTTGTATCTCTGGGGAACATTTTCTGAGTATTCAAGCCTATTCCCCTGATCTGAGGACCTATCCTTATTCCAATACCATGCTGTTTTGATAACTGTTGCTTTGTAGTACAGTTTAAAGTTGGGAAAAGTAATTCCTCCCATATTCTTTTTCCCAATGATTGCTTTAGCTATTCGAGGGTGTTTATTGTTCCAAATGAATTTCAAAAGTGTCTGATCCACTTCTTTGAAGAATGTCATGGGTATCTTTAGAGGGATGGCATTAAATCTGTATAATGCCTTGGGGAGTATTGACATTTTGATGATGTTAATCCTGCCAATCCATGAGCAGGGTATGTGTTTCCATTTCCGTGTGTCCTCTCTTATTTCTTGGAGCAGAGTTTTATAGTTTTCTTTGTATAGGTCCTTCACATATTTAGTCAAGTTGATTCCAAGATATTTGAGTTTGTGTGGTACTATTGTGAATGGGGTTGTTTTCTTAATGTCCATTTCATCCTTATTACTATTGGTATATAGAAAGGCCATTGATTTTTGTGTGTTAATTTTGTAGCCTGCCACCTTGCTATATGAGTCTATTGTTTCTAGAAGCTTTTTGATAGAGTCTTTAGGGTTTTCTAAGTAGAGTATCATGTCATCTGCAAACAGTGAGAGCTTGACTTCTTCCTTTCCTATCTGGATTCCCTTGATATCCTTTTCTTGCCTAATCGCTATAGCAAGTACTTCCAGTGCTATGTTGAAAAGGAGTGGTGAGAGAGGACAGCCTTGTCTTGTGCCAGAATTTAGAGGAAAGGCTTTCAGTTTTTCTCCATTGAGGATAATATTTGCCACTGGCTTGTGGTAGATGGCCTTCACTATATTGAGGAAGGTTCCCTCCATTCCCATCTTGCTGAGAGTTTTGATCAAGAATGGGTGTTGGACCTTATCAAATGCTTTCTCTGCATCTATTGATATGATCATGTGGTTTTTATTTTTCTTGTTATTGATGTTGTGTATTATGTTGATAGATTTACGGATGTTAAACCAGCCTTGCATTCCTGGGATGAAACCTACTTGATCGTAGTGGATGATCTTCTTAACGAGGCATTGAATCCTATTTGCCAGGATTTTGTTGAGGATCTTTGCATCTGCATTCATCAGTGATATTGGTCTGTAATTTTCTTTTTTGGTAGCGTCTCTGTCTGGTTTAGGTATCAAGGTGAGGTTGGCTTCATAAAAGCTATTTGGAAGTGTTTCTGTTTGTTCAATTTCATGAAAGAGTCTTGCCAAGATTGGCAGTAGTTCCTCTTGGAAAGTTTGATAGAATTCATTAGTGAATCCATCTGGACCTGGGCTTTTGTTTTTCGGCAGACATTTGATTACTGTTTTAATTTCATCAATGGTGATGGGGGTGTTTAGATATGCTACATCCTCTTCCTTCAACCGTGGAAGATTATAAGAGTCCAAGAATTTATCCATTTCTTCCAGGTTCTCATTTTTAGTGGCGTAGAGTTTTTCAAAGTAGTTTCTGATTACCCTTTGAATCTCTGTCATATCAGTAGTGATCTCTCCTTTTTCATTCCTGATACGAGTTATCAAGTTTCTCTCTCTCTCTTTCTTTGTTAGGTTTGCCAGTGGTCTATCAATCTTGTTTATTTTTTCAAAGAACCAACTTCTGCTTTCGTTGATCTTTCGGATTGTTTTTTGAGTTTCCACTTCGTTAATTTCTGCTCTCAGCTTTGTTATTTCCTTCTGTCTTCCTATTCTTGGGTCCTTTTGTTGAGCATTTTCTAGTTCTATTAGCTGTGTCATTAAGCTACTCAGGTAAGCTCCTTCTTCCTTCCTGATGTGTGCTTGCAAAGCTATAAATTTTCCTCTCAGTACTGCTTTTGCTGTGTCCCATAAGTTCTGAGAGTTTGTGTCTTTATTGTCATTTGTTTCCAGGAACCTTTTTATTTCCTCCTTGATTTCATCTCGGACCCACTGGTTATTGAGCATGAGGCTGTTTAACTTCCAGGTGTTAAAGTGTTTCTTCTGAGTCCCTTTGGAGTTCACAAATAATTTCAGAGCCTTGTGGTCAGCGAAGGTAGTCTGCAAAATTTCTATCCTCTTGATCTTATGGAGGTATGTTTTATGTGCCAGCATGTAGTCTATCCTGGAGAATGTCCCATGTACATTGGAGAAGAATGTGTATCCAGGTTTCTGGGGATGGAGTGTCCTATATATATCCACTAGGCCTCTTTCTTCCATTTCTCTCCTCAGGTCTAGTATATTCTTGTTGGGTTTCAGTCTGGTTGACCTGTCCAGTGTTGACAAAGCCGTGTTAAGGTCCCCCACAATTATTGTGTTGTTGTTGATATTATTTTTCAGATTTGTCAACAGTTGTATTAAATATTTTGCTGGCCCCTCATTCGGTGCATATATGTTTAGGAGAGTGAATTCTTCCTGCTCTACGTACCCCTTGATTAATATAAAATGTCCGTCTTTGTCCCTTACAACCTTCCTGAGTATAAAGTTTGCATTATCTGATATTAGTATGGCCACTCCAGCTTTTTTATGGGTGTTGTTTGCTTGGATAACTTTTCTCCAGCCTTTTATTTTGAGTCTATGTTTGTTCTGACTATTCAGGTGCGTTTCTTGTAGGCAGCAGAAGGTTGGATTGAGTTTTTTGATCCATTTAGCCACTCTGTGTCTCTTAACTGGTGCATTTAGTCCATTGACGTTGAGAGAAAGAATTGTCCTGGAATTTAACGCCATCTTTATTTCAAAATTTGGTGTGTCTTTTGGGTAGTCTTGTCTTAGATTAGGTCTTTCAGTTTTTCTCTTAAGACTGGTTTTGTGTCTGTGAAGTTTCTGAGCTGTTTTTTGTCTGTGAAACCATGTATTCTTCCATCAAACCGGAAAGTGAGTTTTGCTGGGTATAGTATTCTGGGTGAAGCATTCATTTCATTCAGTCTTGTCACAATATCCCACCACTGCTTTCTGGCATTGAGTGTTTCTGGTGACAGGTCTGCTGTAAATCTCAGGGAAGCTTGCTTGAACATGATTTCCCCTTTTGATCTTGCTGTTTTCAGAATTCTGTCTCTATCTGTGGGATTTGTCATTGTGACTAGGATGTGTCTTGGGGTGGTTTTTCTGGGGTCTCTTTTGGTTGGTACTCTTCGGGCATGCAGGATTTGATCACATATATTCTTTAGCTCTGGAAGTTTCTCTTTAATGATGTTCTTGACCATTGATTCTTCCTGGAAATTTTCTTCCTGGGTCTCTGGGACTCCAATGATTCTTAAGTTGTTTCTGTTGATCTTATCATAGACTTCTATTTTCGTCTGTTCCCATTCTTTGACTAATTTTTCCATTGTCTGCTCATTTGCTTTAAGTTTTTTGTCCAATCTCTCCTGCTGTATGGAATTGTTATGTATCTCATCTTCCACAGCACCAAGTCTATTCTCAGCTTCTGATACCCTGTCCCAGAGCTTATCCATTTTGTCATTCACTTCGTTTACTGACTTTTTCAGTCCTGTTAGTTGACATGTTATTTCAGTTTGGAGTTTTGTCATTTCTGCCTTCATATTTTCTTGGTTCTTATTAGTGTTCTGTTCAACTCGATCCATGGTTTCTTGGAGTCTGTTGAGCACCTTCCATATTGCTAGTCTAAAGTCCTTATCTGAGAGGTTGATTAGTTGTTCAGTCATTATCTGGTCCTCAGAATTGTCATCTTCATTCTCTATGTCTGATGCTGGCCTGCGTTGTTTCCCCATTGTCACACTTGTATTGTGGGTTTTTCTACGTGTTGTAGTGGTATTCATTGTCTATATGATGTAGGCAGCACACTCCTCTGGCTCCTCCCTTTCTGGATGGGCTGACTTGCCTCTATGGGAGGGGAGTCCTCCGTGGATGAAGCCTCACACTGGGTCAAATCTTAGGCCCGAGCATGCAACAGAGAAGACAGTCCAGAGAGAAATGTTTGCTTCTGTGATATAGCGCCGTTCTTAGTGTGATTTTTCCTTCTTGTTCCAATGGAGTTCTTTCCTTAGAAAGAGTGCACGGCCGCGTAGCGAAGCGGAGCGGCCGTGCTCCTCTGAGCCTCTTTTTGCCCCACTCGCAAGAGTTTCACGCAAGAGGACAGTAGACAGACATAGACAGGTCACACTCACAGTCTTTCACAGTTGAGCCCCACTGGGCCGGTGTACTTTTGCGGATTTTCCCCGCCTGGTGTCACACACAGGGAGCCCATAAATGACAGTTTTATGAAAATTTATTTTTCTGTATTTGCATTCATGTGTACATGTGGCAAACATGTAAGTGTAAGAGAGTTAATTTTACCTTTAAAAATTTATAATTAAACTTCCATGATTTCTGAAGTATCTTAAGGAAATACATTTTTTTTGAAGTAGGGGATATATTTATGCTTGTAATTGTATGTAATTGTTACATATAAATTCAACCATAAATTCCACTATATTTTAGTCAAATTCCTGACCTAGATGAACATTTTATAATTTGTAGAGTAATTTACCTTTAGTGATACGTTTTATCTTTTCAATCTATTTACAACAAGTTATCCAAAAGAATATTTGCCGTAACTTTGTACCTCTGGACAATTAGCAGTTACGTTTTATAATACTTTTTGTGTGTTATATGTGTGCAGATGTGTACACATACTTTCAAACACATATGTGTGCATTTTAATCAACATATCTATTTTTAAGTTACTTTGCTTTGGTAATCATACTGTCATTTGAGTTCCTTTCGCTGCTGTACTGTGTAATTAGAATGCTGATTGCTATCATTTGGTCACAGAGTAGTAACATTTTTCTTAACTGTTTTACCCTAAGCATACACTGTGTAACAATGCAATTTGCTATTCAGTAACTTTTCCTTCTTTTTCCTATTATGACCCTGAAAGAATATAAAAAAGTAACTTACATTACAACAAGTTCTGCATAAATACAATGAGTAGATGCTTCATGACAACCCATGAGAAAAAAAGGTAGCATGTGGGAGTAACAGACATCAGTTAATAAAGCTATAAATACATTTGAGATTGATTGATTCCACAACAAAATCTGGTCTCTTCCAGATGTCAGGCAAATTAGAACTAAGAGTGTCTTGCAAATAACCTTAAATATGTGGCATGATCTTTAAAATTAATCAGAGAGATGAGATAATTAGAAATTGGAAGCTATTAGCATTGGAAGCCATTAGAATTATTCATACTATGAGGGGCACAGGTTTAACTAAACCACTTACTCTAGACTTAGATCAAAGATTAGAAAATTTTACATCTGTAAAAGACCATGTGGAATCTGTTTTAGGTTTTATGGGTCCTGTGAAATCTTTTGTTACCACTTACCTTTGCCATCATAGCCAGTAAGGATCCTAGATACAACCTATATTAAAGAGAGGACTGCATGTTGATAAAATGATAATGAGGAAAGCAAGTGTCCTGTTGTATGGTAGTGATCATTTAGATTTAAATGAATAAATATGAGAATTCTATGGCATTGGCACACCTAATTGTTTATTTAGACATGATAGTACAAGTAAATGCATTTTCTCAGAAAACAATGATCTGTTGCACACTAAAAAGACAGTATTTTTAGGCTGTTTATTTGAAGATAGAATTTCGGAATATATTTACTAAAAAGATTAATCAAGGGTGTAGAGTGATAATAAATAGTATGACTTGCATTCTGTGTGTCTGGCCGGTGTTCAATCCTTAGGATCCCATATAGTCACCTGAGTTATTCCAGGAGTGATTCCTGAAGAAAGAGCCAGGAGTAACTACCTGAGCCCCCAAACAAACAAACAAACAACAAATATCTGCAACAATCTAATTATAGAACTAACCTCTTAGATTAAATTAAAGTGTAACTTTTCAGTATATAAAACACTTACCTTAGTCTTCTATTTTCAATTTTCTTTTTTCAAGATCAGGTTTAAAACAATTCTCATTCTACAAAGGCAGGATTGAGAATATGACATAAGGAACTAAATTAAAAAACTGTGTTCTGGAATATCAGAGTAGATTTACTTTATAGATCTGATTCTTTTTAAAGACAACATTTACTTGATTAACCAGATTCAAAATAGTCTTTGACTAGGTTAGCAGAAGTTATAGTATTTGACTTTTACCATTCATTCCCAAGATTTGGGCATTGATGGTGGAAAGGTTGCAATGGTGAACCTGGTGCTCCTTTTTAATGACTAAAACCCAACTGCAAACATGTTTGCAATCATGGTGCTTAAATAAAGTTATTATTTAAATAAAAGAGAGATTTAACATGATTGCAATATGTTGTATGGACTTTGGGTTAATATTCCTTTAGATAACAGTATACTAAATATGAGTGAAAATCAGATTATTCATCTTAAAATATATTATTGATTATTAAAATAATTGATATATGTTGATTTTATATTTGTACTATTTGAAGGGGTGTCTAAGCAGTACTTAAGGAGCTAGATTTTCTGATCTCCTTGACATTTTTGGCAAACTAGGACAGAAAGTTCAATGCTATAGCTTGGTCCTATGATGTGACTCCAGCTTAGTGGTGCTAGTTTGGGTCCAACAGGTCACCCTATTATTGTTGTAATGGGCCATGTCATGCCAGGTATCTTGTGCCTTTGTATATACAGAAAATATAAACTTTTGTGCTATTTTGATGCTTTTATATTAATAAATATTATAAATTAATATATTCTTATATATATGGATATACTTGAATTTGGGATACACTCAGCACAGCTCAGATATTAATTATGACATAGTTAAAGACTGGAGACATGAAGCATTAGGGAATGAAGATAGGTAAGCTATGTGCAAGACAAATGTCTTATCCTCTGTACTATCTCACCAGCATTCTAATAATATTTATATGATGATAATAAAGAGATTTTTTTTGTGAGAACTAGTATTTCTCTAGCACCTTTGGCTCCTTTAAAGATCATATCATGTGTCTGTATAATCCATTATTGCTAGTTCTGGTAGTTGCTGTTCTGCATAGAATTTTTTCTCTCACAGTCAGCAATTTAAAAAACATGGTATTCATGTATTATTTCAACGAATCTCTTTATAGAAACACCACACAAATAATCCTGAATGATTATCTTGGTGTAATATTTTGTTATTTTTGGAAGATATTTTTCATTTTATGTTCATAGTAGGCTTAAGTACTAGAAAATCTGAACTTTTTGACAAATTGCTCTCTAAATTTTCATAGCCTAAAATTAGCATAGTTTCATAAATTTCTTGAAGCCAAGACTTTCTTGGTTTCTGTTATTACATCTTATTTCTCTGCAAAATTTACAGGGAAAATGTTCTACTTTGGGTAAAAATGCTGAAAGCATTTGGATAGTTAAGCATTTTAATTATGAAGCTTCTCATTTCACGTCTTTTGTTTGTCATAAAAGCAGATAGTTATTGAGGCAGTGACAGCTACCTGCACATAAAGAACCAGACAATTTCAGATGCTCATGCCAACGTCATGCATATATCTACAATTTAGATGGAGTATTCCATCTGCAATTATGTTTGATTGGTTTTATTTGTCATTTCCAGGCAGTCCTAAATGAATCACTAGAAAATAGTCCCTCAATTCCTCAATATAAAATGATTCATTATTATAGAATGATAGTCTAAAAACATAGTTTCCAAAAAATGATTACCTTGCAAACTGAAAGTGTCCTGTCTCCCTAGAGAGCACAATAATTCAAGGCTGGAAATGTAGTTTTGTTCCATGGCTGAATGGATTGAGCACATTTTAGCATACTGTCTAAACACATCAATAACAGGACAGGAAAAGTGCAATGGAAATTTATGAAATACAGTATGTTATTTTTATTATTGACCTGACTTTATCATTGTAAAAGAATGTAGCTATCTTACAGGATCTATTTTTCTCAAACCTCTATCATTATCTAGTTGCTTAATTGATATGGAGATATGGCTTAAAGAACAGATAGTGCAGTAATAATAGTTTGATACTCCAATAATGTAGTAAAGTGAAGGTGCAATCTAAGAACATAAAAATAATGGAAACATTGACACATATTTTAATTGAAACTTCTCACATACCCTTAATAAATACCTTTTAGAACTAACGGGACTTTGTTTTTTAAAATGAGTTATCACTGATATTAGATATTAGACTATCCCATGTCTATACTACTGAAATGTGGGTGAACATTTTAAGATAAATTATGGTGTCAGTAGTATTTTGGTGACTGAAACAGTTTATAGGCTTTGCTATTTCTATTATCTTTCTAAGTGAGTTATATTCCTAATCAATATTTAAACTATATTTTAGATAATCATAATAATATGATTTATAAATAACTCTTTATCCCTGGATTTTCTCTTAGTCCCTACTAATTTTACATCAGCCACTTTTTTTTGCTTATGGGCCACACCCGGTGACACTTAAGGGTTACACCTGGCTATGTACTCAGAAATCGCTCTTGGCTTGGGGACCAAATGGGATGCCAGGGGATCAAACCGCGTTTCATTCTAGGTTAGCCACGTGTAAGACAAATGCCCTACCACTTGTGCAACTGCTCAGGCCCCTTTATTAGTCACTTTAATATTTCTGTCCCTTAGTTTCTTTATGTGTAAAATAAAATAATTAAAATATAAAGTTAAATTCTAATATCTAGTTAATTAAATTTCAATGACAAGTTTGAGAAAGATTAAAATTATATAAATAATAGGTTTAATAATATAATTCTATTATATTCTCCAAGTGCTTTTATGCACTGATGCTAAGACACCTATTTTTAACCATAGGAGAAATGTGTTCATCACAGAAAGTTCTTGTTTAGGAAGTATACAGAGTGATATTGTTTTCACATCAATCTTTTTCCAAAAGCATGATACCATCATAACATTCAAGGAGAAACACTTTATTAAATGTTTTGCTGGTGGACTTGTTTCTTACTGACTGACATCATCATTAATCCTTCACACCAGTGTCGAGAACACACATCCATATCAGTGCATCTCTTAAGAGTGGATTAGGAGAACTAAGTCACTCCATTACAAAGAGGAATTTTAGGAAACTGCAAGTGTTGTTGGGGTAGAATATTACAATAAAAACTGGTGAGGGTATTTTCATGGAATTCCAGTCAAACTGTAAATTTTCTGCATAGTAGAACTCTTCGTATTAAGAATGCAAGTGAGCAGTGTCTGAGTGTGGAATTTAGTTTTCTTGCTTTCTTACTGTGCAAAACTGTGGAAGTAATTACTCAAGGTCTAGGTTCCCAATGCATGCCAAGCTTATATATAAAAAGTTCTTTTGCAGAGAGCTTTCATAAATAATAAAGACCACATATTTCACATGTTGGAGTCAGCACAATGCTATTAAACTCTTTAATTTTAGCTATCAGGTTTTTCTATGCCTTACAATATTCCAGTTTGTTGAATTTTTTACTTACATAATCATTTTTCTTTAGTGATGATTTTGTTTATTTTTTATAAATTCTTTACTGCCAAAAATGAATATAATGTTTAGCTCAAAATCTTTGCAAAAACTTACTGTTAAGTCTGTCTTTTTCTTTGTTTTTGAAGTTTAGATAACATATGTAATTGATATAATTAACATTTGATATACAAAGTTTTTTGCACCTGTAGGAACATGAAAAGCTTAAAGTGTTCCACCGCTGTCCTTATGTTACTTCTAGTTGACCTCTTCTCCCTATCCCCTTCTATGCTTTGTAATAACTGTATTTCAGTCAAAGACAAAGTATATCCTCATTTGATACTGTCTAGTCACTTGCTTTGCTCTAGTGACATCTCAATATACTAGACAACATTATTGGCAGGTTAACTGTCACTCTACATCTGGCTGACCTTTGAATTCTAGTTTGAATCTTATCTCTCTACTTCCCTTATTGTAGACGCATAGGAGAAATATTTCAGATTATTTTAAAATCCTTTATAATTAAGCTGTTTATTTATACACACACATATCACACACATATAAATGTACCTGAAATGCATTCAGGAATTTTCTTTTAGTTTTATTATATCTTCAGTATTACAGTGAGTCATATTCATGGATCCATTATTTTATTTTATAATATTTATAATTATTTTATAACAATATTTGGTAAATAAAAATAATATTGCTTCAGCAGATATTTACTATAGAAAAATTATTAATATGTGGCCAGAGCAATAGCACAATGGTAAGGCATTTGCCTTGCACTTGGCTGACACAGGACAGACATGCAATAGATCCCCAGCGTCCCATATGGTCCCTGAAGCCAGGAGCAATTTCTGAGTGCAGAGCCAGAAATAACCCCTGAGAATCACCAGGTTGGGCCCCCCACAAAGAAAATGTTAACATATGTTTTACAGCTAAATAAACAGATAATAAAATAGTGAAGTCTAAGAATTTATTAATATCCCCTTTTGGAAGTATAATAATGTCTCTTTGTACTAGATATTATTATGTATGTAGAAAACCCTAAAGAATTTTACATAAAATTTACTATAGCACACATGCCCGGACGAGCCTGTGAGGTGGGTGCCGACGAGGAACTTAAAGGGTACCACAGGCTTTTCCCATTTCCCACCCAGCTCCGGAGGGAGGGTTTCGATGGGGGCTGTGAACTTCAGGGCTTCCAGCTCTTGGAGGATCTCTTTCCTTCCTGAAAGCTGGGAATTTTTACCAGCGTGAGATATGGCAGGCCTCGGACATACCAAAGGCCTTTTTAACCAGGCCTAGGAGGGGTGCGGGGCTTGTGTCACCCCAGCACCCTTCTACCTCCTACCTCTGGAACTCCATAGCTACCCCTGGGTCACATGCCAGCATGGGGAATGGCAGCACAAGAGGTGCTGGCTTCAGAAATTTTCAGGCAACTTTCCTTACTACCCCCTGTATATTGTGAAACCATATAAACAATTATTTGGATATCATTGGGTTTAGTCTATTTGTCATGTACAGAACATCTATGTTGTATGCTCTCCTTCCTTGCTTGGCTCTCAGCTCAGAAGCTCATTTTGTTCCTTTGCTCCCTCATTCTCACCACCTATTACTCATATTTAACCATTTTTATTCTCAGTTCTTGGCTCCCCATGAAGCACATCATTGTCCCTGCCCAAGCTAGCTTCCAACCAGCTACCAAGTTGAGAGGATAGACTCTCAGGCTGGGAAGAGACCAGTACTCTGTTCCTACTTGTTAAATCTCAGTGATCTCCTGGCTTCTTTTTCCTTCATTGTGTAACTGTGGTTGCTACCATACTAGCTTACTGATTAGTTCCCACTCAAATGCATTTACCGATATGCATTTTGAGACTCCAGAAGGCCAAATCACAGACCAAAGTGGCGTCCAGGACTCAGCACTCTCCTCCAGACTATTACTAATGACATAAAAGGGACATGCATATCTCCTTTGAATATCCTAGATCTATTCCCTTAACTACTTTAACTCTTATTGACTATCCCCTTAAACAGTGACAATTGTGCCCACTGTTTTATGGTTGGTTGTTTTTCTTTCTTTGTGATCTGTTCAACAAGTAATCATGGTAAAAGAGTGTTTCACTTTAGAATTCATGTTAGAACCAAAGTAAGGGGACTATTTGATTTGTTCCCTGTCTCCCCAGAGGCACCAATAATACATTGTGGCATTGTTTCTTTTTTGCATACGTGCATTAAAATGGGAAAATATTATACATGCAAACAAGTTTTTTTCTAATAGAGATAGGAGCACAAATTTTGTAATGCAGTTAGGCCTTATACCCTGAACAGTGGCATAATAACTTGGCTCAGGCCTCCGAAGAATGGGCATTGCTCATACACCCCTAAACCATTGACTATCTATGTAAACAACCACAATTTTCTACATCACCATGAGGCAAACATCTACCAGAGGAGACCCTGCCGCTACTCTGGCATTGACTTTATTCCAAGGAATGTTCACTTGACACCCATATGACTCAGCGACAGCAGCAACTTGCTTGCAGGGCAGGAAGACTCTGCATCTGATGGTGAGGTGAGACTGGAGGATGCTCCACATCCTGACTTCGATGAAACACAGAAACCACACAAACCAGAATCCTTCAGGCACAGAAACCAGAATCTTCAACGACAGAAACCAGATAACAACAACAACTAATGTGTAAAAAATAAAAATTCCCTGTGATCACAGAGAATGGACCAGAGGTTGGACAACCTAGTATGCATGGAGCCCAGAGTCGGTCTTATGCCAGAGAGCTTCAGGGATAAGGTCTCTTTGTATTTAGGACAAGGCTTTTTCTTTTCAATTTTACCCATATTTTGCTGGGCCTGTGCAAATAACAATTGCTACTCTCACACCATTATTGCTCTACTTTATTTTTTAACTCATCCTTTAAAAAAAAAAAAGAGTTTACTCAAGTTTCTGCTGTTGCTTCAATGAATTCATTGTGAATCAATGGTTTTCAAAAATATTCTTTCCTTTCTGTTCAACTCTTTTGTTTTTCTTTCAATTTCCTATTGTTTTATAAAATGTTGCTTTGGGTCTTTCTAAAAAATGAATTATTATCAGTTATGTCAACTATATAATGCTTTTTCTTTAAATAAACTAATTTAAAGATGTATTATTGCAACAAAACTGTAAAATACATAAAGATTAATAAACAAATATGTTCATACCTATAGAATATTGACAAGAAATAGAAACATTTCCAATAAATGCAAAATAATTTATATTCAAGGAGTGAAAACACAACATTGTCAATATATCAATACTCCCGAAATTCAATATAAATTAATATATATATGATATAAATGTATAAATTTAATACAGAATCCTGACATCAACATTTGGACTTGGTTTGTGTGAGCTTTTGACAATCTTCATCTCTCCAGAGTGCTCAAGGCTTTGGTCAACTTCCACACCGAATCTAAGCCAAAGCCTGTTTTTACTTTTTTAAATTGTGCTTGTAGCTTCATACAGCCTGTGGATACAGCACAATCTTAAAACAGATGGAACAGGCTTTTGCCTGACCTGGTCCTACTTTCTCCTGGTATTTTTTTGCTTAAGCATCAAAAGTGCTTCCAGGCTTGCTAAAGTCTTCTATTTGAGACAAACTGGTTTAGAAAATTTTCTATCTTGGTGAAATATTTACTTTAACTGGTTCTTAATACAAGCAGAAGTGAAAAATAAAATCTACTATTAATTTTATTTATTGATTTATTTATTTTGGGGTCACACCAGGGATGCTCAGAAAATAATCCTAGCAATCTAAGGGGACAATAAGGAATGCTGGGTACAAATCCAGGTTGTCCACAAGCAAGGCAAATGCCCTATACACTGTGTACTGTGCTATCTATCGGGGCCTTTATTTTTAATAAATATAATACTTAATATTTCTTAAAATTAGAATAAAAAGTGTTTCCTTCTAGCTATGTTATCTAATAAATTAGAAACTCATGAACTTAGGAAAAGCAAAAGCAAAGACAGAAACATCTATACTAGCAATGAATTAATACCATACCCAATATTTTTATCTAATTAGCTGCTTCCAAATTACCAATGAAAAATAGCTCCCCATTACACTGTCTTTTCTTGAAAGAAAAGAAACCATTCTACATTTGTCATCTTCCTTCCTAATTCTTCATAAAGCCGGTAAACTAGAACTGTTGAGGACTTTATACACTCCTAGTCTACATATTTTATTTCAACAAAAGATTTACAAATGATGGAATTTTATTTCAACAAATAAATAAAATTAATTTTAATTTTAAGTAAATTTATTTAACTAGGTTTTATGTAAGGTAATGAACAGAAGATCATTGAAATGTTATTGGACTGATACCACCAGGGCTTTTGGAAGCAAATGCATGAACTCTCTCCCCTACTTTTCTTCTTCCTGGAGGCCTGGCAGCTAAGTACATACACCTAAAAGTTGTAGTATCAGTACAAGGCTTTGAATCTCTGGATAACTTTATTTGTTTGATGCTGTCATCTCTATAAATTTACATACTTTAACAGAATAGACATCTATAAACAAGAGCGTACAAAACTTCTGGCATTGTATTAATGACTTCATGTTCTTGCTACTGTACATTTTCTTTTTCAGACTTTCTTCTCTTCCTATTTTTTTCTTCTTTTACAATAACTTTGCTTTCACTTATCTGGAGACAAATGTATTATGATCAATTATGCCAATAATATGATGCATTGTATTTTAATATTATAAAAAATGAAACAAATAATTACTTCCTTTTACTTCAAATTAACGTTTTTTAGGAAGCAAAAAGTTTACATATTGAAGAGCAAGATAAAATTCCATGTTAGTTCTTCTCATGTTAAAGAGGCAAAATTATCATTCAAACAACTCATCTGAGGGCTGAGATATAGCAAAGAGGTAGGGTGTTTGCCTTGTACATAGCTAACCCAGGAAGGACCTGGGTTTGATTCCCAGCATCCCATATAGTCCCCTGAACCTGCCAGGAGCAATTTCTGAGCACAGAGCTAGGAGTAACTCCTCAGTACCTCTGGGTGGGATCCAAAATCAATAACAAAATAAACAAAAACAGTAAACAAAAATAAAACAAAGAACCCATCTGAAAAAGTATCCTTTATCATCAAGTGGTAATACTATATGTGATGTTAATTTTAAACAACTGAACACCAATTATTTTTTTCTTTATTTCTACAATTTGATTAAAAACATAATTGTACTTGGGTTTCAGTCATATAAAGAACAGCCCCCTTCACCAGTGTGAAATTTCCACCACCAATGCCCCAAATTTCCCACCTCCCTGGCCCCCTCCCCTGCCTGTATTTGAGACAGGCTTTCTACTTTCCTCATTCATTCACATTGTTATGTTAGTAGTCAGTGTATTTCTATATCTACCTTCACTCACCACTCTTTGTGGTGGGCTTCACATCATGAGCTGGACCTTCCAGGCCTCATCTCTATTGTCTCTGGGAATTATTACAAAAATGTATTTTATTTTTCTTAAAACTCATAGACGAGTGATACTATCTGTGTCTATATCTCTCCATCTGATTTATTTTACTCAGCATAATAGATTCCATGTACATCCCTGTATAAGAAAATTTAATACTTCATCTCTCCTGACTGCTGTATAATTTTCTAATGTGTAAATATGCCACAGTTTCTTTAGCCATTCATCTGTTGAAGGGCATCTTGGTTGTTTCCAAAATCTGTCTACTGTAAACAGCTGTGCAATGAATATTGGTGTGAGAAACAGATTTTTGAATTGTATTTTTGTGTTCCTAGGGTATAATCCTAGGAGTGGTATAGCTAGATCATATGGAAGTTTAATTTCCAGCTTTTTTTTTTTTTAGGAATCTCCATATTGTTTTTCATAAAAGCTGGACTAGACTGCGTTTCCACCAGCAGTAAATAAGAATTCCTTTCTCTCCACATTCCCTCCAGAATATATTCTTGTTTTTTGTGATATGTGCCAGTCTCTGTGGTGTGAGATGATATCTCATTGTTGTTTTTATTTGCATCTTCCTGATGATTAGCGATGTGAAGCATTGTTTCATGTGCTTTTTGGTCATTTGTATTTCTTCTTTGACAAAGTGTCTGTTCATTTCTTCTCTCTATTTTTTTTTATGGGATTAGATTTTTTTCTTGTAAAGTTCTGTCAGTGCCTTGTATATTTTGGATATTAGCCCCTTATCTGATGGGTCTTGGGTAAATATTTTCTCTCACTCAGTGAATGGCTCTTGTATCATAGGATTTATTCCCTTTGAGGTGCAGAAGCTTTTTAGCTTAATATATTCCCATCTGTTTATCTCTGCTTACACTTGTTTGGAGAGTGCAGTTTCTTTCTTGAAGATGCCTTTAGTCTCAATGTCATGGTGTGTTTTACCTACATGTTGTTCTATGTGACTTATGGTTTCAGGTCTGATATCAAGGTCTTTAATCCATTTGTATTTTACCTTCATACCTAGTGTTAGCTGGAGATATGAATTGGCTTTCTTGCAAGTAGCTAACCAGTTGTGCCAACACCACTTGTTGAAGAGGATTCCCTTGCTCCATTTAGAATTTCTTGCTCCTTTATCAAAAATTAAATGATTGTATGCCTGGGAAACATTCTCTGAATACTCAAGCCTATTTCACTGATCTGAGGATCTGTCTTTATTCCAATACCATGCTGTTTTGAGAACTATTGCTTTCTAATAAATTTAAAATTGGGAAAAGTAATGTCTCCCGTATTCTTTTTCTCAAGGATTGCTTTAACTCTAAGTGGATGTTTATTGTTCAAAATGAATTTCATATCTGTTTGATCCACTTCTTTAAAGAATGTCATGGGTATCTTTAGAGTGATCACATTAAATCTGTACAAGGCTTTGGGGAATATTGCCATTTTAATGATGTTAATTCTGCCAATCCATGAGCAGGGTATGTATTTCCATTTTTGAGTGTCCTCTCTTATTTCTTGAAACAGGGTTTTACAGTTTTCTTTGTATAGGTCTTTCATGTATTTAGTCTAGTTGACTCCAAGATATTTAAGTTTGTGTAACACTAACGTGAATGGGATTGTTTCCTTAATGACCATTTATTCTCTATCATTTTTGGTGTATAAAAAGGCCATTGATTTTTGTGTGTTAATATTGTAGCCTGCTACATCACTATATGAGTCTATTATTTCTAGAAGCTTTTTGGTAGAGGCTTTAGGGTTTTCTAAATATAGTATCATCTCATCTGCAAACAGTGAGAGCTTGGCTTCTTCCTTTCCTATCTGAATGCCCTTGACATCTTTTTCTTGTCTAATCATTATGGCAAAGACTTCCAGTACTATGTTGAATAGGAGTGGTGAGAGAGGACATCCTTGTCTTGGACCAGAATTTAGAGGGAAAGTTTTTAGTTTTTCTCCATTGAAGTTGATATTTGCCATTGGCTTGTGATCAATGGCCTTAACTATATTGAGAAAGAATCTTTTCATTCCCACCTTGCTGAGAGTTTTTAATCAAGAATGGGTGTTGGACCTTATCAAAGGATTTCTCTGCACTTATTGATATGACAATGTGGTTTTTATTTTTCTTGTTGTTGATATTGTGTATTATGCTGCGAGATTTATGGATTTTAAACCATCCTTGCATTCCTGGGATGAAACCTACTTGATCATAGTGCTTGACCTTCTTGATGAGGCATTGGGTCCTATTTGCCAGTATTTTGTTGAAGATGTTTGCATCTGTGTTTATAGGGGATATTGGTCTGTAATTTTCTTGTTTGGCAACATATCTGTCTGGTTTTGGTATCAAGGTGATTATGGCTTCGTAAAAACTATTTGGAAGTGTTCCCATTTTTTCAATTTCCTGAAAGAGCCTGGCCAAGATTGGTAGTCGTTCCTCTTGAAATATTTGAAAGAATTCATTAGTAAATCCATCTGGGCCTGGAATTTTGTTTTTGGGCAGACATTTGATTACCATTTCAGTTTCATCAATAGTGATGGGGAAACACCAATTATTTAAATTTGGATATAATTAAATTTGGATATTTAAATTTGGATAAATAGCCTAAAACCTGTCAAAATTATGACTATATAAAATAAAATTATCTCATATTTTCTCTCTCTTTATACATAAATGATGAAATTTCTACCATACAAAAATTATATGCTATTATTTTTTATTCCCATAGAATACATAAAAGCTCCAGTAATTACTTGCTGACATATTTATTAATTTAAATACAGAAAGAAAACAATACTATTAATGTAGAAATTTTTATTAAAACATTGAACAATTTTAGACTATATTAAAAATATGAAGTGATCTTGGTTAAATGATTAAAAAGGTTTTAAAGTCATGTGTGGGTAAAAACCACAGATTTGTATTAGTATTCATTTATATATCAACCTATGAATATCTACTAAGTGATTGTAGATGTTACCAGTTTTAACGTTTTTTCACTCTGCTATGCTTATTATTTCTGTTCTTTATTTTCTACTACTTAGTTAATGAAACCAACAATTTTAGGTATCTTTATAGACTAATATGTATAACTATGATTATCGATACTGAAGTCAAAAAGTAGTTTCAGCAGGAACTTAAACAACATATACCTAATAAAATATTACTGTTTGCAAGCTGATACTGCAATACATTGTTTAAAAGATAATATACAAATAATATATGACGCATTTAAAATGTTTAGTTTGGGGGATTCAATTCACAGTTATTTTAAATTTTAATTAAAGCGGTTCTAAGTGCCTGTGTCATTTAGATTTAATCTGATTGATAAAAAAGTTTAATTAATTTAAAATGTTCCCTGTAACATAGTGATAAAGTTATTATATTTCACTAACCAAGGAAAATTTATGTCTCAATCAGTTCAGTTTATCCATGAGGGCTAGAATAATATCACAGGGGGTAGGAAATTTGCCTTATGCATGGTCAACCTGGATTTGATCCCGGCATCCTATATGTTCCTCCAAAAGCCTACCAGGAGTAACTTTTTAATGCAGAACCAAGAGTAAGCTGAGCACCACCAGATGTGACCCAAAATCATTATCATCATCATCATCATCATCATCATCATCATCATCATTGCCATCATCATCATCCCATCTATGTTTGTACTTTGTAACTTTCTAATTTTGAGAAACATTAAATGTATCCAAATTATTAAAAAATATTTAAATAGAAATTTTATAAACATTAGCTAAACTTTTTCAATATATTATTACTTCTATTTCAGTTTGTGTATGTGTGCTCATTGTACATGTACAAGTGTACAAACAAACATCTTCATTTTAATAAACCGCCTGAAGGAAGTGTAAATCTTTGTTTTTATTTTAAGAGTAACGGCAGTTATTGGAAGACAATGTGCTTCCTATAGAAAACAATGAACTGTTTTAAAATGAATTACAATTTTCAGAAACACACTATGTCAAATTGAAAAGCCCAGAAAGAGCAGCTCATAGAGAGCACTTACTTTTCTTACATGTGACCATACCCATTACTGCATATGGTCTGAAAACATTGCCAGAAGTTATCTCTGAAAACAGAGCTAGGAATAAACCCTAAACAGTCAGGTGTAATCCCAAACTCCCAAATAAAATATAAATCTTAATATTCCCATACTAAAATTTTCTATTTCATAGTTGATTTTCAAATACTAACAATTATTCTGAAAATTTCATCCATAATTATTTTCCAGATTGAGTTTCTAGCCCATACAATTAATTATATCATGCAGTTCTGTGTTCCTTTATACAGAACATTTTCTTAAATGTTTTTGTCCACTTTGATTTCATCATTTTAAATAACACAACTGAACTCATTTTAATAATTGTTTTTTAGTATGAGTTTGTCATATATTTGATACAACGCCTACAAAAGATGAGTATTGCTCTTCTCATTGAAGACCATGATACTACTTTGTCTTGATAGAGAAAGATAAATTTGATGACTTGATTAGAGCAAATTATGAGGTTTCCTTGTAAAATGCTATGAACTGTAATTAGTGACTAATTTTACTTAAACTTTGATCTGCTATCATTTACTAATTTTCTCTTATTACTATATTTCCTTATATTTTAGTTGGTCTTTTCTAAATGATTTTTTTATTTTTTGTTGCTCATTCATTTTAAATTATTATCAATAACTAACAGGTATTTGATTTTCATGAGAGGCCACTGAACTATTTGTCTTTTACAGGGATTTAGACCTTTTCCTACATTTGATATGACAAAATGATCCAGACTCAATGTTCCTGTTCTCTGTCTCAAATCCAGAATCAGCATATTTGTTGAGAAAACTTAATTCTTTTAATAAAGGGATATGCTTTATCTTCCCTTATTTATATATAAAATATAAATATATAAAATATATCATATTTTTATTTATTACCATTTCTATTTATCAAAAATTATTTGAAGTAAAAGACAATATTAAGCATAAAGTCCATTTTGAAATCTTGCAGTTATATAAAGATTATAATAAAATAGCTCATACTTTATATTGAGCTTGCATTTTATATACATGTTGATTTTTTTATGATATGTACTTGAAAGTTATATGAATGCTATGATGAAAAGTTTTTTCCAATAAAATAAAAATCAGGACCAGCCAAAGAGTTAGTATATTTGGCAGGGCATTATCTTGCACTGGTTCTCTTCAAAACATAACAAAGCATAAAAATAAAATAAAAATCAAATGCTTTTGCTAATGATTTTACTTCATTTTTATCTAAAAGTAATATTCTAATTTAATTTGATTTTTCATGATTAAAGTAGTTAAATTTAAGAGGGTTAATATTTACTGTTTTGATATACACAATCATCAGATCCCATCATGATCAAGTGCTCATTATCATAACCAATACTTAAAGTTACATTGGATCTGCTGTTCATTAATCACATCTTCACTCCCAAAAGTAATATTTTGAAATATAAGTTAATTTGTTCAACATAAGGAGTTCAACTATCACAATATTATTATATTAAGCATTCATTATTTCTGAAATGATTAGGCTTTCTAGGCACCTCTAAGATTGGTTTAGCAGATAATCAAACCTGAAGGAAGCATCTCTCTGTTTCCTTTACACGTTTTTCAATTAACACTTACCCTCTGGATCAGCTTGCGTCTCCCTAAGGTAATGCCATGGGCAGCTAAATGATGAACCTGCTTTCCAGACTCCCTCCAAAGCACTGAACTATTTTAATTGTTGATCCATGTGGAGAGATGATTGATGTGAAAAAGAAATCAAAGTTGCTCACTATCACACTTTATAAAATTTGCTTCCATTTATCATGCACTATCCATAAGCCCTCATGATTAGCTTTGTTTAAAGATTATTTGCATTTAAATTGTGAGGATATAGTAGAGTACTTGTATTTATGACTAGGGTTAAAAGCTAAAGTCATCAGCATTTTGATATTTTTAAAAACAATATTCCCCAAAGCATTGAATAGCTATAATATTTAGTAGAAATTTATTCATATAAGGGACTGTGGAGTAATAATGAAAAAAAATAAAATAAGTATTTTTATTTTCTGCAAGATTGAAGCCAAAAATATATTCCAGTAGAATAATAATGTGAGCTACTCTTACAAACAAAAATGAAGCTTTGTATTTTCTGAAATTATGATAGGGTAAGCCAATTTTTTCTCAAGTATCATGCAATGCTAATTGACTTCCACTAACCTAAATTATGTTGTTAACTTATAATTTAATTTAAAATTGTTAAGCAGAGAAATTTAGAAATGCTAATATTGAAAATACTAAACACAAAATAAACAGGGTTACTACATTATAGTAGTTCTAAATAGAAAAGACAAAATGGTACTTATAGTTGTCAGTATAAAATATAATCATTCATATTTTTAATTAATATTAAAAGTTTCAGTAGGTCATTTATATCATGTAAGCAGTCATCCTTTTGAATTTTAATTAGCAAACACTTTTAATTGGAATAATTATTAAAAATATTTTATTTTCAAAGGTTTAAAATGACCCTTATATAACCTAAATTACATATTTCCAAAAGATCTTTTCTTACCTTTTTAACACCCTATGAAAGTAATCTTTTATTTAAATTTATTTTAGTAAGGTAATGTTTATTTACAAAAAAGCAATTTTAAAATGTTAAAATAATTCATTTTAATTGAATTAATATCTTAAATTAAAATTTAAAATCAATTAATAATTAGGGACTGGAGAAATAATGCAGTGGGCAGAGCAATTTTCTTGCATGTACTGACCCCATTTCAATACCCAGAAGCACATATGGTTTCTATAATCCCACCAGGAGTGATCCCTGAGCACCCATTGATGTGGCACTAAAATAAGTGAGCTTCCAAACTTTTCTTGGTAAATGCCTAAATTATTGTGAAAGGGAAGACTATCTACAATGGATTTGCTGAGGGATGATAAAACTCTTTATTCTCCCTGGCTCAAACTGACTTATTTATATTCATGTCAAACTTATATACCAACATTAATAATTTGGGACCTTGACTGTTTTGGTGGCTACAAGTTTGTGCCTTGAAAGTATGAGGCCATGAATACCAGTCTGATGTCATCCATATACTCTGATGCCACCCCAAGCAACAAATTATGACCACAGGTCTCCTCCTTGACTAACTAGAAATGCTTTAGCCATAGCCCCAAATAAATGATAGTGACTTACAATGATCATGATGAAAACACTTACTAATGAAGTATGTAGTGACCCACACTGTCAAATGAACATACAGAAGCTAAAATCAAAACACATGTTAATCCACAACTCCCTACCCATCTACCACATCATCAACACTGAGCAAGAGCAAATAGGAAGGGGCAAAACAAAAAATGAAAAAAAAGTAAAATAAATTAATAAAAATTAACACATAATGATCTTAAAATCTAGTCAATTGATTTTACAATAAACTATTTAGTTTTTTTGATAGTTATGAATTAGAGTTAAGAATTTTGTATAGATAGCACAGCGGTGTTTGCCTTGCAATCAGCCAATCCAGGACCTAAGGTGGTTGGTTCGAATCCCGCTGTCCCATATGGTCCCTCCCGTGCCTTCCAGGAGCTATTTCTGAGCAGATAGCCAGGAGTAACCCCTGAGCACTGCCAAGTGTGGCCCAAAAACCAAAAAAAAAAAAAAAAGAATTATGTATAATTCTGTTTTTTATATATGCTGATTATTAGAGGTGGATCTGGAAGCTTTTTTATAACTTGAGATGGAATAGCTCAGGTTACATAAAGTTACATTTTTACCCTACATATTGTGAAATGCAAAAAGGAAATATGTTTGTGTCACATTTGCAAAATGTTTAAGTGATATGTTTAACTTTTTAAAGTTTGAAGTAATCTGATATTTTATGGTAAAAAATATCTTGAAATATTTGAATTGTCTACCTTAAATTCACTTCTTAGGATCTCACCTTAATAAATTAATTAGACATTGGGCTAATAATGATTAACACACAAACTTAAATGTAAAAAATTTATCTTTAAAAAGTAAATTTTATAAATGATAAATGTAACAAAACCAGAAAGAGTTCTCCTAAGGATATGTTGGATTCTATTCAGATGTAAAACTTTCTGACAAAATCAGTCAAAGGTTTGGGGCTATGCAATCCTCACTTTTCTGTGAGGCCAAGATTCAGTAAATAGAATTAATACTCCTGCATCACAAATGTAGAAACAATCTAATTTCACCTAGGTGTAATAATTTTAACCCAATAATTTAAATTTCTCTTTTAGTTTTCTATAAAACAGTTTAGTATTTCTATTCTTTTAATTTGCTGATCATGTTTTGCAAGTTTTTTTCCAGTACTTTCAAAAATACCCCTATGGTTTATATCAACTTTTATAACACCAACATTTCCAGATTAAAAAACTATGTCTAAAGCACAAAAGAATGTTAAAAAATACAACATCCTCAAAACTGGCCTAATTACAAAGCACTTTGAGACTCTTAAACAACTCAAAAGTTAACAGCTCACTCCAATTTATGCCATCTATTTAGTAGCATTTTTTTGCTAGTGTTTACAATTTACCAAATTTATTTATATTGTGTGCAAGATATTTTTATAAAGCTTTACTAGTTTTTTTTTTGCTTTATTTTGGTTTGTAAATCCTACCTGGTGTTGCTCAGGCTTACTCCTGGCTCCTTATTCCAGGATCATTCTTGGCTGGACTAGGGGTCCATATGGGGTACAGGGAATGGAATATGTTTGGCCTACCCAACAGTGTTATCTAAAATCAACTTTGCTTGCTATAAAGTTGGCCTAACCAACTGTTTTATCTGAAGAGCTTAACTTCATTAGCTTTTCAATTTTTCTTCCTCTGATTTATATCATCAGAGACTATGGTACAGTAATTAGAAATTATTTTCTCTTCTGCATATGAATCTCCAAATATATCACTAGTAATTTACACTTTTCTTTTCTTCTTTTTTTTTTCGGACCATACCCGGTGACGCTCAGGGATAACTCCTGGCTCAGAGTATGAGCTCAGAAACCGCTCCTGACTTGGGGGACCATATGTGATGCCGGGGTGTCCAACAGTGGTCCGTCCTAGGCTAGCGCGCACAAGACAGACACCTTACCGCTTGTGCCACTGCTTCGGCCTCTGCATTTTTTTCATCTACATTTATGAAATAATCATTATTTCCCCTATTATAAAATATATTGCTATAAACTTTAAAAAATCTATAGTCTGGTATTTTGTTGACTCTATATAATTATGCATATATGTAAAATAAATTTTATGTACCTGTGGTGAATAATGAAAAACCAATTTTAATATTTTTGGCTGGATTGTGGACATACTTTGGCCATACCTATTGGTACTTAGAAGCTGCTTTTCCTCACTCTGGATTTAAAAGTGGTGTTTTGGGGCCGGGTAGGTGGCGCTGGAGGTAAGGCGTCTGCCTTGCAAGCGCTAGCCAAGGAAGGACCTCGGTTCGATCCCCCGGCGTCCCATATGGTCCACCCAAGCCAGGGGCGATTTCTGAGCACATAGCCAGGAGTAACCCCTGAGCGTCAAACGGGTGTGGCCCAAAAACCAAAAAAAAAAAAAAAAAAAAGAAAAAAAAAAGTGGTGTTTTGGGGGAACTACCTGTGGTGATGAAAATTCTAATTATGATCAGCAGCATGCCATACACGAGTTATATTTCTGGTCCTTAATATCTCCTGTGCTGGTATTATTTACTCTGACTTGACAGTGCCCATTTATTTTTGGTTATATGTATGCAACTATATCTTAATTTTAGTTTCGATTTCCCTGATTATCTGCTTATGTGAGTTGTAAATGTTATCTAATCATCCAACTTAATATTCTCCATTAACCATTAAATGGAACTTGCTTATCACATTCATCATTGAATGCTTTTTTACCTGGTGAAAGCAAACTCAAACTAACTTACCTGAGTGATTTATAGCATGATTGTTTGTCCCCTGCCTTACACTCGTTTCTGTTTTCAGTTAATAATGGCTTTTCTCTCTGTTTGTGGGTCAGGGAGGCTTAAAGCATCATTTCCCTTTATCTTCCCTGCTGAATAGTTTCCTGCCATGCTTTACCCTGTGTCTGTAATGTGAAAAACATCCGTCCTACCTAAATTACCATTCAAGTGTAATACCTTTTTTATTTAACCCTGAGTGCATGACTGCTCCCTTTAATCCTACTCAATCTACCCTGAACAGGGGAATATCTAAAGGAGAATTTATGGTCCCAAGCTTCAAATGCTATTTCTCAGTATACTTGGAAATGGTTTCAAAATTGATGTTCACTGAAGTTTTAGATCAAAAATTGAGCATAGATAGAGCCAAGGTCATGACTAGTCAGCTCACAATTATTTCTGTAAAAAGCTTACCCACGGAGAGTAACCCTGCTGTGATTTGGATCTGAAATGATGAATGAATATGAGAAGCTAAATTAAGGTATTATGGGAGAGGGGGCCCATAATGTGGCCAAATAAAGTATTCAAGCATGACCTCACTAATTACACCACTAAAGTGATATGACACGTGGGTCAGACAGTTTTAAAGAGTGTCTAGAACTCAAATAGTCACAGGGCTCAGGTGACCATTCACAGAGCTAAGAAGCAGTTTGCAGCAGTAGTTTATATTTTTTCTTGTAAAAAGTCAAAAACTGCTCGCCTGGACTCTAGAAAGTTCTCATCAGTGATTCTTCTTTATGCTTGTTTAGTATCCTAGTAATAGATGCCTGATAAACAGTATTAATTTGCCTTTGGAGTCTACAATTTCCTATGCTTGCAAAGCTGAGGTAGCATTATATTTTATATTATAGTTGGTTAAAGGGCAGATGTTATTGTCTGCTTTTGGACTAATATATTTAAGACTATCCAGTATTAATAACTAACCTAAATTTTCTGAATGTGGTATTTGTGCTTTATTGATTTACAATATTGATAGAGACTATATTAGTATAGTCTTTGCAATATTGATAAAGACTACCATTAATGAATGTATATGTAAAATATATCTATAAAAGACACTTTCTCTCCAAATTTGAGTGAATTGACAATGGATTGTTGGCCCTAATAATACAGTTAATGTTTGGATAAAAGATGTATGGATAAAAAAATTATGTCCTGTAGACAACTATTTCATAAACATAATATTATTTTGTTTTTCAGCACACCACGACAGAAAAAAATATATATTTCTTTAATTCCACACACCATATCAAAAATATAAACAAACACAAAAATATAGAAGAGTAAAGCATGTGTGGTGTATAACTAACTTAGAAAATGAGCAAATCAGGGGCTGGAGCAATAGCACAGTTGTCAGAGCATTTGCCTTTTACACGACCGACTCAGATTCAATCCCTGGCATTCCATATGGTTCCCTAGTATCCCATATGGTCCCTGAGCTTGCCAGGAGTAATTTCTGAGTGTGGAGCTAGGAGTAATCCAAAAGTGCTTTTGTATGTTGCCAAAACAAACAAACAAACAAACAAACAAACAAATAAATGAAAAAAGGAAATGAGCAAATCAAAGCTGTCCAACTCTTATTTGGTTTTTCTATATAAAAAGTAGTAGCATTTTAAAAAATTACATTAAATTGGGGAAAAATTAGCAAGCATAAATGCTCACAATGCTAGGATAAGAGTTTTCCTTAAGTAACTTAATTATTTAATAGAATGCATTGACCATGCTCTGGATGTTGAGTAGTGCATATGATATTCAAATATTTTTCTAACTGAGCTTTCCCAAGCTACAAAGAAAATGTAAGTTAGAGAAAACTGGGAATACCTGCCATTACTTTCTTATATCTGTTTATAATTTTTAAGTCTTAAAAATATATAAAATGCCCACAAAATGTTTACAAATTGCATGCATTTTCTTCTGACAAAATATATCTGGAAATGTAACAGTTCTTGAATGAGTTAACCTCACCTTTTCCTAAACTATGAGTCTAATCAGAGCTACATGGCATTCATTCATATATCCACTTTCCAAATGACCCACCATATTAATCAAACTTGTATGAGTTGATACCTGTAAAACTCTTCAGCCTATAGCTTAGCTATTCTAATTGATCAGTAATTAATACTTCCTCTGAGCAGTATTGCTTATTTTTTTGTTCGAAAATTTTGCACCAGTTGATTGGTTTGAGTAGATAAATAATCCCAGAGGAGGATATTTTTAGCTGGTTACCTCAAATTTCTGTGGACTGGTCAGGGTCACAATCCAGTGGTTGAAAAATAGGGCTTTAGACTATAATTCTTATTGCTTGTTCCTGAATTCTATCACAAGAAAGTACTAGGAGTAGTTATGTCTTTGCCATATAACTGCCATATTATTAATATGCATGTCCTTTTTATGTACAAATAAACTTTCCAGAGAAACACTTCCTTACTAGTAAATATGGCACTTATTTAACCCTGTAAGTTTTATCTCTATATTTACATATGCTTTCTTGAAAAAATCTTATTTAGATTTGGTTGTTAATGTGCCTCCTTTTTTACTAGATTATGGCCTCAAGAACTAGGTGTGTTTCTGAAGATTTCTATTACCACTCATACAAATCATTGCATATGCACTTCATGACAGAATTTTTTTTATTAAATAGATGAAAATATTTCTCTGTTACCATATACTGATCTTCATAAAGACCATATAATTCCAATTGTATAAATAGGATAGAAAGTGAATATTATGCAAATAAAGATTACTTAAGAAATATAAAGATGCTCAATTGGATAACAGCAAGCATTTAGGGTGCCTGACTCATACAAGGAGCTTTTGATAAGAAATATACATTATTTCCATACAAACCTTGGCTTCAAGGAGATTAACAGATAAGAAACCACAGGGGCCAGAGTGGTGGCCTCAGTGGTAGGGCATTTGCTTTCCACGAGAATGACCTAGGAAGGACTTCAGTTGGATCCTCCCATCTCCCATATGATTCCCCCAATCTAGGAGAGATTTCTGAGAGCAGAGCCAGGAGTAATCGCTGAGTGTCACCAGGTGTGGCCCAGAAACAAAAAAATAAAATAAAATAAGAAACCCATAAAATGGTACTTATTTGAAATTCAAATACCTATATAATACATTAACTTTCACTCTCATTGGACAGTAACAATTAAACATTATTTTTTATATATATTATTTTATTTTCATTTATTATTATTATTTTTATTTACCTATCTATTTTTGGTCAATTTCTCTGTTTGGGTGTGATAATTGAAGTTGTCCCCAGTTATACTTATTCTTTCTCTTCCTTTCTGTTCTTCCTTTGTATGCTATGCCATGTTTCCTATATCAAGACCATGGCATTTTTTTTTGTTTGTTTGTTTGCTTGTTTTGTTTTGTGTTTGTTTTTGTGGGTTTTTTTTTTTTTTTGGTGCTTGTGTTTATTGTTGGAGTCCTCACTGGATATTTGACACTTCTTTTTGTACTGGTGGAATGTTTCACCTTTTTTCTCTCCTTCATGTCTCAAACCGATGTTGAGAGCCTCTGGAAGAATTCCGCCTATTTTCGGCGTATTAGACTTTTACCCCAGTTTATTACTTTTCTCTCCTTCAAACAAAACCACGTAACTTGAACTAGCTAGTCCTGCCCCCCCAATTAGAGGGGGAAACAAGGGAGACACCAGGACCAAACAGGTGCAAGACTACTATGCAGTATGCTAGATACAGAGGAGACCACATATCCTAGCTACCCTGGGGGTGAGGGAGGAGGATATGGGTGGTAGGACAAAAACGGAGGTGTAGGGAGGACAATTTGGTGATGGGAATCCCCCCTGATTTTATGTAAATATGTACCTAAAATATCATTGTCAACAATATGTAAGCCACTATGATCAAAATAAAAAAAAATGAACATAAAAAAAGTGACAGAAAATAGATAAGTTATAAAGATTGCAGGACACAAGATCTATTTGCAGGTAATTATGTTCTATATGTTAGCAGTTACTGATTAGAAAAAAAGAAAAATATATGTAATAAATTTTGAAAAGCAAAATAAAAAAAAAGACACAAAACTTTAACTGACATTCTGTAAACTTGACAAAAAATAATTATCCTGTTCTGGGGCCAGAGAAATAGCACTGCGGCATTTGCCGTGCAAGCAGTTGATTCCAGGACCTAAGGTAATTGGTTCCAATCCCGGCGTCCCATAGGGTCCCCTGTGCCTGCCAGGAGCTATTTCTGAGCAGATAGCCAGGAATAACCCCTGAGCCTAGCCGAGTGTGGCCCAAAAAACAAACAAACAAACAAAAAAAATTATCCTGTTTCATTCTTAATTGGTGTCAACCTGTTGTGTGTTTCATAGTGTTGGGAAGCTGCCATTTGAATGGACCAAAATGAAAATATCAACTATACAAAAATGCGAGTTTTTGCTAATAAACAGACCCATTATTAGAAAATTGTATTCAGATGACTAACTGAATAAAACATTTCATAGTAGTTTTTAGTTTTTGGTTTATGTTTGTTTGCTTTTTTTGGTGCCACACCTGGCAGCGCTCAGGAGTTGCTCCTGACTCTATGCTCAGAAATCATTTTTAGGAAGCCCAAAAGACCATCCAGGTTGCCTGATATCAAACTAAGTCCATCCTTTGTCAGCTGCATCCAAGAAAATGCCCTACTATTCCCTCAGTATTATCACTTTGGCTTCACACATAGTGTATTTTTATTTAGTTTCACAGATATAAGAAGTAATGAAATGTATAGGTTGAAGTAATAGCACAGGACACTGTGGTCCATTCTTTGAAATCAGGAAACATCATTTAATGCCTAAGCACCTAGAATTTTGGGGTGTAGCCCTGCAGTCTCATGAGCACTGTTGTAGATAGTGTTGCCTGGAACTTCATTGCCTAAGCATCACATTCACCATATCCCCATTACTGAACTATACCTCCCTAATGTCCTTGAACACTGCTTGAGAAACTCTTCTCTCCATCTTCTTATATTTGATTCCATGAGTAATTCATAGTTATAATAATAAGAAATGAAAGTATTAAAAATTACTCATTTCATTTACTATATTGTCCACAGAATGTCATCCTATCCGATATAATTTTTGTATTAAATCTACTGATACCATCTTGTTTCTGAACTGAAAAGAATACATAGCACATTTCTTTAGTTGAATTTGTATCCTTGACTTGATGTCACATGTCATAGTCAGGCAAAATATACACTTTGTGTTAAAAATTCTGCCTTTAGGGGCCGGAAAGATAGCATGGAGGTAAGATTTGCCTTGCATGCAGAAGGACAGTGGTTTGAATCCCAGCACCCCATATGATATCCTTGCCTGCCAGGGGAGATTTCTGAGCGTAGAGCCAGGAGTAACCCCTGAGCACTGCCGGAGTTACTTGGCAAAAACCAAAAACCAAAAAATAAAATAAAGAAAATTCTGCTTTATATTTATTGCTTATTTCTTATTTAAAAAACAAAATTAAATAATGGTATAGTAGATATATTTGAGTAAAATGACTTTTGGAAATAATTAGTTGTATAATTAAGAATTTCCTAAACATAGCTTTCTAAAATGAAGAAAACATTTCTGTTGGTGATTTTTATAACATAATATTTATTCTTCAAACAATACAGTAATACATCTAAATTATTTAACTTACACACTTAGCTGACTTAGTAAAAATAAAATGTTATAGGGACTTAATTTAACAATGTTTCATTACTTATTATCATAAATATATTTGCATCATTTTATGATACTTATATTAATCCAAAATCTATATACACATTCATATATACTATGCAATTTTATGTGATACATATTTATTTCTCTATATATTTTCTATGTAAGGATTATTGAATGCTTTTGTACTGTGAAATTATTGGTACTGAAAAGTAGTATTTCTTATACTATAGAAGTAGCTTTCTCAAAAAAATATGTCTTGATAAATATTGACTCACTATCATCTAAAAAATAATGCATATGCATGGCACTGTTTATTATTAGGTATTTCAAAAATGTATTGTGGTCATATCTTACTAAATTCTTTAAATTATAATCCCCTCTTTCTATTATTTTATTAGACACACATAATTTTGAAAGTGTTTATTGAATGCTTTACTGAGTCAAGCACTTTTCTCAGGATGTGAGATTAAGTAGTGAATAAAAATCAATAGCGAATAAAAAATCCATGTTTATCAAACCACTTGTCATATAGTACCTCAATATTCCCACCTGATGCTGAATTATAGCTGCCATTGGATAGAGAAAGTTGAGTTTTTAACGTGTACTCATTTCTTTTATTAGTATAAACATGTACAATTTATTCACTAGCTGAGTGAGCTATTATACCTTTGGAAATATGTTTCATAGTTTAGTATATGCTAGAATTCTTTGGAAATATGTTTCAGAGTTTAGTATATGCTAGAATTCTGATACAGAATTTTTATAAACGTAAAATCCATAGCACTCTGCTATTCAAGTTTTCAAGTTGTTATTTTTTTTCATTAAAATTTTCATACATAGTACTCCTTTTCTTAATTACACAGTGAAAAATCAGGGTTAGACTTCCTGAAGATAAATACCTCCAACATCTGTCTATCTTCCATATTGACATGTTGCTAATTCCTCAGTTGTCACTGGAATATCTTACCATTCCATGGAGAAATATGTATTACTCCATGATACAACTACTCTACACTTTTGCCAAATCCAATGAAAGTGTGAAGTATAACCTCTGCAGTGATTCAATTTAACAATCAGTACTACTTTTATTGTCTTATCCTACTCATTCAGTTCATTTTGCTGGAAGTTAAATCTCACATATCTTTATTTAAATATATAGCAGTTTGACTTGAACTGTAGAAGACCTAACCAGAAAAAAAATGGAATAAGTCAAGGAAAAGCTTCAATATCAAAAGCAGACATGGTGACAGAGAACAAGGAAGTTGGCAGCATTCTATGAATATTTAATAAGGGGTTAAAATCCTTAACTCTAGTAATATCTCTCAGTCTCCCAAACAAGAAATTTAATCACAATTTTCCAACATGTAAATTGGCTCACAAAGTTTACATTCATACATTTGACCAAAATATCAAAATTAGTTCACAGGAGTAATATAAAAGAAATGTAATTGCTTTAGTCGAGTTTTATGAATGTCAAATTTTTAATAATAATTTTTATTTTGACCAAAGTGGATTACAAAAATTTCACAGTAATATTTTAGGTACATAGTGACATTGAATCATTGGCATTTTCACCACCAATGTTGTCCTCCTTTTACCCCTGTTCCAGCATGCATCCCATATCCCCCTCCTTCGCCACTCAGGCTCTTCGTATAAGTGGCCCCTCTGTGACTAGTTTGATGTAGATTGGGTATCGATTCTGTTGTCTTTGGCTTTGGATTTGGTGTTAAAGTCTGATCATTTTTTTATTACCACTCAATGTTCATACGACTGTTTGGTCTTGGTACTCTCCAATATTTCCCGCTCAATTTGTGAGGCAGAACAAGATGGTTCAAGTTATATGGTTCTGTTTGAAGGAAAGACAAAAAGAAAAAAGGGGGCAAAAATTAAAATGGGAAAAGTCCTTCTAGAGCCTATAAATATCAATGTAAGAAAAGAAAAGGAAAAAAGAATAAAAGCATAAGAACAATACAAAAATAATCAAACAAAAAAAAAACCCAAAAAGCACCACAGCAATAAAGACAATAGTCAAACAATAACCACAGTCCTACAATAAAAAACAAAACAACCCCCCCAAAACACTCAAAACCAAAAAAAAACAAGCAACAACAACAATAATAACAACAAATTAATTGTGCTACTTTTTTTTTTTTGCATAGGCACATTAAACATTGGGGAGATTAGAAAGGAAATTCCCTTGGCCTAAGAGATACAGGGTTTTTTCTCCACCCTTGAAGTGTACTGTCATGGAAATTTTAAGGCATTCTCTGTTTAGCATATATGAATGGTTACTGTGGAATCATTAGGCAAGTACACCCATCAAATAGCGGAAGCTGTTTCTGATATAAAATTTATATAAATTCAAATATATTTTGAGAGCAGCTAAATAATTAGGCGTGGAAATCCAACTTTGGCTTATTCAAATCACAATGTAAAGCAATTCAGAACAAGACAGAAGTAGTACTGATTCAACAACTTACTAATATTCAACCTATAGGTTTTTACATGGGATAGTTTTGAAACAAACAGATGCAGGGATAATAATAAAAGACATTCTAATTGTAAGAAATATTTTTATTAATAATTTTTATTTTGACCAAAGTGGATTACAAATCATTCACAGTAGTATTTTAGGCACATAGTGACATTGAACCGGGGCATTCCAATCATCAATGTTGTCCTCCTTCCTTCCCTGTTCCCAGCATGCATCTCATATTGCCCCTCTTTTGCCCCCGGGCTGCTAGTATAAGTGGTCTCTTCTGTGTCTAGCTTGTTGTAGATTGGGTATCGATTCTGTTGTAATTGGCTTTGGATTTGGTCTTTAAGTCTGATCATTTTTTATTTCTATTCAATGTTCATATGACTGTTTGGCCTTGGTGCCCTCCATTATTTCCCCCTCAATTTGTGAGGCAGAACAAGATGATTCAAGTTATGTGGTTCTGTTTGAAGGTAAGAAAAAGAAAAAAGAAAAAGAAAAAAGGGGGAGGCAAAAATCCAAACAAGCAAAAACCGAGAGGAATCCTTCTAGAGACTATAAAAATCATTTTAAGAAAACAAAGAGAAAAAGGAAGAAAAACATAAAAATAATACAAAAAATCAACCCCTCCCCCAAACAAAAAAAAAACAAAACAAAGACAAACAAAAAAATTGAAAAGCACCACAGCAATAAAGACAATAACCAAACACTAACTTTGGTAATGAAATAAAAACAAATCAAAGCACAGGAGAAAAAAAGGCAAAGAAAAGAAAAAAAAAGCAACAATTAAAAAATAATAAAAACTAATTTAGTTTGTGCTATTTTTTTGCATAGGCACAGTAAAAATTGGGGAGATTAGAAAGGAAATTCCTCTGGCCTAAAGATACAGGGTTTTTCCACTCTTGAAGTATACTCTCATGGGTACAACTACAGGCTCAGTACATGCTCTTTTACTCTCCCCTAGGTCTTTTTGTGATGTCTGTAAGTTTTCTACTCCTTCATACTGCTCTGACAACAATAGTGCCAGTTTTAATATGGCATCCTGACAATGAGGAAATGGTAACAACTTGGTCTATTTGTAAAGAAATTTTAAAATTGAATTTGGCTTTCAAGTTAACTCTAGTCACAAAATTTAATCTAATCACAATGATATATATTTTAATAAATATCTTTAATTAAGCACCATGATTACAAGCATGTTTGTAGTTGGGTTTTAGTTATAAAAAATAAAACACCCCCTTTGCCAGTGGTTTTTTAGCAAATACTGAGATTATAACACCCTACATTAAGATAAAAAAATTAAATTTTGAGTGAAAATAAGACTTACATATGTATACAAGGAAGAAATGTGTGGAATTGGTTTATTGAAATTAACTAAACATCAAGCTTTAATTTTATAAATGTCTGGTTTTTATTTTTCACATACTGTTGTTCTAACAATATGCAAACTCACTGTAGGATCTTAGAGTGTACTAGTCTAGACTGAGCTAAGTACTCTAGGCCTAGTAGCATCCTCATGTCCTTGTATTGGACTAAGGTTGCAGTTGAAATTTCAGCACCACTTGGTTCTCCTCCAAAATCACTTGATTTTGAAATGCCATTCATAAAACCTTCCAGGCCCCATAAGACCATATCAAACCTTTGAAAGAACAGAGCTCTGGCAACATGGAAGCCCATAGGAAAATGTTATAAAGTGTCTCAGAGAAAAAATAATACATTAGTTACAATAAATATGTTTGTGATTTTGTAACTTTCCTCTAAAATAAAGAAGAAACCAATTAAAAATTTTAGTGAATGATATATTTTATAGGAATTATGACATATCTATCCTGTAATTTCTCCAACAGTTATATCTAATTTAGCAAAGAAGTTAGTTCCATGTTACTGACAGGCATCATATCTCATATGAAAATACAGAAAAATTAAATGGTTATTCAAGATGGAATAAATCACTTAATTTTTTATGAAGGAAAAAGTTTGTTTCAGTATAAGACTAATGGCAAAATTGATTGCACAATAAAATAGTGGGTAGGGCATTTACCTTGCATATAGCAAAGCGGGGTTAAATTCCCTGCATTTCATATGGTGTCCTAATCATCACCAGGAACGATAACCAAACACTGCCAATATGGCCGAAAAACCATAATAAAAATTTTAACCAACTAACTTGATTTTGTTTGCTTTTCTTACATTAATACAGATCAATTATTGAAAATTTTAATTTTTAATTTTATTAAAAGTTTCTTAAAAAGAAATCTTTACTTTACTTTTAATTTTATGAAATGAACAATTGTAAAATATAAAATTTATGTATTACATGTGCAATTTGTCTCAATGCATCAACTTTATATCCCAGAATGTAAAAATTGGTTTAACAGAAAAATCCCAGGTACTTTGAGTATAGGTTTACAAAAAAATAAATCTCTCTTCAAGTTTATCTATTTATTGGTTGATAGTTATTTAACCTACATGAAAGAGTACATTAACCTTAAAAACATAAAATACATTTTTGTCATCACACAATATCATTCTAAAAGTTAGAAAGAAAAGTCAGTTTTTCACATCATTAATGTTAAGATATATTAAACTCTCAGTTTCACTAAGTTGGATTGCAAATGTTACAGTGATTGTTCTGTTTAATGTTTTTTCTCTTTTCATCTTTATGCCTTTTTTTTTTACAAGACTTAAAGCAATTTACCGAAGTTAGAAAGAGCAACTTCAAATTTTACCTTTGAAATGCAAAATATAGAGATAACATGAATTATTCAGTGAATCATCTGCACAGCTTAAAGACATCCAATTGTTTACTTTTACTTGGATTTAGTTTAGTCATCAACTAGCAACTCTCATAAAAGCACATAAAATGATAAAGAGTTAAGGACCATTTTCCCACTTTCTCTGTCTCTCTTTCACTCATTTCTCTTTCTCCTGCCTTTAATTTGGTGAAAAGCATTGCTTTCTGCAAACACAGGTGACTTATAATTTTGTTTTCAATGCTTCATAACATCAGAAGGGAATTCTTAGAAGAAAATTAAAGGGGGTCGTAATGAAAAATTAATTTTCAGTAATGTGGTAAAAAAGGAACTCTCACTGCTAGTGAGAAAGAATGCTGTCTGACTCAATACCTGTAGAAAATAGTATGAAGGATTCTTAGTAAACTAACAATCATGCTGCTATATGACCCAGCAATTCCAATTTTGGGTACCTATCTTCAGGCCAGAAAATATTCATTCAAGTGATGTAGACACACCATGATTCATTATGTAGTCCTTATAATACCTATGATTTGGATTTAATCTATGTGTGCAAGGACAGATGAGTGAATCATATAGATGTGATTGGTCAACACAGTTAATTGCTACAGAGCTACAAGAAATGATGTAATCATGCAATTACATGGAAAGTTTCACGTTTGCATTGATAGGAACTACACTTACAGTTAAAAAGTACAAAATGCTCAGTTTATATGCCACTCCATCTTCTCTTTGGTAGATACAATCCTAGAGTCATATGTTTTGGGATTTCTTTTATTGTTAGAACCCAAGGCTAACTATTTTCCAAAAGTGCTTGAACTCTTTTTTTGTGTAAAATGTGACTTTTTGTGTGCTGTATACATAAATATACATATATACATATTCTTGACAGGGTTGTCATTTATATTCTTACATATTAAATAATTTTTAATTATTTGAATAAATATTTGAATTATTTTGAATAAATATGCCAATATAATTGTTTCTGAAATATGCTTTATTTCAATTCATTTATATTGTAAACATCTAGCTAAAATATTTTTCTTCTTCCCTGAATTTTCATAAAATATGTAATATTATATTGTCTTTTTATGCTGCATATACTTCCTTATAATAAAATCTCATTATCTCCTAAAAATTCAAATAATGGCAAAGAGGTAATAAATCATTTTGCCCTAATAATATCCACAAGTACTAGGTTTGGTCCTCTATATTTTTTCTGGTCAGACTCCATTTCTAGTACCTTTACGACATTACCCTCTGCCATTGTACCTTCATTTATAGTTTTTTTCAAAGTATTATTTAATCCCACATTTCTCCATACCTCCAGCTCCTGATTTTTAGATCCTACTTATACTAAAAAATGAAATGTCACACCTCCTCTGTAATTTTTCACTAACTGGAATCTCTCATTTTCTGTGCTCTGATCACAATTAATTTATAGTTCCCTAAAGATTCTAATCACTTTCCACTGTCTTTGAGTTATTCATGTTGATGTTTTACTTCTCCCAGTAGACACATATCTGAGAGCCAGAATCATTCTTATTTATGACCTGTAAAAAATAATATATGTAGATACCTTATTTCAATGAAGATGGGAAGCTAGAAGAGAGATTTGCATACATCCACTCAGTACTTTACAGAATTTAGCAGGAGACACAAGTTTTGGAGTTCTGAATTCTGACAGAAAGTGATGCTCTTTAGCTGCTCAATGAGAAGGTAAGAGAGTTCACTTTGCCTGGTTACAAGTCACACAATGAAAGACTGGAAGTGGCAGCAAATAAAATGTGCTTCAAACTCTCAATTTTTTTCTATTTAAACAACTTTATTACATACATGATTGTGTTTGGGTTTCAGTCATGTGAAGACCACCACCCATCACCAGTGCAACATTCCCATCACCAATGTCCCAAATCTCCCTCCTCCCCACCCAACCCCCGCCTGTATTCTAGACAGGCTTTCTATTTTCCTTGTACATTCTCATTATTAGGATAGTTCAAAACGTAGTTATTTCTCTAACTAAACTCATCCCTTTTTGTGGTGAGCTTCATGAGGTGAGCTGTAACTTCCAGCCCTTTTCTCTTTTGTGTCTGAAAGTTATTATTGCAAGAATGTCTTTCATTTTTCTTAAAACCCATAGATGAGTGAGACCATTCTGCATCTTTCTCTCTCTCTGACTTATTTCACTCAGCATAATAGATTCCATGTACATCCATGTATAGAAAAATTTCATGACTTCATCTCTCCTGATAGCTGCATAATATTCCATTGTGTATATGTACCACAGTTTCTTTAGCCATTCATCTGTTGAAGGGTATCTTGGCTGTTTCCACAGTCTTGCTATGGTAAATAGTGCTGCAATGAATATAGGTTTAAGAAAGGGATTTTTGTATTGTAATTTTGTGTTCCTAAGGTGTATTCCTAAGAGTGGTATAGCTGGGTTGTATGGGATCTCGATTTCCAGTTTTTGGAGGAATCTCCATATTGCTTTCCATAAAGGTTGAATTAGACAGCATTCCCACCAGCAGTGGATAAGAGTTCCTTTCTCTCCACATCCCCACCAACACTGCTTGTTCTCATTCTTTGTGATGTGTGCCAATCTCTGGGGTGTGAGGTGGTACCTCATAGTTGTTTTGATTTGCATCTCCCTGATGATTAGTGATGTGGAGCATTTTTTCATGTGTCTTTTGGCCATTTGTATTTTTTCTTTGTCAAATTGTCTGTCCATTTCTTCTCCCCATTTTTGATGGGATTAGATACACCCTAGAATAGCTAAAGCAATCATTGGGAAAAAGAATATGGGAGGAATTACTTTCCCCAACTTTAACCTGTACTACAAAGCAATGGTTATCAAAACAGCATGGTATTGGAATAAAGACAGGCCCTCAGATCAGTGGAATAGGCTTGAATACTCAGAGAATGTTCCCCAGACATACAATCACCTAAGTTTTGATAAAGGAGCAAGAAATCCTAAGTGGAGCAAAGAAAGCCTCTTCAACAAGTGATATTGGCACAACTGGCTAGCCACTTGCAAAAAATTGAACTTAGACCCCCAGCTAACTTCATGCACGAAGGTTAAATCCAAATGGATGAAAGACCTCGATATCAGACCCGAAACCATAGGAATATAGAACAACACGTAGGTAAAACACTCCAGGACATTGAGACTAAAGGCATCTTCAAGGAGGAAACTGCACTCTCCAAGCAAGTGAAAGCAGAGATTAAGAGATGGTAATATATTAAATTGAGAAGCTTCTGCACCTCAAAAGAAATAACACGCAAGATACAAGAGCTCCACACTGAGTGGGAGAAATTATTCACCCAATACCCATCAGATAAGAGGCTAATCTCCAAAATATACAAGGCACTGATAGAACTTTATAGGAACAAACTCTCAATTTTTCAATGTACTCTTTAGTTACAAAAATCCCTTCTGATATATATTTGAAAAAGTTTTTTCTTTTGCCCTCGGAAAGAACATAAGTGCTTTGCTGGGTGATAAAGCTTTTCAAATGATCTTTTGTTATTTCTTAATTACATTCCCACATTGCCAATAAAACACTGGCTCCTTCTATGTTGGTGTAGGAGACTCAAATCTCAAGCCTGTTAACTACTACCTGAGTGAAGAAGTGTCATTAATTTCACAAATCTGTCATGTATTACAAGATGATTTATTGTGGGGAATCCGAATTACAGTAAACATTGCTTACAATAATAGAAAGGGGAAGGGAAAGATTGGTGCCACTCAGACAAAGTCTGAGATTCTGTTAGGGGTCTAAAACTCGCTTTACCTTGAGTGCAAAATCAGTAGTAAGCCTTGAACATTGGGGGATGTGACCCAAACAACTAAAACAAAACAAAACAAAACAAAAATAGATTTCTCTAGGGCAGGGCCACAGAATGTTGTACGGCCCACGGGCTGAGAGTTTGAGACCCCTGTATGGATTTCTTCTTCAGAAAGTTTTATCTCAGAATTGAAGACCCCTATGATCTCCACCAAAAACTGAAAAGATTGCTGAGCCATGGATGCTCTATCCAAAAGATATAACCATTAGGTTGAATTTAAAGCCTAGATGACTTATTTTAGAGTTTTCAACATTTCCTGCTAATTTTAATTTAGGCTGACTACTCAGAATAGTATGCTATTATCTTTCCTTTTTCTCAGAGCTTGTCTTTTAGTATTTTGCATTTAAGTGGCTATGGTTTAACTTATGAAAGTTGCCTTATCTCAATTGTACCAAGTTTCAATCAGTTAATACGACTAACATAATAGTATGTGACATTTGCTTGATGTCACACATTGCAAATGTTGTTATGTACTCATTGAATATAGGGCAATGTTTTGTTTAAAGATTGAGTGCCATAATGTTTTTTGACTAGAAAGTAGTAATAAAAAACTAAGTTAAATATATACATTCTGTGGGGATATGGGATGGTTCAGTTGTTAGCACAACTGCCTTTCAAGTGATAGCATAAACCCTAGTGCTACCCACATGCACTTACTTGTTGCATCAAAATAGTGCTGCTTTCTGGAACCACCATTGCTGTAGCAGAATGTGTGATCTCCATCCATTCCCAGAACTATAGACATTTAAGTAATACAGTCAGCTGTGTCTCTTCATGAGCAAGTGTGTGAGCACAATAAAAAAGTGTACACCTCTCTTCACATATATGCAAGCACTTCAACTAAAAATGTGCAATCTGATCATGGGAAGCACCTAAATTGAATTATAAAGCTCCACAGCAGATAAATGTTCAGCTTACCCCGGACTAAACATCTGGGTGATCCCTTGTCGTTACAACACAAGGGAAGAGAAAGGGAAAACGCATTTAACATATATGTATAAAATACATACAGCACGAAGATAAGAAGAAACACTTCAGATATTTTGACAGCTCATACAAAAGTGGCAAAACAAATGCCAATGTATTTTTATATCATATCTTATACAGAGTAAAACTATTTGATTCATAAATTCCCTATTTGTAGAATTTGAGCTGCTCTATTTTGCATAAATAACAAGCGTTTTAAAGAATCATGTAATCACATACAAGTGGTTGTGAAAAATTTACATTTTTATATTTTAATTTCCATTTGCTTCCTTTCTCTCACCCACAAAACCAAAACAAAGCAAAACAAATAGAGAATCAAATAGGCTATAAACAGCTTTGTCTCTTTGGCATAGGTTTAGTGAATTACACTCCTTCCAACAAATCAATTTTTCTATTCGAGCTTTTCCACATTAAAAAAACTTGCTTTCCAAAATCTAAGCTAAGTGAAAGTAATAGTAATAAATGCTATATTTTATTCAAGATTTTATTTTATTTTGGGGAAACAAAAATCAAATGCTATTTTTTGATTAGTTTTTTATAGTTAAATTGTATGTTTTAAATGATTGGATAGTAATAAAGGAATATAGACTAAAGACCATTTCTGAAAACTTTCCAAATATACTTATAACATTGGTTCCTGACTAAAGATAAATTCTTCTTTTATTTTTAACATAAAATTAATTAATCGTAATTAATAAAATAAACTTTAAGATTTTGTTTTCAGTTTAAACACAGGGACTACATGATTAAATTTCAATATTCTAAGTTAAATAAAATGAGAGTTTTGTGTTTTGTTTTGGGGCCATACTTGATCATGCTAAAGGCCTACTCACATGTCTATGCTCAAGAGTCACTTTTATAAGTGCTCTGGGAGAAACATATGGTAATATAAATTAAATCCAGATATCACATATTAAAAAGCATCCACTCAGCCCTTTAACCTATTTGCTGACCTTACAAAGGCACAATATTTGCCACATTATTAAGTTAATAAACATCTAATTTAAGTTGTGCATGGAAATATAAAACACAAAATAATGTTTTTTAGAATTTTCTACTTTATTAATCTAAGCAAAAAGATTTAAAATGTCTTTATGACATAATAGTAACAACATAACATATAGTATATAATAAATATAATTAATCATTCCAAGGTCTTTTTTTATTTATTAATCTCTTTTGTCTGAGAAAACTCTATCATGGGTCTTCAAACTACAGCCCGCAGGCCACATATTGTTTTTATTCCCATTTTGTTTCTTCACTTCTAAATAAGATATATGCAGTGTGCATAGAAATTTGTTCACACTTTTTGTTTTTACTATAATCTGGCCCTCCAACAGTCTGAAGGACAGTGAACTGGCCCCCTGTTTAAAAAATTTGAGGACCCCTGCATTCCAAACATACAAAATAATCTACTAACAACAAATAAAAAAGAAATTTATTTCAAAAAAATTTCCATATTTAGATAGATAACTCACCTTGGATATAAGCCTAGGTTAAGATTATAAAATGTGTTTTGTCCTTGGCACCACAGATTTTCTTCTGAGTGCTTGTAGAAGTAATACATGAGCACTGAGACAGAAGTAATACTGAATACTATGGATATGGACCTACAAAAACAAATAAAATTAAACACAAAATATAAGTAAGGCTAGATCCAAGAAAACAGTTGAAAGTACTGGCCTATGTGGGACAGAGTCATAGCACAGTGGTAAGGTGTTTGCCTTGTATGTGTCTGGCACATGATGGAAGGAGTTCTATCCTACACATCCCATATGGTCCCTAAAGCCAGGAGCAACTTCTGAGCACAAAAAAAAACAAAAAAACAAATAAACAAAACAAAAAACAAAACAAACAAACAAACAAACAAAAAAACAACTGCAGCGGCATGAGGCTCCCTAAAAAAACAAGCAAACTACAACAATAAAGTACTGGGCCATATACTTTGAATGTGAAAGAATTGACTTCAGTCCTCTGTACCACATGGAAACTTTAGTATGTCAGGAGTGACCCCTTCACACTAAGCAAGTGCAGACACTGACACTGCAGAGTAATATGAGAGAAAAGAGAGACAAAAACAGAGACTGAGAGATAGAGAGAAAGAGACAGAAAACAGTAGGATCTAAGCTTACCAGGGTTTTCTAAGAGCAGGATTTTGTATAGTGTCACCTTATTCTTTACCTAAATGTGAAGTTAACTAGCTTTATACTTATTCTAAATGACTAAGAAGTGTTATTGAAAGCTGGACAATCAATAGTTCAATGTCACGCACTTACATTACCAAAAAAGTAAACTCCCATGCATTTATAGTGTAATATGTCATTATAGATCTGTCCAATCCTATAAAATGTACAATTGCACAGCACCAAGGGCAAACACTCATATAAAGTACAAAGTTTGACGTATAACCAGGAGTAGTCAGTGCTCATCCATCAACTGTAATAAATGTGTTCTTTCAAAGTAGGCGGTGGACTATGGTGACCACGGAGAAAGAGTAAATGTTGAAACAAGGACAGGAGCCATTGGGTAGTTGACCTCATTCTCACTTGCTATGACTTTTAATCTGTTCCCACCCCAAAAAATAATGGAACTAAAAATGGTAATGTATTAATAGTAATCTGAAAATTGATTGTAATGGTAGAGTACATGGCTTGTACCTGATAAGCCTGCAGTTCAAACCTTTGTCTCTCATCTTTGCCTTTGAACGTAGCCTCTATCAATATATATAGCTCTATTATATATCATATATGTACATATATGATATATATATCAATATTGATATATCTTGTTCTTGTTTGATTTTATTCTTTTATATTTGTTTTTAATTTTTGATCCACCTCTAGTAGTACTCAGTGTTCTTGTTTGATTTTATTCTTGTTTTATTTTTGTTTTTATTTTTTGATTCACTTCTAGTAGTACTCAGGGTTTACTCCTGCTTTGTACTCGAGGATCATTTTGGGTGGGTTCAGGAATACTGTACATATAAAATACTGTGGATTGACTCCAGGTCACTAAAAAAATTATTCTTCCTCTCTTGCTATTTTTTTATTGTAATGTATTTTAATATATAGATTTTAAGAAAAGAAAAATTTTACTATGTGAATATCATAGCAATTTTTTTAGTTTAATGAATATAAAACTATTCTCAAAGAATCTGCTTGTCTGGAGAAAAACACATTCAACGCTGTTTCAGTGGCCCTAGCAATACTGTGGAGAGGGAGTTTGCTTTGCAGGAGTATAAAATTCATTTGATCCTCATAATCCCGTTTGGTCCTTGAGTATGGCCAGTACCTCGGTGTAGAGCCATAAGTAATTCCATTTGGGTGTGACCAAAATCCCCAGAAAGTAATAAAAATAAATTTTAAAATTTTAGGTAGTAAGTTTTATACCCAAATATAGAACAAATGAAACGTGGCCCCCATTTTTTCTTCTTAAAGTTGTCTTCAACAGCTTTATCAATGCTTTATTAAGTGAATGGATCCAGTATTTAGGTATTTTTAGAAGATCAATTTGTTGTTCATATTTGTGTATTTTTTATTATATAGTTTTTTTTCAAAATATAAGTGATTATATTAGAAAATTAAGATATTTTGCCTTAATTATTTTTTGTTTTAAGCAATGGCTTAGGAATAGTGTTGTAATAAATTTACATAAAGACATTTTTCTCTCAGATTTTTTTTTCTTTTTCATGACTACTTGAGTTTGGTTGCAAATTGTAATTATATTGGACACCCAAAGATGATCCTTGGCATCCTGCTGAAATTTAAGCTCTTTATCTCAGTCTATCCCTATTTGTTAAATGCCTACTTTAAAATGAAAAGACAAATGCATAATAATACTTTGGTTCAGTGCTTGTGCAATAATCATAGTAACTATGTTTATTTTCATATGGTACTTTCTGATCACAATTATTTGGGTGATATGAACTTATGCCTTCAAGATAACTACATTTCTTTCTAAACGCAGAGAATCAAATGGAAATATGTAATTTCCCATAAGCAGATCTATGTAGAAGCAATAAACCTTAAGGTACATAGACTTCTTACTACTGCACTTGAAAAGGGAATTAGAGATACCAAAATTTTAAGTCTCTTATCTAGTATTATATTCTATATTTATTTTTTGCACCATAAGCTGTACAGCTTCATTTTTGCTTGTGCATTTGCTGGTAATTTTATGTCAACATATTTCTGTTGGTAAATGTCTAAATAAACAAATTTATTTATTCACAGAGGGATTTATTCAATATCTGTGTCAAATTTGTTACCATATGCTCTATTGGAAATCATTAAGAATAAAAATCTCTACATCAGGGTCCTTTGTTCTATGATAGATAGAGGCACCTTAACAGATCCCTGATAATGCATATACATCTCAAACACATCTTGCTACATTTGTCCCATAAAAAATATCTCTAGGTTCAAGGAAAATTTGGTGCTTTTTTTACAAATAGGAATTCCAATTAATATTTATGTAGGTGTTGAACGTGCTTCCAAATTTCTAGTTTGACGATTAAAACTTGTTAATTATTTTATTATATGTATAATTGTTCTCAAATATTAATAAAAATATAGGTATATATAATATGAGGCTTGCATACATGCCATCTGAAGTTAATCATTAGATCCTAGGAAAAGGTAAAATAATTTTGTTATATTTTACTATAGTAGTCAGTAATATAGTTAGCTTTTACTATAGATTAGTATTTCCTCTAAAGTTTATATATTCTTTTAACCACTGAGGCTTTAAATTTTAATATTATTCTTCAATAAATGATAATTACTATGTTACTTAACAGAGATTTGTGTGATTTTTCTTATTGGTTCTTTATTCACAACTATGAATGTTTTATCTCTATTAAGTGGGTATAAAAGATTATCTCTGATAACAAATACCCAATTGTTATCTATCCAAAATATAATTATCTTAAGCATGTTTACAAAACAGTTTATGTTGGGACCTTTTAGAAAACAAACATAACTGAAAACCTTTTAAAAATCAGTTATGGAAAGAAAAATTGCCATATTCTGAATACTATAGTGTTTTGTCTTTCAAATGGAGAATTGATAATTTTCCTCAGATTTTTACATTAAGACACATTAACACTTCTCAATTACATTATAGATCTGTATTTCATTTTGGACTACATTAATTGCTTTTTAGCATGAGATAAGAAAATATTCGATAGTAACATTTACACCTACAAATTTCAAATTGCTTCCACCAAAATAAAATGTCCATGTTTTCTGTATGTGCTTCAAACTAACATTGGCATTTTTCCATAAACAAAACAATTTGAAGCAAATAAACTATGTTTGTAATCACTAATACTCAAGGAATTCAACAGTCCTGACTTGATTTTAAAACATAATATACAACTTATGTATATAAATTTATTCTAAACAGAAAATACATTGCAAAAGGAATAGTTAAAATGTTTATTTCAATGTTTTAATTGGTTTTTAAAAGTACATGATAAATTTTACTAAATATGTTTTAATTATAAATACCTGTAATTAAATTTCCAAGGCATGATGAGAAATGTAATATTTCTATTTCAATCATAAATATCAAATTATTACAAATGAAGGAGGGAGATATCATGTATTTTTGTTTATTTTTATTTTGGTCCACACCAGTTATTTTCCAGAGTTGGCTGTGACTCAGAAATTATCCCTAGTTGTGTTCTTGGAGCAATAAGGGTTGCTGAGGATTAAATCTGAGTTGGCCACATTCAAGGCAAACATCCTACTTGCTGTACTATCTTTCTGGCCCAGCATGTCTAATCTTTGAATTGTCAACAATATCCATTGACTTCCAAGTACCTAAATTTAAATTTTTCATTCAATTCAATTTTACTCATCAGCTTTTCTGGTATACTGATGTGATTTATATATCCTGATATATATATATATATATATATATATATATATATATATATATATATTTGTGTGTGTGTATATATATAACATTAAAAATAGATTCATGGCCCTAACTTTTGCCTGGCAAGCTGCTGACCCAGAATGGATCATCCCCCCCAATATGGTCCCCCAAAGCAGGAGCTACTTCAGAGAGCAGAGCTAGGAGTAGCCCAAGAGCATCTCCCAGTGTGGCCCAAAATAAGAAAAATAGATCCAAAATATTTATGCCTTTGTTGGTACAATGCTATTATGATGTCCATAGATGATAAAATAAATGAGGAGGGGGAGGGCTAAAAAAAAAAAAGAAGATAAAATACACAACCCAACATTGAAGAATTAAGCTCACTATAATTAATGATATTTTTGCATACATAAAGAAAACTTCTGAACGATTATGATCACATTTTAAAAAAATAAAATTATTTTATATCAATTCCTTGTTAAGTGGTTTTTTTTTTTTTCATTTAAAAGCAAATTTAACACTGCTTTTATCTTGGACCATGCTTGGGAAAATTGGCATTTGTCACTACTATTTTGTTGGCAATTCTTAGAGACATGTTTAGAGTGTTCTCACAAAATAATAGAAAATAAAGTTTTTGAATTGCCAATTTACTTAGATTTTTCTAAGTAAATTATTTTGTATCTGTAATCATGCAGACCTCTTCCTATAAATGTAATTTTGAAGTATTTTACAAAATTTTTGAAACTAAGAAACTAATATTTTAGACATAATTGTAATTGGCAAATAATTGATAAGAGATAATATCTACTCTAAAATCACAGTAAAAATTGCTCTGTAATATTAGTCAAATAAATAATGCACCAATGTCACTAAAAAAATGTTTCCAATTAAGAGTGAATATCCAACAATTCTTAAGCATCATTTTTTGTCAGTGTCTGCAATATTTTTGACTATATAAATGCTTTCTGAAAGTTAATTAATTCTGCTTTTAAATGTTTAGAATAATATCTAGAATGTTTTATAAAACTGAAGAATAAATACTGAAGTTTTGAAATTATTAAAAAGCAAAGAAATTGAAATTATGTAACAAAACATGAATTAAACAGCATCTCAATTAGATGGAAAGTTTATATGGGAGGTTATTACAGTCTGAAAGATTTAAGTACGTTTATTAAAATAGAAAAGAAGAAGATTACAAAGTTACTTTCGTTGGAATAAAAGAAGCCAATTATGAAGATTATCTCAATTGCGTTGAGATGGAATTTCTGCATTGAATGGCTTACATTTTATTTATTTTGACTGGAGAGATAGAATAGCAGGTTAGAAGGTTGTCTTGCACACAGCCAACCTTGGTTAGTCCTTTCAACTAATAGGATCTGATAGCACAATCTGGGGTAAGTTATGAGCACAGTTCAGTGAAAAACAGAACAAGAAAGAAGTCCTATGAGGTTAGACAATAATAAACAGCAGACCTGGGTTCCATCCCTGGCAGCACCTCTGGACAGCTAAGGTCATCAGGAATGATCACCAAGTGCAGAGTCTGGTCTTGAGAAGTGTTAGGTATGGACTCCCAAACAAAAATAAAAAGTTCCAGATTTGGAGGTTTCAAACATTGCAATTAGATAAGGTAATAAAATTGTAGTACAGTGTGTCATAACTGAATTCATTTTAGGCCATTGCTTCTCATTTCTGTAGTACAGTGAGTTGTTTGGGGGGGGTTGTTTTTTAATTGTCTTTGCAAATAAATCCTATGAATCAGCCCCTACCATTCCATATGGTCCTCAGAATCTTCCAGGAGAGAATTCTTTTGTTGGTTTGTTTGTTTTTATTGAGTCACATCTGCTATGCTCATGGTTTTCTCTTGGCTCTGCACTTAGAAATTGCTCCTGGCAGGCTTAGGGGACCATCTGGGATGTCGGAAATCAAATCAGGGTCCATCCTGTGTTGGCCGTGTGTAAGGCAAACACCCTAACACAGGGGTCTCAAACTCAATTTACCTAGGAGCCACAGGAGACAAAGTCGGGGTGAGGCAGGGCCACATAAGGGATTTCACACACACACACACAAACTCCTCAAATGTCATTATTAATAGTTTTAATTATTTCTTCTGAACATGAATAGAACATTGAGTGAAGATCATGAACAGTTCTTCTGAACATGGCATCTTTTTCCTATTCCTTGCTGCCAGAGACTTGACAGTGCTTCTTCTCACAAATCTGAACCACATTTGGCTTTAGAGAGGAAGCAGTTGAGACCCTCAGTATGGCTTGAAGATGATCATCATTAAGTCTAGACCTGTACTTTGATTTATTGAAGTTCAATGTGGAGAATAACTTTTCACACAAATATGTGCTCCCAAAAAGGCACATGGTGTGCTTGAACATTCAGGAAAGCTCAGGGAAGCTGGAGGCAATTCTCTAAAAAATTGCCCATGCATGTTTGCTTTTCCACTAATCTCCCTGAACTTGGCTTTGAGATCAGAGTTGCATTGCAGGTCAATGAGCTCCATTTGATGCACAGGAGGGGCATCTTGCACATCAAAGAAAAAGGAGTCCACAAAAATTTGGAAAGTGGCTCTATGCTTTTTGAAGTTTGCAAATCTGTGATCAAATTCCTTCTCATCAACATATTTCTCACCACTGAATGATATGTCTGCATCCACAAGTTCCTTGCATGCTGGGAAATGGCAAAGGTTTGTCTGAGAGAACTGGGATTTCCATAACACAAGTTTTGTGGAGAATGCTCTCAAGTTGTCATAGGCAGCACTGATAAGCTGTCCCGGGCCTTGTAACATCTTGTTCAGTTTATGTGTGATGTCAACAAGAAAAGCTAAGTCCATGAGCCATTTGTGATCACTCAACTCAGAAACAGCATTCCCATCCTTCTCCATGAAGGCTTTCACTTCTCTCAACTAAAAAAATCTTTTCAGGATATTTCCCCTGCTGAGCCAACATACCTCGGTGAAATAGAGCACATCTCCATATTCTGACTCCATTTCCTCTAAAAAAGCATGGAACCTCCTGTGCTTTAAGCCCCTGGATCTGATTTGGTTGATGCATTTCACAACAACAGACATCACATTGTCACATGGAAGGCATTTACTGCAAAGGGCCTGCTGATGGATAATGCAGTGAAGAGCAATGGCCTTCTCTACACCCTCCTCTTCAAGTTTTTTTGAACAAGGGCCACCAGTCCATTTTTTCTCCCTGTCATCGATAGCGCTCCATTGGTTATTATTCCAACAAACCTCTTCTATAGCAAACCTGGATTCTCAATGGCATCACACAGATGCCGAAATATCTCATTAGCGGTGTGGCCATGCATTGGAATTATTGTGAGCAGCTCCTCTGTCAATTCAAAATTGCAATCAACACCACAGACATAAATTGTGAGCTGTGCAGTGTCTGTTATATCTGTGCCCTCATCAAGAGCAACTGAGTATGCATCAAATCATTTGGCTTTCTCACACAGCTGATGATAAATGTCACTTGACATGTCAGAAATGCACTCTGCCACAGTGTTGGCAGAAAGGCTGATTTTGCTAAACTGACCTTTCTTTTCCAGACAGATAATACTTGCAGCCTGTAACATGCATTTTTTAACAAACTTTTCTTCTGTGAATGGTTTCCCTGCCTTAGCAATCATCTCACTAACCAACTGACTAAACATTCTCTTTGGTTGCTTTCTTGAAGAAATCTTGTTGCCTCATTAGACATGCTTTAAGACTGGCAACCCACTAGGCTCTTTCATTTCCTTAATATTTTGCACATTCCTCAGCATGTTTAGTTGAATAATGGCCTTTCAAGTTGTATTCCTTGTGCACTACAAATTTCTCTGAGCAAATAAGACATGTGGGGATGTCCCTGTGCTCAACAAAGAAATACTGCGTCTCCCACTTTTCCTAAAATTATCTGTCCTCATCATCAATCTTTCTCTTCACTGCAGGCTTTGATGAAGTCATGATGAAGGTATGACAAAATCTAATTCTGTAATAAACTTCTCTCCCTTAGACTTCCGATAATGCAAGGGACAGCGGGCAGGAGCAGCAAAAATGACGTCTGCGCTAGGCACAAAGTATGTGCGATTATTCATTTACCAAACATTCGCAATAAAAAATATCATTAGTAAGAAAAAAAATCGCATTAAACATTTGCATACCCTGAATGGAACGGCTCGAGGTATGCGAATGTTTAATGCGATTTTTTTCTTACTAATGCGATTTTTATTGTGATTATTCGGTAAGTGATTAATAGCAAATATTGGGATATTTGAAGGCTGGCCAAGGGCCACAAAATGTTGTACGGAGGGCAGCAAATGGCACGTGGGCTGCGAGTTTGAGATCCCTGCCCTAACCATTCTGCTATTGCTCAGGCCCCTGGCAGGAAATATTTTTCTTTTCTTTTTTTCTTTTTTACTTTTTTTTTCTTTTATCTTCTGTTCACTTCTCTTCTCTTCTTTTGTTTCTTTTTATTTTTTGTTTTTTTTTTTGGCCACACCCAGTGATGCTCATGGGTTACTCCTGCCTATGCACTCACTAGCACTGGTGAAGGGTGGGTATTCTGTAGATGACTGAAATGCAACTACGAACATACTTGTAACCATGGTGCTTAAATAAAGATTTATATTTTAAAACAAAGAAAAGAAATTTCTCTGGTTTGGGGGACCATTTGGGATGCCAGGGTATTGAACTACCTACCGTCTGTCCTAGGCTAGCACAGCAAGGCAATCGCCTTATGGCCTGCACCACCACTCTGGACCACAGGAGAGATTTTTTTTTTTTTTTTTTGGTTTTTGGGCCACACCCGGTAACCCTCAGGGGATACTCCTGGCTATGCGCTCAGAAGTAGCTCCTGGCTTGGGGGACCATATGGGACGCTGGGGGATCGAACTGTGGTCCGTCCAAAGCTAACGCAGGCAAGGCAGGCACCTTACCTATTGCATCACCGCCTGGCTCCATACAGGAGAGAATTCTGAGCACAGAGCCAGGAGTAACCCCAGAGCACTGCTGGATGTGGCCCAATCTTTCTCTCCCCCCAAAAAATTGTTTCCCAATAGCTTAAAATTGCCAATGCTCAGTAAAATTTCAACTTATTTATTATAAAGAAATAAATATACTTTGTGAATTATGCATTAGTGTAACATCATTAGCCATATAATTACAATCATTGATTTGAAGTCAAGTATGTCTCCATAAATTCCTTAAAGTTGGTTTTAAAATTTTGAGCAAGTTTTTAAAACATATTTCAATATATCAACAACTGTCTAATTTACTGTTTCAATGACTTCTACATAAATTTAAACATTTTTAATATTTCAAAAGCAAAATGTTATATTTATTATACTTTTCACAGATCTGAATTCCCATATCTCAAACATGTTGCTCTAAAATTCTTTTTACCTATGATAAATTAATTGATGCATTCAATTACTCAACATTGAATTTTAAAATAGATACTGCATGTACCCAGTCCATGATATAAGGATATAAAAATAGAAAATACCAAAGTATCTAGTTAAGAACCATGCCATCCTATATATTATCATCTACTAAATTGATAATCAATTACAAGTATAATGAATCAAGTTAATAGCAGTGGTCTGCACATTTTGGTGACATTTATACGTTGCTCTACAGACCTGTTCACAATTGTAAGTAATTGGAAAATATATAGCCTTGGTGATTATATTTCTTTAACATTTTTTCCCAAGAACTTCAGAGTCGGAGATTGTACTTGAGATATGAGAATCAGTGAGGTAAAGTTTTATAGATGCTGGCAATGATCTGAGTTTCTAACTCAGGGACCATGATCTGAACTGTTCTTAGCTCAGCAGCAGGTCTGCATTTTAAGTTTGTTAGTCCCACAGGGATAATGTAAGAATAGATCCTGGTGAGTGCTGTTCAGACAATGGGCTTGTATCACATAGAAGAAATCAAGATCTCAGGAAACCTCAGAGCTGTAACAATCTGCTAGCAAACGTGACCAATCTTTGCCCTGGAGACAGTATTTGTCTTTTCTACACTGCTCAGGACAGCGACAGGAACTGTTCCAGGGAGAGACAGTGTTCTGTCTTCCAAGGCTATTTATTACTGAAACAGATTTGGACCAGGACTCTAGGACAAATGATGCCACTAGAGCTGCATAATTTTATACTGCAAGGTGCACACACATTTTGTTATAACATTGTTATGTTACTTCTAAGTGTATCCACTGGATTCTCAAAGCAGCTATGATTTTATAGCTAAAACCACTGCTTCTTTACTTATTTGAACTCAATTACCCAAGTATGGTTATCTCAAAATATTTGCTTTCCTTATTATGGGCAAAAATAGGGACATTGAAATTATTTTGCTTACTGTAAAAACACCGTTTCCTTCACTTAATGTATTTGTAATTAAAATAATTTAGATAGGGGTCTAAGCAATGGTGCAAGCAGTAGGGCACTTGCCTTACTCACACTAACCTAGAACAAAAGTGGTTCAATCCCCCGGAGTCCCATATGGTCCCCCAAGCCAGGAGCGATTTCTGAGGGCATAGCCAGGAGTAACCCCTGAGCATTACCAGATGTGGGCCCAAAACAAAACAAAACAAATTTAGATATGTTCTATTTAACTTGGAATATAATTTTATTTAAATGTATCTTCCAGAAAGAACTATTTCCAATATTCCCACCACTTATTAATGCATATTGTTAGATGGAGTAGGACTTTAAAAGCAATGATTTTTTTTTATTTTTAAGATATTTTTTTCTTTTTTATTTATTATATATAATTTTTATTTTGACCATATTGACTTACATATCTTTCACAGAAGTATTTTAGGTATATATTAACATTGAATCAGGAGAATTTCCATTACCAAATTTGTCCTTCCTCCACCCCCTTTCCCATCCTGCATCCCATTTCCCCCACTTTCACCCCCGGGCTGCTGGAGTGAGTGGTCTCCTCTGTGTCTAGCTAACTACATAGTGATAATTTTAAAACAAAATTAAGTTAAAGAGTTAAAATTATTGTTTATATAAATAAGTAGATGAATACATGTATGTTTTGTATTAGGGATGCCATTTATTTAAATTTATTTTGAATAACATATATAAATTTACAGTATCTATTTTTGTTTCAGTACTGTGCTCCTTTTACTACTGTTGCTTGAATTTGGTTACTTGAATTTTGATGACACAAGGGCTCCAAAAGTATTTCTCATAATTGCTTTGGTTCTTTCATTTTTTGTGGTGCTGTGCAAATTTCAGTAAAGTTATTTTAAATTTTTTTCCAAATTTTTATATAGTCAAAGCAAATTTAATAGTTATTCATAATTCTCTTTCAGATATACATTATTTCAATATTGATCTTTTCATCAGTGCCTAACACTCACCAGTCTGCCTCTTAGAAGGGTACTGTTTTTATGTATACAAGTCTTTGCACTGTGCTTACCAGTACTGTTGCTGATAGGGATGGATACACTGACCAACCTTCAGCATCACCTCCTCTCCCAGTTGAACCCTTCCCTGCACTATTGTTATTGCCTCTCCCTGTCCTGTTTCCCCATCCCCTCAGGCATGGTCTTTCTTAATGAACACCATTTCTTAAGTCCTGTGTCTTTGTGAGTTCCTTAGTCCACCACTATGTTTCTCTAACCCAGCATATGTGAGAGATCATTCTATGTTGGTCTCTCAATTTCTGACCAACTTCACTCAGCTTGATACTGTCCAAATCCCTTCATTTAGCAGAAACTTCCATACATTTTTTCTTATGCTGAAATATATTCCATTGTGCATATTAACCATAATTTCTTAATCCATTCATCTTTTCTTCTACACTTGGGTTGCTTTCAGACTTGGGCTATTGTGATTTATGTTTCAAGAAACACCTGGTATATATGTCTTTTCTCAATTTGGGGGGGTCTCTAAGGTTATATTTCCAGAAGTGGAGTTGTTGGGTCAAATGGAAGCTCAATTACTAATTTTTTTTTAAGAATTTCCATGTTGTTTTCCAGAAAGGCTGGATCACTTGACATTCCAACTAGCAGTGAATGAGTAAATGAAAGTCCATTTCTACCCACATCCATACCAGTTCTAGTTGTCCTTGTTCTGTTTTATAAAGTTAAGGAATATTATTCACTGAGATATTTATATGGGCTTTATTAATATGTAAATTTCTTTCATATAATGATAACTACAACCATTAAGTATCAAAAAGTACCATATTTAAGATGCTTTACCTAGTACATGTGGTCAAACCTAGCCGGATCCTAGAAACCTCATGAAATCTCTCCAAATTTTCTGAGCACTGCCAGGTATGACACAAAATAAGAGAACAGAAACAGGGGCCGGCGAGGTGGCACTAGAGGTAAGGTGTCTGACTTGCAAATGCTAGCTAAGGAAGGACCACGGTTCGATCCCCCAGCGTCCCTTATGGCTGCTGACGGATCGAACTGTGGTCCTTCCTTGGCTAGCGCTTGCAAGGCAAGGGCAATTTCTGAGCCAATTTCTGCTCCCCAAGCCAGGGGCAATTTCTGAGCACTTAACCAGGAGTAACCCCTGAGCATCAAAGGGTGTGGCCTGAAAAACCAAAAAAAAAAAAAAGAGAGAGAGAGAGAACAGAAACAAATTTTAATCCAATAATTTAATCCAGTTTGTGATTATAAAATATTTTTCTTTGTGCATCTTTTATTTCTTTAGTTTTGTCTTTTAGTTTGTATTGTAGTTTTATTTATCTTCATTAAGTGCTTTCCTCAACTTTGTAAATGGAGTTGGTATTTTGATATATTCACTTCTCTTTCATTGTTTATACATCAACTCAAAATCCTTTTGTTTAATTAAATGTGTAGCCTAATCACTGTATTATATAGATCTATGCTTACTGTTATTTATATTGGTTAGCTTCTTAATATTAGTGTCTAAGATTTTCTATTGTTTTTGTGCCAATTGAAAATAGTAAAATATTACTTCTTTTTCTATTTGTATGTATTTTATTTCTTTTACTTAACTGTTTGAAATTTCTAATATTTCTACTACTATTTTAAACAACAATACTGAGAGTGGTCAGTCACATTTTGCATTTGATTTTAGAGAAAAACATAATTTTCTTTTCTTTTTTAAGTTTGAGGCACAATAAACCTACTCCAGGTACTCTGTTCAGGGATCACTCCTGGCTATATTTATGGCTTATTCCTGTTTCAGGGGACCCTTATGGGGTAGTAGGCATAGATTTAAATATGTCAGTCACATACAAGACAAACAATATATCCATCACACTCTCTTTCCAGTTTCAAATATTCTTCCATCATTGAAAATTATGTTAGCTCTTGATTTATCTTAAATGTGGGATACATAATATGTAGGGATGTGCCTCTAAAACAAATCCCTTGCTTTTCTGATGATAAAGGAATTTTAACTTTGGTCAAAGTAATTATTCATAATCTTTTGTTGACATTATGTGTAATATTAATTTATGGACATTCATTCAAATCACATTATATTATTGGATAAATCTTACTAATATCACTGATTGTTAGTGATTTGGCAGCAAAAAGGATAGAATATTATTGTTTCAAATTATGACAGCAATAAAATAGTCAATTTTTGGTAAGGATTTATGCTCAAAATATCACAAAATAGGGCCTGGAGAGATAGCACAACGGCGTTTGCCTTGCAAGCAGCCGATCCAGAACCAAAGGTGGTTGGTTCGAATCCCTGTGTCCCATATGGTCCCCCGTGCCTGCCAAGAGCTAATCTGAGCAGACAGCCAGGAGTAACCCCTGAGCACCGCCAGGTGTGGCCCAAAAACCAATATATATATATATATATATATATATATATATATATATATATATATATATATCACAAAATACCAATATAATAACAAAATGCTCAGTGATCACTCCAGGTTGTACTGAGGAATCATATTTAGTCCAGGATTCAAATGTCTATCACCCTCTTGTAATACAAGTGAATCAGCTCCCAATCTCTCCAGCCCAACAATAATTTCTACAAAATTTTCAACTTCAAGTGTACAGGATAGCTCTTAATTTTCATCCATTCTTGGTCTGAGCCCCTAGGGCTCTCATATTAGTAGTCTTACTTCTCTGTTTGTAAGTAAACTTTGCTGTTTTCATTAGTCTTTGAAACCCATGTTTCCTTCTTTTTCTTATAATTTTTTATGACTTTTTTCAGAAAAAACATATTTCATTCTATATGAGTGTATGTAGGTTCTTCATTTCCTGAAAAAATATACTTTTGTTAAAACAATATACTTAAAGATAATTATAGACAACAAAATTTTGTGATGCAGCAAAAAGATCAAAAGAATAGAAAATTAAAAACTCATACACTAAATAAGTTAAGACTGACCAAGTTAAAAAACAAAGATTATTCAATGCAGAATGCTAATATAGGACAAACAAGGCACTGTAAGCAGAGCAATTAATTTTAAAGTTATGATCAAATAAATATATGCTAGGTACTGATCTTTACATCTTTAATTAATTATATTGATTTATATATGTACCTAGAAGAAATATTAATATTATTTCAAAATTTCACCTAATAATTTTATATATTTATTAATCTTTATAAGAAATTTTAATAATCTTACCTGGAAGACTATTTTCAAAATTGATTTTAAAATAATTAGTTTTCAAAATTAAAAAAAAAATTCAAAAACAAAATCAAAATTTCCTTGACTATGAAAAGTTGTTTTAAAAATATTGTAAAATATTTTAAAAATATAAGATATGTAAAAATATTTAACTTTAAATACTGCCTATGTAAATGATGCATGTCATTTTTAAAGAGATATAGTATTTTAATAATAAATAAAGAATATGTCTTACCCACACAGTTATTTTACTGTGTTTAAGAAGTTTAAACAATCCAAATGTTTTGTTTATTTCTGTGGTCACATCTATGAATGCTCAGGGATTAGTCCTGACTTTGTATTTAGGATCATGCTTTGCAGTGCTTTGTGGGACTTTGAGATTTTGGCAAACAAAATCAGCAGTAGACACATACAAGTCTGACACCTAACCTGTTGTATTATCTCTCTAGTTCCCAATCATAGTTAATTTAAAGAGAAGTACATCTAGTGACTGGTTACATTCACATAGCAAATTGCAAAAGCAAAAATTATTTCTATTTTGTGCTGTAGTGGAAGACTAAATTTCTGTTAGTGATCCATTTGAAAAATATTTCAGAAAATGGAAAATCTCTTCCTGATTTTCCTAACAAAAATCAGGGATTATATTTAAATAATAATCCTAAATAGACTTAAAAGTTATCACACTGAAATAATCATAGAAATTGTGTGCTCTTGCCATCTGCTATTTCTGCAATAGCACAGTTGGGCATCTTCCCCAGTCTGCATTTCCTACTCCACACAGCACTTAAGGCATGCATTGCATCTTAATTGTCACCTAATTAGAAAATTAGCCTGAGGTTTCCTCCTATGAATCAATTACTCCTTCCTTTGAAATTGCTGCTGCCCTGGGAAATGAAAACATAGATCCCATAGCATGTCCTCTGCGGTGCCATTAATTCCAGTGAAGTGTTTTGTCTTTGAATTAGTTATTATAGTTGTAGGATTATCAGTTTCCAAAGTGCATTAGTTGAATTTCTGCAAGAGACAGTGTGGAGCACAGACACTGTCATGGAGCATAAAGAAGATGCTCATTCTCAATGAGATAAGATCTCTCAAGCAACCATGGTCTCTGAATCACAACTAAGTAGTTCTGCAATTTTTGTGTATCTAAGAACACTGCCTCTTAATTAAATTCACATCCATGTTTGAAATGATATATGAACATGTATTTTGGGAGGAGCATGACTGGAGGAGGTCCAGAGTAGTGCTCAGGGACCTTGGGTCAATTCTTTAGTGTTAGTTCAGGATAACAATTCAACACTAGTGCCCTCCAATGCTGGGTTGCTCCAACTCTGCAGTTCAAGAAACTTCCAGGCTATGCCAATGGCTTTCCAGGGTTTGGGAGAGGTACAAAGCGTGCTAGTATTTGGACCAGGACCATATGCATAACCTAAGCTCCTGTACTATTTTTATATAATATTATTTTTATAATCCCTTCTGAAAATTGGCTCTTTTAAAATATTGAGTTTATTAAAGTCTCTTAGAGAACCCCTAGATTTTCCAAAATCTTGTAGAATACAAAAATGCATTTGAAAAAATAAAATGCATGCTATTTGTACCCCAAAGGAAGATTCCATATATCCATTTTGTTTCATTTTAACCTTGCCAGTATATTTTATTATCATATAACATGACATATTAATCAATAGTAAAATCCCATTAGAAAATCTGCCTCTTCAAACTTATGTAATTAGTTCATTTATCTCTGAGTTTACTTCTATTAAATCATTGGTTTGCTTTCTGACTCTTTCCGTGGGACTACAAGGAAGAATATCTAAGTTGTCAGGAAGTGGATCAGATATTTTCTTGAGTAGAATTTCACCTACTTCCAGAAAATAAATAAAGCATCAAGACATTTATTGAAAAAAAAAAAGACATTTATTGAGACATACTGACAAAACTGACCTTGACATGATAAACTACTGTGAGAAAAGTTTTAGGGCTCAAGAACAATGGAAAACATAAATAAAACTTTATCAATTGCATGAATATTATAAAATGTGTAATATTTTCTGGTATCTATAAGTCTTTCTGTTGTCCTATACAAAAGTATTAGAACATTCACAGAAAAACACAGAACTTTGGTTTTTTTAAGAAGTATTATACATATATGATTAACTTTTTTCTAATATCTTTATCTTTATAATGCAATATAAAATAATACTTAACAGACCTTATAAGTAATGATAGATAATAAGATGATTTAATTATTGGTCACATAATTAGAAATAATTTGCTCAGGGATTTAATAATAAATCATGTTCTCTTAGCTTGAAGAACTTAACAGTTTACTAAATTTTTTTCATTATAATTAGAAACTGTGTCAGCACTACTGGTTTCCAGTGAAAATCCACTGGCACATACAGATGGTGGGTTTGTTATGATTAGGGAAGCAAAAGTTACCACAAAACTATAGTTTTAATTTTTAGATCACTATTTTTTTTTCTTTTCTAAAAATTGAAATTATTTTAGATGTAGAATAGTAAGAAGCATATAAAAAATGTATCATGCCCCACTTCTAGAAATTCACCCATAGGTTGCCAAATGTGTTAATAATGTTTGAAAAGCAAAATAAGGCAGTTTAGAATTAGAGTGCCTTCAGCCATAGATCTTTCCTGTCCCCTTACAGCTAGAATACATCCTTGGGTCTTCTTTGACATTCATGAATTCTGAATTTATATTTTATTTTAGATATGACCTATTTTTCTTTAATCACAGCAGCAATTACTCCAAAAGAAAAAAAATCCTTCTAGTCATCTGATATCAGACACTTGGGCTGCTTAAGATTTTGGCTCTTTTAAATAGTGGCATAATAAATGTAGGAATGCAAATAATTTTCTGAATATAATTTTTGCATACTTGGGTTAGATATAAAAATGTAGAATTTCTGAGTATATTCTTCATTGATAGATTCATTGAGAAATTGTTATACTACTATTTCTGAAGGTATTAAACCAGTTGACATTTCCACAGCAATGGAAAAGGTCCCTTTTTCAACACATCCATGCCAACACCGTTTAATTTTTGTTCATGTGTACCAGTCTTTAATGTGATAACTATTGCTAACTAGTTGTGAATATTGTAAGGTTTCTAATTCTATTCACAAGGTTCTACTCATAACCAAATATATTTCTAATATTTTTCCACAAGACCCAATTCTCAAAACTGAAAATGAGAGAAGTATTCAAACACAATTTGAGGAATATTTGTCTATGATACCCCTATAATGTTTATATACTTAGGTATATTTTATTAAGTATGTTTGTTTAATCCATCTTTATTGACAATATCAAGAATGCAAACCCACAGTGTCTAGTATAAAGGTTTTTGTTTATTTATATCAGTATGCATGCTCATTCAGAAAGCCCCCAATTAACCTCCTGGGATATCGCTGATGAAAGTCAGGTGAGAGATCACCACCACATGATAAAGTTTATGCTATATATGAGGGGTCCTTAAATTTTTTTAAACAGAAGGTCAATTCACTGTTCCTCAGACCATTGGGAGGACCAAACTCTAGTTTAAAAAAAACTATGAACAACAGTGACCCATGGACCATTTTTTGAGAATCTTGCCCCAAACCAAGATGATGAGTAGGGAGACAGTGAAGGAAAGGAGTCAGAGTGAGAGTATGTGGTACAAATTTCACATTTGCACTGTGAGGGCTGGGATGAGTCACCCACTAAGCAGAAAAGGCAGCAGCAAAAACACCTGACAGGCTGAATAAATGTCTTAGGTGGAATGCATGTGGCTCATCGGCCATAGTTTGAGGAACACTGCTGTATATAGTCAAGATACCTGAGGAACAGTATTACGGTATGGAGCTGTCTGTCTTCGTTTTTATCCTAAAAGTGAATGATTATTTTTGGAACAATAATTGTACTGTTGAAGGGGGGTGTTCTGTTTATGACGAACATGTTTGTAGTCATGATACTTAAAGATCTATACAAAAATTTAAAAACGATGAAGATAAGAAGGAGAAGGAGGAGGAGAATGAGAAGAAGAAGAAGAAGAAGAAGAAGAAGAAGAAGAAGAAGAAGAAGAAGAAGAAGAAAAGATGATGAAGAAGAAGGAGAAGGAGAAGGAGAAAGAGGAGAAGGAAAAGAGGTAGAAGAAGCAGGAAGAAGGACAAGAAGAAGAAGGAAGAAGAGAAAGGAAGAAGGAACAAGGAAGAAGAAGAAAAAGAAGGAAGAAGAAAAGAAGAAGAAAGAAGAAGAAGAAAAGAAGAAGAAAAAAGGGAGAAGGAGGAGGAGGAGGAGGAGGAGAAGAAGAAGAAGAAGAAGAAGAAGAAGAAGAAGAAGAAGAAGAAGAAGAAGAAGAAGAAGAAGAAGAAGAAGAAGAAGAAGAAGAAGAAGAAGGAGAAGAAGAAGGAGAAGGAGAAGGAGAAGGAGAAGGAGAAGGAGAAGGAGAAGGAGAAGGAGAAGGAGAAGGAGAAGGAGAAGGAGAAGGAGAAGGAGAAGGAGAAGAAGGAGAAGAAGGAGAAGAAGGAGAAGAAGGAGAAGAAGGAGAAGAAGGAGAAAAAAAGAAACAGCAAAACCGCTTCCACCTCAGCTCCAGGATGCCCAACATCTGTGAACCATTTCTGACTCCATAAGACAACAAACAGGACGGGATGAAACTATTCTCTAGATTCTACACCCCACTCCCCTCCAATAGAACTACCTCAAAAGACTTAAAGGGGGTTTCTGCATTTCTTTTGTAACTCTTTCTTTCTTTCTTTCTTTCTTTCTTTCTTACTTTCTTTCTTTCTTTCTTTCTTTCTTTCTTTCTTTCTTTCTTTCTTTCTTTCTTTCTTTCTTTCTTTCTTTCTTTCTTTCTTTCTTTCTTTCTTTCTTTCTTTCTTTCTTTCTTTCTTTCTTTCTTTCTTTCTTTCTTTCTTTCTTTCTTTCTTTCTTTCTTTCTTTCTTTCTTTCTTTCTTTCTTTCTTTCTTTCTTTCTTTCTTTCTTTCTTTCTTTCTTTCTTTCTTTCTTTCTTTCTTTCTCTTTCTTTCTTTCTTTCCTTCTTTCTTCTTTCCTTCCTTCTTTCCTTCCTTCTTTCCTTCCTTCCTTCCTTCCTTCCTTCCTTCCTTCCTTCTTTCTTTCTTTCTTTCTTTCTTTCTTTCTTTCTTTCTGTCTTTCTTTCTTTCTTTCTTTCTTTCTTTCTTTCTTTCTTTCTTTCTTTCTTTCTTTCTTTCTTTCTTTCTTTCTTCTTCGTTCCTTTGTTCCTTCCCTCCTTTGTTCATTTGTTTCTTCCCTCGTTCCCTCCTTCCTTCCTTCCTTCCTTCCTTCCTTCCTTCCTTCCTTCCTTCCTTCCTTCCTTCCTTCCTTCCTTCCTTCCTTCCTTCCTTCCTTCCTTCTTTCCTTCCTTCCTTCCTTTCTTACTGCTATGCTATTTCTCTGGCCCAATCATAAATTTATTTTAAAAGTTTGTTTTTTTAAGGTCAGGTACCAAATTTGTTAGAATTTGCATTCTCTTTCAATATTCTGTAGTCCCATAAGCCCCTAAATTATATTTGGTAGAATGTTAATATTAAAATTACAAAAACTTTTGGCTTTTTTCTACAATAGGACAATTTGATATAAAAATAAAAGAAATTAAATTAGGGCTTTATTTTTGGGTGCACATACAGTAATTATCAATATTCACTGCTTACTATTGATTCTTTGTTCGTGTATCATTCCTAGAGGTTCTTGGAGGAACACAGGCTATATAAATAATAATTAACTTGGTCTCTGTACTATTTCTCCTATCACACAAATTAAAATTCCTAATAATAAAAGCATGATCAATTGGGTCCACAGAGATAGTATAATAATTAAAGTAGTTAGCTTGCAGGGAACTGATTCTGGTTCAAAACTTTTGGTAGCATATAGGCTCCCCCAAGCACTATAGGGTTCACTGAGAAGAGAGCTAAGACTAGCCCATGCTGAATGTTAGTTATACACCTTAATAATATAATAATTTACAGGGTTTTTAATTCTGTAGAGACTAATTTACAACTTCCATATTATTGCATTTCAAATAGTTACAGTTTAATGCTATAAAAACATTCCTTACCAAAGAAGTGAAATAATAAAATTGTATAAAATAAATTATCATAGAGTTAAAGAATATTTGAAAAGAAAATTTAAAAATGCAAAGATTATGCTGAACCAGAAATAATAGACTGTGTTTTTTTTAATATTCATACTTACTTTTTGTGTGATATCTGCCATTATACAAAAATTTTAGTATTTTGATTTTGTTGACTTCAGAAATTTTATTACATAATTTTTATATAATAGCCAACCTCTAGGCAATGAAGTTATCACAGTGAGATGAAAGAAAATAATGCATTACATTTGCATTCTTCCAAATAAGATATTAGAATAAATATCCTAAGGAGAGAAAATTATTAATTCTTAAGACATTTCTTCTGTGAGTCTAGTAAGGAGCTTGTATACAAACTGAGGGAAAAGATAAATTGCAGTTATTGGTTAGGCAAAGTAATCAAACATAGAAAATTTTGTTATTTTATTTCTGTTAAAGCTTATATGGTTTGTTTTATTTTGCTAAAATAAGGAGCTATAGCAATGGGAATCGAGAGATAAACTATCTACCTTGTGAGTGAATATCTCAAATACACTGCATAGGATGTTTCACCCTACTAAGTAAAATCCCGTTGATTGACTGTGATTTTTAATTTTTAAAAATTAATCAAACTAGACTGTGCTCTTAGAATCTTAAATCTATACATCATGATCTTCCATAGCATATGAATTTCAATATTCACATATTCCCTTTCAGAGTTGTGAATTAGCATATTGAGGAGTCAGCGTCTCCATCTCCTGAATAGAACATTGCTGTAAATGTTAGTAAGCTAACTTGATTGCCTTTTTATGTTTTTAATAGGTTAGCTTGAATAGCTTCATAATGTCAATAGTCATTTAGTAAATGATGTTATTTGGAAAGAATGGTGATCTTCCTTTCCCCATTGGCATCTTCAGGCCAGACTTCCACAGCCAAAGTGATGAGGAGCCATGAGGCAATTAGACAATAAATGGGAAGTCAGCCTCCTCACTTTACTCAGTATTGGACTCACAACCAAACAGATTGGGCAAACACTCATGGAAGTCAGAAATGAGACAATTCCACTAGGAATTCTGTATATGAACAAGTTAAAGAGGGAATGTTCCAATCATTTATGTGATTGGTGGCCATTTTAGTGATTTTAATATGTTGATGATTGAATCAGTTCTCAAATCACTTAAGCAGTTCACAAAAGAAAAAAATAAATTTAAACTTTTCTGAAATTGTTGATTTAAATTCAATCTTGATATGAGCAATTCCAAATAATAAGCTAGAGCTAAATAGGTAATATAATAACAAAGTAATTATTATATTTCCAAAACTTCCTAGTGATTTATGTTTTCTCTTTTCTAATCTTTGAATGAAGAAATACTAGTGTCTTCAAATATCATAAAGTCAAAGTAACCTGAGGCATCTCACTTTTTTCTTTCATCATGTCAATGTATAATCACTCTTGTATAACTAGGATAAAATTTAAGTTCAGTGGAAGTCAATACATTGTCTATCATTGATTACTTGATTATAATTTCATGAAGATTCATAATACTATATTTTAGATATCTGAATGCAAACAAAGTCACTCATTCTACACACATGCGAGTGATCCCTGGATTTTATTGTATTGGAGCACTATATGAAAATAAAGCTCTGTACCTCTAAAATAATATGTTAAAGAACATTACATTGTATTCTCAACATTTGCTTGACTGCTATAATTTCCTCTTTAAAAGTTGCTTTTATGGGGTATTAAGAAGCTCCCAACTTTCATATGTGAGATCAGAAGTTAGATGTTGAGCATGGACCAGCATTGCTGACAATGATCATGTTGGCACTGCCTTTGTGATAATCAGCTGTGCAGCAGAGTGTGTGATTTATAGTGCACTGAAACCAATTGTTTGTGAACACTGCAACTGAAAGGGGAAAGTACCACAATCAAGCATGTGACTTCTGGTCAGTGCTATGACCAAGTGTGATAGCATAGCAAACAAATGAATGCACCCCCTATTTCAACAATGAAGGGAAATGCATCTGTTTACATTAATTCATAGTTATGAAAGGTAATTTTCTCTCATAGTCAGATATTTTTTACCCAAATATCTCTTTTTTAAAGTATTCCATGGTGGTTTATATGTAGAATGAATAGTCACTTAATATTCACTTCAACATTTTACTACTTTCTATGATTTTTAACACCTTTGTGTAGGGTAAGACATCCTTATTTAATTGTCTTTGGTTGCATATTGTAGTAGGTTACTGAGTAAGTAAAAAATACATATATGCTTTATATATATAGTTTATAATTCTCAAAATAAAATGATTGATTTGAGCAAATTCAAAAAAGCCAGCATGCACAGAGTAAAAATAAGCATGTCATTTGAAATGAAAATAGTCCTAAATTGCTAGGAGATCTGGGAAAACAGACCATGAGAAAATGCCCAGTAAAATATTTTGAAGCATGAGATGAAATCTGATTTTTGATTTTACTCAATTCTGTGTTTAAAAAACTCAATTTGTACAAACAGAGCTTGTATCTCTATAGTTCAGCAGAAAGGTATTTTGTCTTGCATATTGCCAACTAGGCACCCTACATCCATCCATAAACTCAGCAAGGAGTGATATCTGAGAATAAAGCCTAGAGTAAGCTCTGAGCACTGATATGTGTCCCCAAAACAAAAATTAAATAGAATAAAATATGAAAATATAAATATTTTATTTCAATAACAATTGGTATCTTAAAATTACTTTTATATGATTGATATATCTAAATCAACTATGTTTGTTTATAGGATTACTTTTAGTTTGTCAGATTAATTTTTTGTTTGTTTTTTGGGTCACACCTGGTAGCACTCAGGGGTCACTCCTGGCTCTACGCTCAGAAATCGATCCTGGCAGGCTCAGGGGACCATATGGGATGCCGGTGGTTATCAGATTTTCTATAAGCTGTATTACAATTAAAAATACTTTTCATTAACATATAAAATAAATAATGAATAATTTTAAATATATGTTAAAATAATTATGTGCATATTTAAAATCATTTTTTTTGTTTTGGGGTCACACCCAGCAGCGCTCAGAGGTTACTCCTGGCTCTACACTCAGAAATTGCTCCTGGTAGGCTCCTTCTGCATGCAAGGCAAACACCCTACCTCCATTCAATCTCTGACCCCTAAAATTAATTATTTAAATAATGCCATATGCTTTATGTATATATTTTACAAATTAAATTTCTTGAGTGGCAATACTTTGACCTGATAGTATTCTTTAATAGCATATATTTCTGAATTGTTCTAACTGTAATATATGCAAACCAGGATGATTCTCTCTCTCTCTCTCTCTCTCTCTCTCTCTCTCTCTCTCTCTCTCTCTCTCTCTCTCCCTCTCCCTCTCCCCGCTTTCCCCTTCTCCTCACCTTTTTTAATGGATTCTATCCTCAGGGACACTCTTCAGAGAAGGAACAGCCAAAATTGCTTCTTCTTTCTTTGCCTCAAATGTCTTGGAAAAATTGAAAACCCCACAGAGCTCAAAGGAAGAGTACTCATAGGGTTCTGCAATTTTCTCATTTTTCTTCTTCTTTTGTTATAGACCTTTAAAGACTGAGATTTGTTATAGACTTTAAGGAGAAAAGATTTCAAAGAAAAGCAAAACATTTGTGACATGGCAAATATTATGTTTATATCTTGTTAGTGAGCTTTTGAAAGTGCTTACAGCTTTGAGGTAGAGTAAAGAATATTGGATAAATAATATTCCCTACAGAGCAAACGTTATTCGTAGGGAGAAAGCATGCAGAGAAACTTAGAAAGCCTGCATCATAAGAAATGCTTTTCAGCAGGGAAGTCATCTCTCTCTAAACTTATACATGGGTCAGAATGACATAAATCTTTTTTCCTTATGGATAATGACAGATGTTTAAATAACTTTCAGCTGATGACTATACAAAACCAAAAATTGAATCATGATTCAAAGTTTCAACTTGTCAGTGATGTTAGTTTTAAAACAGAACAGAAATTTTATGTTATGTGTATTACGTATATGAGTTAATTCTATGTGCTAAATATACTCTAAGGATACCAAACATGTTTTCCTTTTGAGCTGTGTTCTATTGGAGAAGGTAGATGACAAGAAAGCTTATGTATACCTTATTAAAAAGTGAACTTCTTCGTTAGAAAATAAGATAGGTTTTATAGAGGTAAATAACTAAGGAGTGGAAGCTACGTTAGCTAAGATGTCTAGAAAATTCTGATAGGGTGAGTTAATTTCAAAAAGGGGTCTAAATGATAAGTATTTAAGTACTTGGAGATATATGGCAGTGGTAACGATGCATTTACATGTATATGAAATGAGAAGATTCTAGAATAATTGAATGTCATGAGTATTGAGGAAGAAGGGATAGAAATAAAATAACATTGACTTTCTTAGGTAAGACTTAAACTTCTTTATAATTGATAAAAAATTAGGATACCTAAGAGACTAATTGTTTAAAAAATTAGAACTTGGTTTAAAATATGTCCCATTTCCTTCCTAAATTAGACCTAATCAAAACATAAAGACAGACTTTTTCAAAATTTGTTCTATTTCTGAGGGTCAATGTTATAATGTATCAATATGTTTAAGTTGATGCACATTAAAAGTGCATAAAATATTACTTGTGGGTGTCTTCTTAAAAACTGACAAAAATTGCAGTAGCCTTGAGCTTACAGACAAGATAGCTGAATAACAGCAGGACTGCTGTGGTATAGGCCTAACCTCCTCCATGAAAAAGAGGTGTAGTCCTGTCAGATATTGCTGAGAAAAGGCCAATTGTGCCCTAGGTTAAAACTTGGCAGGATAGCAACAATGAGCTTATTAAACATTAATGCACAATAGGAACTACAGTGCCAAGTACATGAAAAACTGTGTTCCTTTGCCCCTTGCATATAAACAAGAATTGCTGAAACACACCGTACTTACCCTAAACTGCTGGTTGAATCTACAATAATATTTTTCTCAAGCTGGTAGAATCAACAATATTATGGTTTAGTCAGTTAGTAATGTGTAGACTATGAAAATGTTTGGCCTTTTAATTACATCTGTCCACTTTTTATAATATTTCCTTGGGATATCATTAATAGACATTGGCTTGTATCTTGTTGATTAATGCTTGACTAGCCAGAATTATATCCAAAGGAAAAAATAAGTGTTTTTTATTTCTGTTTATGGTAAATGAAACTGATGAAAAAGAATTTATAAAATACATACAATGTTTAGATGGCTGTCTAGTGATTGTGCTTACACATAATGTTAAATCCTATGACTAAAAACCATATCACACTTAATCTACCCAACTTCCTACCATTGATATTTTTTATCTTAAATATAAAGCAGAACTCCCAATATAGTTGGCTCCAACTACTCATAAGTGTGTCTGATCTTTGTTTACCAACTCATCGCCGACTCCTTGTTTCCATCCTTATATTGAATAACCCTGAAGCTTCTCTCAGTGCTGCCTGCCTCAGATGGCCTGTGAAAAATATAATAATAAAAATATTAGGTCAAGTAAAGAAGTTCTGCCCCCACCAATGTGAGTTGATTGAAACATTTTATGGGTATAATAGGGAAATGGGAGGTATACCAGAGAATATAGTTAATTGGTCTTTTTATTTTCTCATCCACAAAAACAAAAAAAGCCATTCAAATTAAATGGGGAAAAAATGACTGTGGATAGAAAACAGAGAGATTTAAAGGAGTTATATGGAATATAAAGATACCTGGCTGGAAAAAACTTTTTGATATCAGACTCACTTTTGGAAAAAGAGATGCTTCTTTCACCACTAACATGTATGAATTAGGAAAACTGAATTTCTCCAAGTGCACATAGCCAGAATATGAGGGAGAATCAATGGCTACCAGATTGTAGTGTTGGGTGGCAGTCTGAGGTGTCTCAACAATGGAATCCAGGACAGGAAGCTCTTGTAGACACAAGTTCCAGAATTTCTATTACAGGCCTCATTAGAAAACTATACACTGGAGCAAGTAGGGCATTTAACAATACCTGGGTTTTGAATTCTACAAAGATGAAAATTAAGAGGTAGAAAAAAGCGAAAGGACTGAATCTGGTTTTTGTTCACAAAATCGAGGGACAATTAAACAATATGAGTAATATTATTCAGGTGTAATAAAAAAGACCTGGGTACAAGGAGGAGCAGACAAAAATACTCTGATAAAAACGATATAATATACTCTAATTTCATAGACATCTGCAGTATTGTTGAAAAGTCTTTTATATATCACCTAAGGACCAATGGAAAAAAATTAACCTTGAGGTGACAGCATTGAGGGAGACAGCGATATCACAGAAGCACAGATTATTCTGTCAATTCCTCTTTTTTGCCCAATCTTCTCCTGGCTTCTCATTTATATTTCCTGGTCCATGGAATAAAAATCTCTGATTTTGAATCAGAATTCTCTGGTTCTCCAGCTAGTTCAGTGCAGATTGTCACGTAAGAAAAGTGAAACAAGGGTCAGAGTGGTGGTACAAGCAGTAGGACACTTGCCTTGCATGTGCTAACCTAGGACGAACGGTGGTCTATCCCCCGGCGTCCCATATAGTCCCCCAAGCCAGAAGCTTTTCTGAGCGCATAGTCAGGAGTAACCTATGAGCATCACCGGATGTGACCCCCAAACAAACAAACAAAAATTCAAACATTCTAAACAATAAGCATCAGTAAGAGGTTACATTTGACATTGTTGCAGGTGCCAAAGGAAGCCATTCTCATTAGTTTTTAGGCAACTTTTTTTTATTGTTTCCTATAGTCTTTCTGTCTCTATGCAATGTACATAGTATTAGAAAAACACTTATCCTGCTCTGGATTCTACTTCACTATAAAACTATGAGTAAAGAAAAATAAAGAAAACATTGAAGGTTTATACTAATGGGCAAATGAATTGTATCAAAGCAAAACCCTTAACCCTAGAGACAAAATGCTGAAGGTTTCTAAGACCTGGTGGATCAGAGCGCTGGGCACTGGGGAGTCCACTTGGCATAATCTGGAAAGATTGTTCTCACTTCAAAAGAAACTGTAAAGGAGAAGAAAGAAGCTTTGGAAAGGGGAATCAGAGAAATCTAAGTAACTTGGAGACATTATGTTTTTTTTCAGAACTGAACATACATATCAAAGAATGAAAAGGATGATTCATATAACAAAACCAGAAGATTCACTACAAAAATGCCTCGGTTTAAAAATAAATATAATATTATAAGGAAAATTAATTTAAAGTAGTGGGAGAAAGGGTATATAGACTAGATGCGAATCTGTCTTTAAAAGTACTTACTTGTAGTGGAAGAAACAATAGTACAGCAGGTAACATGCTGTCCATGCAAATTGGTCTAGGAAAAAGTTAACATAAGTAAACAGCAAAAGGCAGGCATCATTCATAATTAAATTTTCATAAGAATAAAACAAGAATCATCATATTAATTGCTATTAAAATCCTTACTCAAAAATCCAAGCACAAAATCAAAGAACATTTAAATATCTCAAAATTATCAAAAATGAAGAAATAAACAATATGAAAAATTTTTTCAAGTCAGAAATATATGAACTTCAAGCATAAAATAAAAGAAATTTAGAGCTAGAAATAATTGATATCAGTTAATAAGAAACACAGACATTTATTTCTAAAGGGAACAATTAATCAGAATATAAAGTGAAGAATATGTTTTGTGAGGAATAAGGTAAATTTTTAGGATGAAAGATATGGAAATATTGATCGAGAATAAATAACTATAAAATACTTGTCAACTTTTTTGTTTCTTTATTATGGGGCCACACCATGCAGTACTTAGGAAACCATGAGATTTTATGCTACAAATTTAGGGTCACAAGGTTTAGTACTTTCCCTTTCTCCTAAAAATTGTATTTTGACAATGAGTACTTTAAATTTATTTATGTAAAATTATTTATGTAAATGTATCTCAAAGAGGAAAAGAAAAACTAACACTCTAGGTAGATTAGGTAGATTATAGATTATATGCTTAGAACATCCTAAAAATTAATGAATAAAGACAGATGTAGTAAAATGTTAAGTTTTACCATCTGTGTAATATGTGGCAATAAGAGCTCTTGCCCAGGTGATTGCTGGGGATTTTTGTTCATTTTTATCTTCTAGTAAGTATTTGGTGATTCTTTGTTTAAACTTGGAATCCAATATGTTCACAACAGAGACACCAAAAGTAAATGCAGTACTTCATGATCCCAGAAATTTGCTCTAGTGCTTTAAAAACTTAAAACAAAACAAAAAAACACCTCAAAATGCAACTCTGTTGTCATCATTGTATGGGTTATTTATTATTCCTTCAGAACTAGTTAGTCAACCAAGTCTCTTTGGTCTACAATGCATGTGAGATTAGTGCACTATGCTAAAAGAAAAGCATAGGTCATATTAAATGTGAAAGAGCAAAAATTAATTTGAATTGGGCAAGCATCCCCTCTGGTAGATAAAACAAAAGTGAGAGCTTTGCAAAATAAAAGACCTTTGTAGGTAGGCAGATAGTAGAGAGTGGGGTATGTAACTAAGTTGCTTAAGGCAAGGTTACTTTTCTAAAGTCGGGGTATATCAAGCAGATTAGTTTATATAAAAACCTGCATTGATCAGATGATTACTGATTAGCTGGTTTAAAATACCACTATAGTTTTTAGCTTTAGGTACTACATTGAGGGGCTATTTTTGAGTTTTCCTAAAGACTATCAGGTGGTGTTTGCTTCAAATCAGGCAGCTCCTGGAGATATTTGTAAAGAAGTCAAGATCTCAGGGGTAAGTCCATTTACTATTTTCTCAATTTCTCAGTTTAAACTTTATTTTTTCTCAGTGCTCTGCAATAATATTTATCTAGTTATTTAGAAAAAATTGAAGCAAGACACAGTTAAAAAGTGGAACATTAGGGAGGAGAGAAAAACACCTTCCATGTCTGTATTTTATCAGAAATTTCATGAGATAAGAAAATGGTTAGTGCGATGCACAAGAGAGCAGAGTTATAACATTATATGTGTTATAAGTGCACACACATGTATAGCATATATATGTATATATACTTTTATATACATAGGCTTCTCATAAAAGACTATTCTTTTATTCAGAGATTGCTACCTATTCTGTATATGAGACACATAATCTTTTGTCAAAGTATATACCACATTATAGTTGCTAAACACCCCACGATGTGAGACTAATAATGGGAATGAATGAGTAAAGTAGAAAGCCTGTCCAGAGTACAGGTGGGGGTGAGGTGGGGAGAGGAAGATTCAGGACATTGGTGATGGGAATGTTGCACTGGTGAAGGGAGGTGTTTTTTACATGACTGAAACCCATCTACAATCTTATTTGTAATAAAGGTATTGAAATAAAGATATTAATAAAAAAAGACTTAGATTTATGGTATATTGATAGAAGCCAAGAGAATCTTTCTAGGAATCATCCATAAATTGATAATAGGCATCTTCTAGCTTAATATTATACATTTGCTTAAGAAAAAATAATTACACTCACTGTACCAGTTCTCAGTTAGTATGATATTCCCTGGAATTAGCCAAATATGTATGATCAGAAAGTGGCCACTACCTTTTTTATTTCTTGAAATTTCTCACTCTAACTCATTCTTCTTCCTTGAAAAATCATGAATGTTCCAACTATAACTAAATTATTCTATTGCTGTTTTTATGACCTGAATTTTTATAAATGGCCAGACTATTTATTTCTTGAGTATGCCTACACTGGACAAGTTACTAAATAATGTCCCTTAGTCAACCTTTCTATTACATATTCCAATGACTCATGCTTGGAATTTCAGGTGTGTGTCTTCAAAGAACCTGACATTCATATCCAGTATTTAATGGCAATAGTCTTTTCTACATGAATATGAGTGATCAAATAAAGAGAGGAGAAACTTAAGGAACATACACACACACACACACACACACACACACACACACACACACAAAATCAGTAATACATATACAAAATCTGCACAGATAATGAATTCTATAAAAAAAAGAAGCAATATAAAGAATGTATGCCTTGAGTTAAGAAATTGGACAGACGCTTGAGTGTTAAATAGTAAACAGGAACTCAAGAGGAAAGCTAAATAACCTGAAAAAAATTGCGCCAATACTCTGGACTTAGATTTGGACTCTGCCACATAAAAATTATGTTTTAGGCAGTTATTTCTGGTAACAATCTTAATTCTCAGTAAGGCCCAACTCTTCCTTTCTTTAAGTAGTAAAGGGTGTGGTTAATTTTCTCTTGAATACTGAAGAGTCTCAGTTGAGTAAAACTAATAAAATCCAACTTCTAAGATAGGATGTTCTAAGGAGGTCAGTTGTGAATACTGATGAATCAGATTCTTAAGTCTCACCATAATTTGAAGCTTTGTCCTGCTGTAGTCTCTTTCTCTAGATTGAGGGGATAAGTGATGTCCTGGTTGGAAAACGGTATTATCTGAAGGAACGTCTATGAAGGACTTGATACAAGACATCAAATTAACTTAAAAACAACAAAAATATAAAAACAACAAACCCATAGACTTACAAAAACTGGATAAGACAGACAATAATAAAGACAATAAATAAATAATAGAGAAAGGTCTTTGGATGATTCTATTTTTGAGTGAACAGATAGTTGTAAAATACTAATAATATTTCAAAAATTGATAGCAAATGGTAACACTAAAAAAAAAAAAAAGAAGCCCCTTTTGGTTACCTTTCAGCGTCCTTCAAGTGCCCTCTACTGGCCAAGTATAATGTTTTGCCTGTTTGCCAAGGAGAAATGGTTACAAGAACATTTCATAGCAAATTTCATAGCAAAGCAAGGAAAGATCCATTTTAGTGAAGAGGCAATACATTGATAATTGGAAAAACACTATGTTAAATGCTAAAGAATGAATTATAATTTATATTGTGAAATGAGAAAAATAGCATTGATTTCAGATAAATAGAAATTAAGTTAAAAAATTTGACTTTAATTTGACCAAATAGATATCCATCTTCTAATGGTACACATATTTGTAATATAGTCAATTTCAGTCAATATAAATGAAATTTAAGTTACCTTAATAAAATAAAAAGTAATGAGTAATGGTTATTTTTCTAAGTTAATGGAGCAAGTTAATTTTCAAGAAGAACAAAAGAGGAAGGTTTTAAAAAGAAGCTCTAATAGAAAACTTTCTCAACTTTTATCATTTTCTCTACAGAATTTTATTTTATTTATTTATTATTTATTTATTTATTTAATTTTGTGTTTTGGACCAGGTGATGTTCATGGTTTATTCCTGGCTATGCACTAAGAAATCACTACTGGCTTGGGGGACTATATGGGACTCCAGGGGATCGAACCAAGGTTTGTCCTGGGTCAGTCACGTACAAGACAAACGCCCTACCACTAAGCTATGTCTCAGCCCCTCTACATGATTTTATAAAGTATTTTTTAGATATTTATCTGGATGCTACTAGGAATAGAAGCAGATATCTTTAGAGACATTTCCCTCAAACATCTAATATTTATATTCTAAAGGATAGTTTGACTTGAACTTAAAAATGTAACCTGGTAAATGTATAAAAATGCAAAGATCTAAATCAATAGCCAATGGAAATGAAGAATGTAGTTGGCTCATATTCTCATCTTGGGTCACCACTTTACCTTATGCCTATAGGAATGGCTTGATGCAGTGCTTGAAGAATAATTATAATTCCATAAATATTCTCTGCCAATGAAAAACATTATATAAATGACACTAGTTGGCTCACATTTCAATACAATATAAGTTATTATAATATAATCTCAGTTATTATAAGAAATATATTTATAAAATATATTTGAGAAGAAAATGTCGGATATATATGAAGGAAAAATAATCATTACTAAGAAATGGAGTTAAAATATTAGTGTAAATTTCTTACATCATTGACTGTATTTGTACATTTTGTATGTCCTTTGGAATATCAAACAAACACACACATTGATACAATTGAAATTTTGAATGCAGAAAAAAAGTATCAAAACATAATTTTGTTCAAATAAATGCACCTGAGAGAGAATACTATTTGAGTAGAAAACAATCCTCTGCATATTGAATGCCTTCAAATTTCTTTAAAAATTAAGCAATAAATAATTTTTAACACCTTTGTTGAGAAGAACATTTAGGCACTATAAGTGATGAGAAGACAAAATATGGATACAAATAATTAAGTCAGAGTTTACTTAAAGAGAGTTTTACTATTATTGCTAAATTCTCTAACCTGAGATTAAATAAAATTTAAGTGACATGAAAGATACTAAGACTGGAAATGTATTATTATAGGATTATGATAGAAAATTAGATATGAGACTCAGCATGAATCCGAATAATTAAAGGGTGATTCTGTAAGAAGCATGTGAATTAGAAAATAGAAGTAGGTAATATTTTTAATTATTTTATTTAATTTTTGATTTAGATTAAATGAGAAAAACAGACAAAAATAAAGGAAAAATCTAACTCCAATTAATTTGTAAACATAACCTTGAATGAAGATATAGTTAAATCATTGTTTCCTCTATCTGTGGGGTAATAAAAATATCACAAAGGCAAATATAATATTAAATAAACAAGACTTGTTTCTGGAGAAAAAGATTACTATGAAAGTCACAAAGAAATCCTCTGGACATGTTTAAAGATCATAAAGTAAAGCATAAAATAAAATAAATGTTGAAAGAAATAAGTAGCAGCTAAAAATAGAACTTGGATACCTAAAATAATCCAAGAATGTTCAGATATAAAATTTAAAATAAATAAACTTAATTGATGAGGGGGCTCTGAGATTAGTCCTGGTGGAAACAGGAAAGTATGTGAGGTTCTGAGATTGAAAAATGTTGACTTTCTGTAAGGCAAGTGTCTTATCTCTTATACAGTCACACTGGTAAAATTTATATTTTTAAAGGAAAATATTCAGTAAAAAACAAAAATTAAAATTGAAATTAAAAATGTCAAAATAACAAGGTGATATTTTTATGATTATAAAAATAATATGTCTTTGAGAATATTATAGATATACTACATGGGTAGCTATAAAGAGAAAACTCAAATAGCATGAAAATCAAGTTGAAGAGATTATAGGTACTGAACTTGGAAAAATGAGCTAAAATGATATTTTAGTAAAAGAAATATAAAAGATGAAAATGTAGAATAAAATAGAAATGTGTGTGACCAACTCTTTCATATGCTGTCTGCATGTACATGTTGCCTGCTCATAACTTCTTGACATGTAAACTTTTATGCTTTAACTTTGGGACTTTCTGCCCTTGAAGAAGCTTGGCTCACCCTTGAAAGCATTACTCTTTTCTTTATTCTTCTCCCTACCCTTCCTTAATAAATATAATAAATATGATTTTGCTAAAAAACAAAAAGCAGAAATTCTAATATATAGATATATTCCAGAAAAAAAATTTCAAGGAACACATTTAAGCAAATAACAAAAATTCTATAATGCTAAAATTAAAATTATGATGAAATGTAGAGCTACCAAGACAAAGAAACTGTTAGAACAGTCAAGAGAGGCAATAGAAAAGAAAATAAAGGTTATTCTTTGTTGTGATAAAATTCTACTTGGAAGTTATTTTATCTAAAAATATTTCAGTTATTTGCTCATTATCCCTTATTTTACTGCTTTCAAAAATTCAATATCAGATTTTGTCTTTTTAAATATTTTCTATAATATACAATGTTCTATATTTATTTGTGGCTATTTGTAATATTTTCTATACTGATTATTTTCATTAAAACTATGATTTATTTAAAAAATTGAAGAAATATCTTCTTGTGTTTTTTTAATAATGTTTCTCAATTGGTATTTACTGAACATTTAAAATTTTGTGCATTAATATCTTATTAGTTTTGAAAAACTCCAATTCTTTTTTTTTCTTTTTGGGCCACACCCAGTGATGCTCAGGAGATACTGTTGGCTATACACTCAGAAATCTCTCCTGGCTTGGGGGACCATATGGAATGCCAGGGGATCAAACCGCAGTCAGTTCCTAGGCTAGTGCGGGCAAAGCAGAAGCCTTACCACTTGCACCACCGCTCAAGCCCCAATTACTTTTTAAATATTGCATCAACTGCATTATTATCTCCTTTTCTTTAGATTCCAGTGAAAAGCATGATAAAACCTTAAAGCATCTTCCATGTTTTTGAAATTTTCTTCTATATTTACAATAATTTTGTCTCCTGTGCCTCATTCTCAATCTTTTTTATAAAAATATTTTATTAAAATTATTTGTGATTTACAAAGTCCTTCATAGTTGGATTTCAGACATACAATGATCAGGGCCAATTTCACCACCAGTGCCAACCTCCCTCAACCAATGTTCCCAGAGTTTATCCTATACTAGCCAGCACTCTTTGCCTAAGGACAGCCAGTACAACAGGCCCATTTAAAGTCTAGATTATTATAGTTCGGATCTCATGATTCTATTGTCGTTGACTTTGGCTTGGATATTTAATTATGTATTTTCTTTAACTCCACAATGCACCTGAGACCACTTGATCTCCATCCTTTTTCCTCCATTCTTAATTATATTTTGTAAAAAATGCATAAATATAATGCAAAACAAAATAATATATGTCCCTAGGTTCTACAAAAAAGACAAGAGTTCCTTTATAAAAGATAAACAAGGGCTGGCAGTTTTTTGCATAGGTGCAGCAAAAGTTGGGGGAAATAGAAAAAAAACTTTGGTCTAAGAAATAGTTTGTATTACCCATAAAGCATTTTGCCATAAGACCAACTACAGACTTTGAGCATATTAAGTTGTCTGACCCACAAATTCTTTCTTCATGGTTCCAGGAAAAGTTTTCCTCAATAATGGTTGTCAATTTCAAGCTTTAGTAATTAGAGATCTTGGTTTTTGCACAGATTATATGTCAACATCAGGGCTCATAGAGTATCTTCTGGTTTCATCTAACCGCTGTGTGGTAAGATAGGGAAACTTGTGCTGAAACCAAAGTGTTGCTGTTTCCAAGTTATTATGGTGTCATATGAAGTCACTCTGGAGCAAGTCAGTGCCAAGGTAGCATTAGGGAATTCTCTGGTAGAAGTTTGATTCCTGTCTGGTAGAAGTTTGATTCCTGGCACTGGTGCAGAAAATTGTGCTAGTTCCAAAGATGTCCTCCAGCGTCCAGGAGTTAGTGACCTATTTCTGATGAGATGAAGCCAAAGTCAAGTAAGTCTCTATTTTCAGGATGAAAGGCCCCTACAATAAAAATTTTTGAAGTTTCTCTTCCTATTAGATAAAAACCTTTTTCTATAACTAAGATTTCCCAATTTTGATGTGCCTATGCAGAAAGGAACAATGCCACAGTATACTTATAGTGCATATGGGGAAAAAATAACAAGCTAAGTAATCCATATAACCTACTTCTAACATGAACTTAGGACTCAAGTGAAACTTATCTACAAAAATTTTCTACTAGAAAATTAAATGAATTGTAAGGAAAACTACATCTGCATAAGGAAATACACAATAATAATTATACCTATTAAGGAAACACACCTAAAGAAATATACAAAGGAAATATATATATATATATCTACTTTAAGTCTTTTAAAATAGTCTGGTAAGAGATAAAACCCAGAGCACAGCTTCAGCCTGTGATTTGGTCTTGTGGCATGTGAAAAATGGCTCACAGTAGTTACGGATCAGAAAATGTCCCCAATCAACGGTCTCTCAAAAGTCAAATCTAATAGTGAGCAACAGTCCACAGAGAAGAGAGGTGGGAGAAAAGGGATCACTGAGAACTATTCAGCAGAAGTGGAGGCAGCAGCTTTTACCTGGGTTGAGGCAAAACAGTCTGAGAGACTGGCCTTTCACTTTGGGAGCCAGTTGGCAGTGGGTTAGGGTGGAAGGAATTTTCCGGTTTCTGAGGAATAAAGAACTTAGGTTAAATGAAGAGAAATAGCAGATCAGGGATGAAAGAGCAAAAGGAGAGAAAAGGATTTGTATACTGGTAACCAGTGGGGGCGGCAAGGGTTGCATGTAACAGGAGGAAGGTCTATATACAATATAGACAAATATTATGCACAATATAGACTGTGATTAGCAAAGAAGTGTTCACACACACTCTCTCTCACTCTCTCTGACTCTCTGTCTCTGTCTCTGTCTCTCTCTCTCTCTCACACACACACACACACACACACATACACATACACACACACATACACGCACAGAGAAACAGACAACAAGATTGATACTTGTAAGTTGCAGTTCAAAAACTGACCCAGGTGGTACAGGTAAAACTGCTTATAAATATAAAGCTGGCAAGGTTTTCTAATTCCTATGCAAACCATTATTGGTGAGGGTAAAATTTGCTAAAAAAAAAAAAAGGCTTCCTGGGTTAGATTGCACATAGACCATTCTTAAAACAATGGTAATTTTCAAGTCTACAATACTAAGTAATATGTAATGAGCATTGTCAAAAGAGTTTACACCATGAAGTATTTCCTAATGTGTCTTTAGCATCCAGGTTACTTTTCTGATAGTAAACTTACAACATGGACATTATGATGTAATAGTAAATTAGCTATAATTGAAAATAAATTGGAGGTGCTGTAATGATAGCACAATGGTAGGGCATTCACCTTGCATGCAGCCAACAAAGGACAGACCTGGGTTTGATTCCTGGCATCCCATCTGATCCCCCTACATGCCAGGAGGGATTTCTGAGCTCAGAGCCAGGAGTAAACTCTGAAGACATCCCCCCCCAAAAATAACAAACCAAAAAACCCAAAATTGCAAATACATACTCATTGAGTCAACACTATAGCAAGTGCTTATGGCATGCTGTTGCCTATTCAATTGAATATTTATAGACATAAAAATTTGATCATATTAGCATGCATACTCATATGGAAAATGAATAGATTAGAATAGTTATCAAGACATTATCATAATGCACTGTATTTGGAGTCTAATAATGTACTATAATGTGAAACTGGAATGACCAACTTATATCTCCAAGAACCACTATGAACAATAAGATTAAAAAGTTATTATAAATATATGGACACTAAGACAATAAAACATTCTTATTGTGGGTAGTGTAATGGGGCTCAAGGCTTTGAAAACATTCTGCACTTGTTTCTGTAGATAAAAGCACCAGAACATTATTATAGACATTTATAATGAGTAAATAATTGAACACCTGCTCAATCTAAACAGCTATATCCATTGTTGAAGATCTCTTTGAAGTATTAAAGAGAATATAAGCTCTTATCTTTCTTGTCTTCCATTTAGTTTCTTTCCTTCTCCTCACTATACTCTGGAGCCAATGGTGTTCGAGACAACTACCATTTAAGCCCTTGTATTTCTTCATGCAGTTATTCTAATTACCACATATTGGTGATGTCATTCTGTATTTTGTCTGTTTTCTTCTGGCTAACTCCATTTAACATAATAGCTATTAATTCCATATATGTTACTGTCAATTTCATGGTTGCATCATTCTTTACAGCTATGCAGTATTTTATTTCATGTATCTCCCACATCTTCATGATACACTTGTCTGATTTTGGACATCTAGGATGTTGTTGGACAAGTCTTAGCTATTTTACTGAGTACTTCGGTGAATACTGGTGTGCATATATTCGTTTAGATGAATGTTTTTTGTCCTGTGTATATATACTCAAATGAGGGATTGCTAGGTCATATGAAAGCTCAATTTTGAGCTGATTGAGAACCCTCCATACAGTTTTCCATTGGGTTTGGATCAGACAGCATTTCTACCAGCAGTGGATGAGAGTTCCTTTCTCACCGTATCCCCACAGATGTTTATTCCCAGTATTTTTAACATATGCCATATTCACTGGTGTAAGATGATATTTTATTGTTGTCTTGGTTTTAATTTTCCTAATGATAAGTGATGATAAACATTTTTATGTACCTTTTGGTCATCTGTTGATCTTCCACAGAGAAGTGTTTGTTCATTTCTTCTCCCCATTTTTGATAACTGTTTTTAGATTTTGTGGAATTAACGTTTGTGTGTAATTTGTATATCCTAGATTTCAATCCTTTATTTGATGTGTGAGTTTAAATATTTTCTCCCATTTAGTTAGCTGTCTTCTAATTTTAATCAGCATTTCTTTTGCCATTCAGAAAAATTTTAGCTTGATCTAGTTCCATTTACTCAGGTTTGAGGCTGTAACTCTTGACAATGGCAATCTATCATCGAAGACTTCTTTGAAGTCTAAATCTGTGAGTATTCTGACTATGTTTTCCTCAATGAACTTTATGAACTCAGGTCTAATTTTAAGATCTTTAGTTAATTTTGAATTGACTTTTGTATAAGATGTGAGATATAGATCAATCTTTAATTTCTTACATAGTTATCTATTGGACCAACAGCATTTGTTGAAGTGACTGTCTTTATTCCATGTCAAATACTTAGTTCCTTTGTAAAAGATTAATTGACCATATAGTTCAGTGCTTCTCAAATAGTGGGGCGCACCCCCCGGTGGGGGCACGAGGCTCCATAGAGGGGGGCAGGTTTGACCTCCGCAAACACTGTCATAACAAGCTAAGCCTTGTGTTTATGTCTCTGTATGTCTCTGGAGCTAAAGTTGCTGTGTCCTGCTTCAAACCCCACTTCAAAAAGCTATGCATTACAAAACGTGCTCATTGTAGCCATTAATCCAGACATCACCTTTGATTAAAAAATCATCTTGGGGTCCAGAGAGATAGCATAGAGGTAAAGAGTTTGCCTTGCATGTGGAAGGACGGTGGTTTGAATCCCGGCATCCCATATGGTCCCCCGAACCTGCCAGGAGCGATTTCTGAGCATAGAGCCAGGAGTATCCCCTGAGCACTGCTGCCTGTGACCCAAAAACAAAAACAAAAACTAAACAAAACAAAAAGTCAGCTAAATTATTTTATATACTTTTGTTTTGCAAGTTAAAGTTTTTTTTTTAAATAAAGATACTACTTATTTATACTCCTGCGAGTGGGGGCGTGAAAAATGTTTTCTTCTTCCTAGGGGGCATGACAGAAAATAATTGAGATGCACTGATATAGTTGAAGGTTTGTCATTTGATAATCTGTTTTGACCATTGGTATGAGAATCTGTCTTTTTCTTTTTTTTTTGTTTTGTTTTGTTTTGTTTTGGGGTCACACCCGGCAGCACTCAGGGGTTCCTCCTGGCTCTACGTTCAGAAATCGCTCCTGGCAGGTTCAGGGGACCATCTGGGATGCCGGGATTCGAACCATCGTCCTTTTGCATGTGAGGCAAAAGCAGCACCTCCATGCCATCTCTCAGCCCCAAGAATCTGTCTTTTTCCAACACCAGACTGTTTTGAGCACTTTGGCTTTGTAGTAGAGCTTCAAATTAGGTAATGAGATGCCTCCAAGTTTCTTATTTTTAAATATTTATTTGGCTAGCCTAGGTATTTTATGGTTTCACAAAAACTTTATAATTAATTGTTCTAAGTCCTTGAAGAATGTTGCCTGAATTTGAATAGGGATTTCATTGACTCTATATAGTTGTTTAGGTAAGATGGTCATTTTGATGATATTGATCCTTCCAACCCAGGAGCATGGGGTGTTCTTCCATTTCCTTAGGTCTTCATAATATCTTTCTGACGTGTTTTGACGTTTTCATGTATAGGCCTCTCACCTCTCTTGTTAGGTTGATTCTTAGATACCTTCTAGTTTTGTGCATTATTTTAAATGGGATCTCTTTCTCAACTGAGTCATTTGTATAAAGAAATACAATTGTCTTTTGTGCATTGACTTTAAAGCCAGTCACTTTGCTGTATTGGTTTATTGTTCCTTGGAGCTTTACTGTGGACACTTTAGGATTTTTGGTATATATCATCATGTCATCTGAAAATAGAGATATTTTAATTTCCTCTTTTCCTATTAGGATTGCTTTGAATTTCTTCTCTTGAATGCTGCTATTGTTAAAACTTCTCATACTATATTGAATAAGCGTGGAGACGGTGGATATACTTGCCTAGTGTCTGACCTTAGTGTAAAATGTTTTTAGTTTTTTACCATTAAGAATAATGTTGGCTGTGATATATTATATTTATTTTTTATTTTAGTTTTAATTTTTTTGGTTTTTGGGTCACACCCAGTGATGCTCAGGGGCTTACTCCTGCTATGTACTCAAAAATCGCTCCTGGCTCGGGGGGAACTATATGAGACAATGGGTGAATCAAACCACCATCCTTCTTAGGTCAACCGAGTGCAAGGCAAACACCTTACCACTGCGCCACCACTCCGGTCCCTGGCTGTGATATTTTTATATATAGCTGTTACTATTTTGTGCAAGGTTCCATCTAAACCTATTTTGATGAGGATTTTTTTTCATGAATTGGTGTTGGATTTGTCAAATACTTTCTCTGAATCAATTGATTTGATTATGTGGTGTTTATCCTTCCACTTACTGATGTGGAGTATGATGTTGATTGATTTGCATATAACAAAACATCCTTGAATCACTGATATAAAACCCATAGTTTACAATATATACTATTGTTATGTGTTGTTGGATTTGATTTGCTAAGACTTTGTTAAGAATTTTTGCATCAATGTTCATTAGTGAGATTGATATGCAGTTTTCTTTCTTGGTAAGTATATCTCTAAGCTTTGAAAATAAGCATGATATCAGCTTCATAGAAGGTATTAGGGAGGATTCCCATCTTTTCAATATTTTGGAAGAATCTAAGGCAATGGTAATAACTTTTATCTGAATATTTGTTAAAACTCTCCTGTAAATCTGCCTGGTTTTAGACTTTTATTCTGATGGAATTGCTAAATTGCTGTTTATTGTCTTTATTTGTGATTAGCCTGTTTAGGCTTCCTACCTCCTCCTTCTTTAGTATTCAGAGATAATATTTTTCCAGAAATCTGTCCATTTATTCTAGGTTCTCTAGCTTAACTGTGTACAGTTGTTCATAATAAACTCTCATAATTTCTTAGAGTTCTGTAGTAATCCCAAATCTTTCACTTCTGATCCAATTTATTTGATTATTTTTCCTTTTATTCCTTCTGTGTCTTTCCAGTGGTTTGTCAATCTTGTTAATACTTAAAAATAAAAACAAACAAAAAAAGCACCTATTTTGTTGATTTCTGCTCTGGTTTTTATTATTTTTGGTTTGTTTGTTTTTGGGTTCCTTTGATGCTGCCTTTCCATATATTTAAGGTATGCCCTTAGGTTGTTGATTTTGTCTTTCTTTTTTCTCTTTAAGTAAACCTGTATCACTTTGATCTTTTTTATACTTTTCTCCCCTAATTTACCCTCTACTTTTACTGTGTCCCATATATTTTAGCAATTTGCTCTTTTGTTATCATTTGTCACTAGGAATCTCTTTATTTTTTCTTTATTCCAGCTTTTGTTGAGCAGCATGTTTTTCAGTCTTCGGGTATTAAATTTTCTCCACATATTTTTTTTCAATCACTCTTTTTTTTTTTTTTTTTTGGTTTTTGGGCCACACCCGGCGTTGCTCAGAGGTTACTCCTGGCTGTCTGCTCAGAAATAGCTCCTGGCAGGCATGGGGGACCACATGGGACACCGGGATTCAAACCAACCACCTTTGGTCCTGGATCGGCTGCTTGCAAGGCAAACACCGCTGTGCTATCTCTCCGGGCCCTCAATCACTCTTGATCTTTGTGACATTGTGGTCTGATAGGATACTTGGCATATTTCTTAAATTTGTAAATTTATATAAGTTAGACTTTCTTCCTAAACATAGTTTATCCTAGAGAAGTTTCCATATGCACTTGAGTAAAATGTGTATTCAGCTTTTTGAGGATGAAAGGCTCCATATACATATATTAATCCTAGTTCTTCTAGTTTCTCATTTAGGTCTCTTATATCTGTGCTAGTGTTCTGTCTACTGGTTCTGTTTAGTGGCAAGAATGGCATGTTGCAATCTTTTAACTATTATCACGCTTCATATGTTTCTCTAGGTTTGTAAGCAAAAGACTTATGCATTTTTCTGGCTCTATATTTGATGCACAATGATGTTCAGAGTTAGTACTACTTGGTCTATTATTCCCCTGATCAACAGTAATGTCCATCTTTGTCTCTAAGTATATTCTTTTTGTTTGTTTGTTTGTTTTTGTTTTTGTTTTTTTTTTGTTTTTTGGGTCACACCTGGCAGCACTCAGGGGTTACTCCTGTTCTTTGCTCAGAAATCAGAAATTGCTCCTGGCAGGCATGGGATGCCGGGATTCTACCCACCATTGGTCCTGGGCTGACCACTTGCAAGTCAAATGCCCTACCACTGTGCTATCTCTCCAGCCCTTTAAGAATATTCTTGAGGTTGAATGCAGTTTTTTCTGATATAATTATGGCTGTCCCAGTTTTCTTTTGTTTTTCCACTAGCTTATATAATTGTTTTCCGTACCTTTGCTCTGAGTACATGTCTATCCTGAACTATTAGTTTTTATTAATTTTATTTATTTATTTTTCTTTTGGATTTTGGTTTTTGGATCACACCATGAGGAGCTCGGGATTTACTCCTGGATCTGAGTTCAGAAGTCGCTCCTGACTTGGGGGACCATATGGAATGCTGGGGATCAAACCTGGGATCCATCCTGGGTCAGCTCCATGCAAGGCAAACACCCTACTACTGTGCTATAGCTCTGACCCCATTCCTGCCTGAACTTTTAAGTGTATTTCCTGCAGGAAGCAGATGACTGAGTTTTGTTTCCTCATCCCACACACTACTCTGTGCCTTTTGATAGGGGTGTTTAGAAAATTGACATTTGGGGCCGGGAAGGTGGCCCTAGAGGTAAGGTTCTGCCTTGCAAGCGCTAGCGTAGGACGGACCGCGGTTCGATCCCCCGGCGTCCCATATGGTCCCCCCAAGCCAGGGGCGATTTCTGAGCGCATAGCTAGGAGTAACTCCTGAGCGTCAAATGGGTGTGGCCCAAAAACCAAAAAAAAAAAAAAAAAAGAAAACAAAATTGACATTTTAGGAAACTATTGACAGAAAGAGCTATTGTGCTATTATGTTATATAGGGCTATTGTTGTTACAGTTTGATATTTGGTTTATATAAATGATCTTTGAGTAGTTCAATTAGAGTTGGTTTGGTTGGTTGAATGGAGGGACGAAGGGTCACTCTCTTTGCACTCACACCGACCTGTGATGCAACGGGGGACTGAAGGGGAATTAGGGTCATTGGCGGGACATGGAAATGGCTGGGAAAGATGCTTCATTGTCAATCTTTTATTTGACCTATCTTCTAGTGTAATAATTCATTATTAATTTATTACTCATCTAAAATTAAACCACTCAATTAAATTTTCAGTAACAAAAATATTAAGATTAAAATTTTACCAAGGACATTTTAAAATTCTATACAGACTTTTTACTCTTTGGTTATTTACTAAAATTTGTTAGATTTTTATTAGCTATAATTTTAGTTTTAACTTTTATGTTCAAGAATGTTTCAAACACATTTCTTACATAGACTGTTACTTCATCTAATACAACACAAACGTATTTATTTTGTTGTTTATCATTCATTTTTCTTTTTTATCCTTGTGTTCTGAAATATTTGGATAGTATTTGTCCTCAGTTATTACTCATAGCTGGTTCGATGAGTAAGTGTCACTCCTCCTGGTGCTCAGGGAACCATATGAGTGTCAGGAATTTAACTGGGGTCAAAAGCATGCAAAGCAAATTCTGTAAACCACCTACTATCACTCTTTTCCCTGTCCCTGAATAATTTTGATTGTCTGATAAACACTTAGTAATTAAAAATTAAATAGAGAACAAACTGAGGGAAATGTATATGTTTTCTAGGTACACTTGATTTGATTTTAATTTTATCATGCAGTCAGCATTTCAACAACTTGAAAAGCTTGTGACTTTCCAGACAGTGATAAGAAGCTGAGGCAGGAAGACAATCTTAAAGAGGGTTAATTTATGTTTGATATAACCATAGTTTAAAGTTCTCACATTTCTTCTTTTACACCTGGAAGATTTCCAAACACCCTCTTCCATCACAGCTATTTTTGCTATACCAGATTAAGATGTCCTTGTTTTCAATCAACATCAAAGAAGTGTTGTAGTCCTCCCAATTGTGATAGTCAGCATTTTTTCACTATGTCTAACTATTTAAAATCAGGAAGATTTTTAAGTTTATTCTTCCCTTCCTTCCTGTTTTCCTTTTCTCCTTGCTTTCTCCCTTTCTTCCTCCCTTTTTTCCTTCTTTTCTCCTTTCCTTCTTCCCTTCTTTCCTTCTTCCCTCCTTCCTTTTTCCTTCCTTCCTTCCTTCCTTCCTTCCTTCCTTCCTTCCTTCCTTCCTTCCTTCCTTCCTTCCTTCCTTCCTTCCTTCCTTCCTTCCTTCCTTCCTTCCTTCTTCCTTTTTCAGTTTTCAGTGTAGCATTAATTTTAATGTTTCTAAACTCAGATACTAGAAGTGAGGGATACCTTTCTGCTATTCATTCTGATATAAATAAATATATATAGAGAAAGAAATTCTATGCTTATTGTTTGTGGACATAAAACTACACATGGTGATGATCAGGGACTATAACTAGCTCTGTGCTTAGGCGGTAGTCCTAGAGATATTCTGAGAACTATTTTCAGTGCTTGAGATTAGACCATTCTTTGTTCTGTACTAGGTAATTGCTTCACCTTCTGTTTTATGCAGCTGACTCTCTATATATTCATATTAAGTGTATTTGATATCTCGGTGCTAGTCTTCACTTTTTAATATAAAATTATCTTTATTTTAAGTAAACAACAATGTTTGGTTGTTTAGTTAACATCATGGGCAAAGAAGGGGTTAAGTTTTGACTAAAATCATTAAAATACACCTAAGAATGCAGCAGTTAGAAACTACTCTAAAAAGTAATTTAAAAGCTACTAATATATAAACAAAAATAATATAGATAATTATTAGAAATCAATTAGAATTATTAGAATCAATTAGAAATCAATGAGATTAAAGTTTATGTCAATAAATATATGTGCATGTATAATATACACACAGCAACATAAGTTTTGCTATTATCTTTGCAAAGCACTTGAAATAACTATCAGAGTTCAAGCTTCCACTGAATGACTTTTTGGTTGATTTAACTGTGCTCTGTTATAAATGAACTCAATTAAAGGAGACTATTAATTGCTGCTTTTGTGCCATTTTATTTACAAGGAATTACCAAAGCCAGCAACGACCCTGAAGAGAAGACATTTTTTTCCCCTCAAAGCAGCTGGTCATAGAGAAGGATTGTTCCCTCAAGAACCATAAAATTCTTCCATTTGACAGCCAAGCAGAAAAGGTGAGAACAAAATAAACAGCACTGCTAACAGGAGCTGTCAGTATGATGAATGCTGATGAGCAGTAATTAATGTGGGTTCTTTAAAGCAAAGCCCTGAGGTCTAAACCGATGCCCACTGACTTAGAGATGGGGAGGCAGGAAATAGGACCAAAGATTGAAGAAGCCAGAAACAACAAAGATTCCTTAAATCTCAGGAAACTTGAGTACAAGTGCTATAGAAATGTCTCACTTATGTGCCTTATTCTAGTTTTTATAAAGTTTTCAGTTCCAGAATCAGTGTTCAACAAATATGACCTATAATGCAAATGATAGATTTGCTTCTATTATTGATTTGTTTCACAAATTATCCTGTTTATGCATAGTCTCCAACTTCTTTTATTTTGAGGGGGGTTTGGGGTCACACCCAGCAGTGCTCAGGGATTACTTTTGGCTCTGCACTCAGAAAATGCTCTTGGCAGGGTCAGAGACTGTGTGAGATGTTCGGTATCAAGGCTGGGTCAGTCCTGGGATGCTGTATATAAGGCATCCCTATCACTGTGCTATCCAGTCTTCCACTTCTTAAACAAGGGGCTATAAAATTCAGAGAAAAATATATATGTTCTTCTTTTTGAATATGTATTTGTATAAGAAAGCACTCTGAGATAGCTTAACTTTTTTCAAAAAAATTCAGTAAAATTTAGAAAGCAAGTTCACACAATAATACTTTTTAAATATAATTTTATATTATTGTTACATTGGTTAGTATAAAAGACATTTCACAAATGATTGTGCAATCACATAATCCTGAGACGTCATTGAGGGATTTAATTTCTTCAGCAAATTTTCTCAAAGACAATCAAAGTATAATCAAAGAAATGAATTCCACAAATTATTTATCCCTAGGCTTAGATTTTGGTCCATGGTTATTAGCATAATATCCACTAATAACTACAAAATGGGTCTGTGTGAGACAGTCCCAGTTTCAGGTTCACATGCAAAGTTAAATTATATCCTCTGATATTTTATTTTCAGTTCTTTTTCTCCAACTTGTTCAGAGAAGAAGTCCATATACCTCTTATGTTATTCATGTAGGATCTACAAAGGATTCTCAGCAATCTTCTCTTTTAAAGTCTGGACATTTTCATCGGAAGACTACATGCATGATCAATTCTTTTTAACCTGTGGCAACCTCTAAATGCCATCATTAGGCATTCTTTTTATGGAAGCATATGCCACACAATTCTGTTCCTAATAGAATTAATCTGTGAAATTTCTACAATTTATCATAGCAAACAGCATTTTTCTCTCCTTGATTTATTTTTTTTTGCTTCTGTATAGTTAGACTGCCCATTTATTCTAGAAGAATCTTTACATACTTGATTCTCATTTGTAATCTACTAACTCTTTATTTAATGAGCTTTAGTAAGGCATTTACTTATAAAGCAGAAGGGTGTACTGAGGATTTCTGCAGCAGGTCAATGAAAGGGAATCCTAATGAAGACCTGCAAAGCACTAAAGCCACAAGACCACTCACAGCTTTGTCCCGAAATGGTTGAAATGATTCTCCTTGATGCTCTTTAGATACCATAAATCCCCCTTCCACCAAAGGAGTCTTAGCAGAATCCCTTTCTGGTCATTTCAAGTCTAAACGAAAAAGATGAACCATAAAACCTTAAAATTAATGGCCTAAGCCAGTCTGAAAGCCATTTCCCCATTTCTTTTATGTTGTTGGTAAATGTACACCTGTGTGTGCATGAACATATCTGCTGAGGATCTGTGGTGTTTTTCCTTCTGTGTCCTTTCTCTGTTTCCTGCCAGAATTGACTAATTGATTTTCATTATTTTGATAGTAGTGATTTTCCTGAATGTGATATGCTGAAGAAAAATGATTAAGGATCAATTAAAAATATGCAAAGTAATATTTTAGGAGCAAACAATAAAAATAACTTATTTTCTGTTCTTAGTTGTATTTCAATATTCAGAAACTGTACAAATATTTTTATATATTGACATTGTACAGTTAAATATTGTTTTTTTGTTTTTTATACAGTTAAATATTGTTCACTTTAGCTTTATTGATAAGTGTTTTTGAATATTCATATAGTTAAATAAATAATTTTCAGATAGCAAGTTCTTAGTATAATGAAAGTTAATGTATTCACCTTGACTTGGAATCACATGTATTTATTATGCATTTGTGTTTTCTTTTATAATATTAAATTTTAAAAATATATATTAAAGTTTGGCATATGGTTTAACATATATATATATATATAGCTTTTTAAAACTGTTGTTTCACAATATAATATTATAATTATGATTCTACTTCTCATATAATTAAAATTAGATGATTATATACAGATACTACATATTTGTATTGTATAAATTTTCTTTTCACATTAAAATATGATATAAATTTTACATAAGGTTTTTTATTCAGATAATTTTTAGTTTTTAAAAAATTCTTGATTATTAAATTGATACCCATTTTTATATTTGTTGCAATCAAGTTTTATGAACAAAGCAAAATAACTCCTTATTATTTCTTTCCCATGTCCTAGACTAATTTTACAATAATTGTACACATTGTTAACTTTATGTATATATTAACATATGCTGAGTGAAATAAGTCAGAGAGAGAGAGAAAAACGCAGAATGGTCTCATTCATCTATGGGTTTTAAAAAAAATGAAAGACATTCTTGCAATAATAATCTTCAGACACAAAAGAGAAAAGAGCAGGAAGTTACAGCTCACCTCAGGAAGTTCACCACAAAGAGTGATAAGTTTAGTTAGAGAAATAACTACATTTTGAACTGTCCTAATAATGAGAATGTATGAGGGAAATGGAAAGCCTGTCTAGAGTACAGGCGGGGGTCAGGTAGGGAGGAGGGAGATTTGGGACACTGGTGATGGGAACATTGCACGGTGATGGGTGGTGTTCTTTACATGACTGAAACCCAAACACAATCATTTATGTAATCAAGGTGTTTAAATAAAAAAAATGCTTTAGTGATTTCTCTAGAGCATATTTTTATTAATAGCTTGATTATGTATGTCTTCTACCCAAATCAACAAGTATATAGTTATATAACCATTTATATGGTTTATAATATAATATTCTTATTTAAAATATAATGTATTATATTTTTAAATTTTCATAAGACATATCTGAAAATATTTTATAATTAAAGAATGTAGTGTGAAATATTCCAAAGGTTATTCCCACTGAATCATGATACAAATATCTAGTACATTTATATTTTGTAAAATAATTTAAAATCAAATACAGTTACCACATTATGTTGTATCCTCATTGCTCTCTAAACAAAGCCCTATCCATCAAAACTAACAGTATATTATGTTTATGAATTTAAAATATTATTATCTCACTGGGCTGGCATGATAGCAAAGCTGAAAGGCCTGGGATGAACCCAGGTTTGATCCCTGACATCCCCTGAGAGTGCAGATGCAATTTTTGAGTGCAGAGCCAGGAGTAACCCCTGAGATTGCTGGTATGGCCTCAAAACTAAAAACAATAATCTCATATACACTGTTATTAAACAGTATTTTTGTTTCTCTGCCTGGCTTATTTCTCCTCATATAATGTCTTTTAATTTTACCCATATTCTTTGTTGTTTGTTTTGTTTTTGTTTGTTTGTTTTGTTTTTTGGGACACACTCGACAGTGCTTAGGGGTTATTCCTGGCTATACGTTCAGAAACTGCTCCTGTCAGGCTTGGGGGACCATATGGGATGCCGGGATTGAACCACCATCCTTCTGCAGGCAAGGCAAACAACTTACCTTCATGCTATCTTTCTAGCCCCCTGTTTTTGTTTTTGTTTTTGGGCCACACTCGTTGATGCTCAGTGGTTACTATGCTCTCAGAAATCGCTCCTGGCTTGGGGGGGGGGCATATGGGACGCCAGGGGATCAAACTACAGTTTCTAGGCTAGAGCTTGCTAGGCATTCATCTTACCTCTATATTGTTTAAAGTGGTAAGTTTTACTTGCTTTTAAAGTTGAATATAATTAAATAAATATCATAAGCAAATTAATATATTTACTTACCCATAAAATATATAATACATATTTTAAGTATACTTTTAATGTATGCTTAAATTAATTTCTTAATTTGTCTATTGTAAATTGTTCTACAATGAACATATGGTCACATTTTATTTCACTGAGAAAGTATTTTGTTTCTTTTGGGTATACAATAAAAAGGGAGATTACTATTATATTTTGATGAACTACAATATTATTTTCCTTACTAGCTTATATTCAGTTTCATCAAAGTTTTCTGGAATTATCATAAATATAAGTATATATAAAATGTATATATACATATATACATGTGCACATATATACATATATTTGAACATTTGTATTTTTCATCTCTTGATTTTTTTCAATAAAATCCTAATGGTTATTAGGAAGTAGTCATATAGTGGTACTTCTCACCCTAATAGTTTATGTTTCATTCAAACAATACTACAAAGGTGTTGAATTAAGTATGAAACATATTAAATAAAAGTTTATTAATTATTTATATATTGTTAATTGTTATCATTTTATGCAGGTATAGCAAGCATAAAGTAAAAGTTTACATCACATATATTGACAAAAATATAATCAATAACATGAGTAGTTTCATGAACAAGGGCAAAGGAAAATGATAAATACAATGTCAACATGTATTCTATATATTGTATTCATTTCACACATCAGAAGACATTTAAAAACAGAACTACTTGGCTAGATCTCAATAAAACCATTTTTTTACATAAAGATCAATAGAACATATTGGTATATATGCATCTAATAACAGAATGGCAAGCAATTGCTGCCATATCAAAATTAAGAGAAAGGATTTGAAAACACAAAGGAAACATCCCTAACTACTCTGAATTTGAACATGAAAAAATTTGAGTAGGATTTGCTTGTAATGTTCAAGAAAGTCAGTCTTATAACTCTCTGAAACCTTTTAATGTGATACTGCTGAATTTTGAAAGTGAGTTTTTTTGATTTATAGAAAAAGGTAACGGGCTGGAGAGACTGAACAGCAAGTAGGGCATGTGCTTTGCATGAGGCCAACCAGGTTCAATCCACTGCATCCCATATGGTTCTCCGAACCTGCCAGGAGTGTGAATCTTGGGTTTGAACAATTTTATATAACTCTTGAGCACTGCAAAGTGTGCTCTACAAGAAACATATCAGTAGTTGGTATTCTAATATAGTAAAAGAGCAAAATTATGACTCAAAATTCAAATGCTTTTAAAATTTAAAGGGGAAAAGGTAGAGACATGAGCTTTAGGTTATATACTATAACATTGCTATTAAAAGTTAAAATATAAAATTTATTTTTTCAATATCATATACACTTTTTCTGAAATACGGTATTTAATATTCCAGTTAATTTGAAATATATTTTAAAGTAGACAATTGTAATATTTTAAAATTAACCATATTTAAATATTTAATATAGATTATTTTAATGTAGACATGTAGATTATTATGTGTCTATGTATAATATGTAGTATGCAACTAACATGTTTGCATAAAATTTTAATGAATAGTGCTGCCAAATGACACAAAGACCTTGAAAATTTAATGTTTTCTTTTAAATTATCTTTCCATTTTATTTCATACTCAACCAGTTTAGGTCTGTCAATCTTTGCTGAATATATCAATCCTAATCTCTAACAAGTTCAATTTTGTGAACTCATATATTGACTCAAGACTCAATACAAGGCTTAAATTAACAATTCTATTATCCATCTTCAATACCAATAGTTATATATTTTTTCTCTAAAACTTTACTTTCAAATAATTTGAAACAGGCAATTTCAAAAAATAATTTAAAAAACATTATAAAGTTGAAAAAATATTGAAAAATTTTGTTATTTTTATTAGCAGCCCCTGGATCAAATGGCAATAGCGATGATGAAATAAACAAATTAAATCTATTTATTATACTTTAGAGACTCTGATATGGAACATATAAAAGAACAAAATTAATCTATATTCTAAAAGATAAACATGTACACAAAATGGTTAAAAATTGTCTCTTCATTTTGTTCACTATTGAACATTTAGTTAGCAATTTAGTCAATTGAACATACAGTAACAGGTTAATGACAAGTAAATTCTATCATAAGAGATGGAACTGAGTTGCTTATAAAGACATAATCAATAATTGAATGTCTTTACATTTTAGAATAAATTGAACAGGATTCAACTGAATAAACAGAGTGGACATTATACGCATTGAAAGGGATTTGCACTACTATTAAGACTAGACTCTCATTAGCAGTATCATTAAAAAGCAAAGAACGCAAAAAACAATTTTGAAAAGTTCATTTAAAAGAATGTCATAAGAATTTGGGAGGATTTGAGTGGTAGTATAATTGTCCCATGTCATATTCATGAAGTAAATAATACTTCAAAATTTTTTCAAACACTGTGATTTAACATATTGTTGATCACAAAGATGTTTTTTCTAAACTAATTATAACATTGTTGTTATCCACTCATTCATATAACATGAGGATATGTGTCAATGATAAATATGCTATAAGCTTTTTTAGAAAATACAAATATTCTCAGAATTTTTACTCTATCAGTTGTGATTGTGGATTGATGTTATGAACTCACAAGAGACATTCTGTTTTATTTCCTGCTTGAATTTGAGGTTGCATGCTTTTTGATATCATACATTTTATTTCCAATTCTGTATAGGTAGTTCCATTCTGAGTTTTCTTTATTTGAAATAATTTTCTGCTTGGAAAAATATAGTCAAGAGAGTAAAAACACTGAAAAACGTTGTATTGTGCTATATGAATGTTTGATATGAACTATAATTCAAAAAAGAAATGTCTTAGTTTAGAGAATTTTTCCTGTAAATAATTATACATATTAAAAATATATGTTGCAGGAGCTGGAGAGAGAGCACAGCGGCAGGGCGTTTGCCTTGCACATGGCCCAACCAGGAGGGACGGTGTTTCGAATCCTGGCATTCCAGATGGTCCCCCAAGCCTACCAGGAGCAATTTCTGAACGTAGAGTCAGGAGTATCCCCTGAGCAACGTCGGGTGTGACCCAAAAACAAAACAAAAATAAAACATATATATATATATATATGTTGCAGATAAGAAGACATATAAATATGGTTAAATGTACATTTATCTATGTTCAATGAATATTTCTGAGGTGCTTTATTTTTAATACTAGTACAAAAAATGTGGCTCAGTCATAATACCTATGACTGAATATTTGAGTGATATCATTAGTTTGATAAGCATCTGTTTATAAATATTAAAGTTAGATGAATTAGAAATAAATTTGTGCCAGTAATATTGTAAGTATATTACCTTTTCATATAGATATATATAAACTCATTTAATTTTTTTGGTTTATATATAAACCCAATATAATTTTCAATTTTTATATGGAAATGGGATACAAAAGTAAAACGCTGATTACACCATCATCATTCTTTTTAAGTACTTAGATACAGACTATTTTACTTAAAGCTCATACATTATCAATGTAATGTTATTTTGTGATATTAGTAATAGAGATAGTAGATAGTAGTGGTGTTTTGTTACTGTTGCTGTTGTTTGTATTGTTGTTGTTGTTTTGGGGGGGAGCACCTAGACATGCTCAAGTGCTCAAGGGTAATTTCTGGCTCTGTACTCAGGAATAACTCCTGGTAGGCTTGGGGAACCATATGTGATGCCGGATTTAAATACATGCAATGCAAGAGCCAAACCAGCTGTATTAGTTCTCTGGCCCCATCAGTGATATTTTTAACTAGGTTTTACCCCCATTCATTATGTTCAATATAGTATCCCATTTTCTCCTGTTACGATACGTGTGTTTTCATTTTTTTAAGATTTCATCTCATTGTTTCATTGGAATTCTCATGTATACGGTACATTTATTTTTCTTTGTTACTTTCAAAATTGTATTTGCCTATGATTTCTGACAGTGTAATTTCGCTATATATAACTGGAGCTCTTTGGGGGATCGAATCTATTTGTGGCTGTTGCTGGTCCATTTGATAGACCTGGGACTCAGTCTTGTCATTGGGTCTTCCTGGGGAAGAGGCCAAATCTATGCTCTGAATTATGGGGCTGTATTGCAGGCTGGCAATGTTTAAAGGAAAAAACTGAGCCTTGTCTCTATGCTAATTAATATCAGAAAATCTTATAGGTCCCTGAATTATGCAAGGAAATTTTTCTTGGGCAAGCCTTAGTAATAGAGAAAACTATAGATTAGATTCTCAGCTTAAATGGAGCAGTTCTCAAAGAATGGACCTCAAGATTGACATGACACTTCAAGAATTCAAATTAGTCAGAACTGTGTATAGACTCCAATAGCCAGACCATGCTGCTGTGCTTATGCTGAAGAAAGAGACCAAGTTCCCAGACAGATTCTCTTGCCAGAATCTGTTTGTTCCTCTACAAGAAAACCGACAGGAAGGCTACTTTACTTGCTAGGTTGAGTCCTGATTAGATAGATACCTGGTCAGAAGTTGTCTTCTGCAAAGGGTGAGGCTACATATCAGCTTTCTTCTGTTAGAATAGGTCTGTAGCCCTAGAAAATTTTTCTTTAAGGACAAAATTCAGGGGGAATTGGAACTTCTTGGCTCCAGAAAACAGTATGGTTGTTTCTCCAATAGGATATGAGTCTTCTTTCTAGTTTCCTCAGTTTCTGACTCGTATTCCTGGTTCCATGATACTAATAATGTCAGTGATATGTAGTGGAAGAATTAACTTTTCTGCTCAAATAGGGTGACAGAATAGACTCCAAGGCTAATTAGACTAATTGATTATTATCTCTAAGCAAGCAACTGTACACCAGGCATTCAATCCTTTTATATAATAGTAAAATTATATATTATGTTATTAGACTAGAAAGATAGAATATAAATTCCATCTATTTAATTAGAATAGAACAGATACATCTTTATGTTCTTCTGAAGAAATGAATACATAGCTTATTAAGGATCTATCCACGAATAAATTTACATTTTCTTCTCTAGAGTCTTTTTATACTAACCTTTGACAAGATTACAATAAGAATGCTAATGAGGAAGAGACAATGCCCAGATATAAATAAATCATTACTTAACGTTTTTAAATAATTACCTATCTATATAATACATAAATAGAAAGGATATAATATTGTGATAAGTTTATTTTGATGTTAGTATAAAGCTTTTTTTAAACCTTTATTATTTATATTACATTTGTTTAATCATTTAAAATAAATGAAAAAAACTTGGAAATATCAAAATATTAGAGTACATGATGGATATACAGATACCTTGAGTTTGATTCCTAGAATTGACCAGGATGTGATTCTAATGGCTTTTACAATGTTGGGTCCAAATAGGAGAAAAATATGTAAGAGAGAATGATACATGAACCCTTTGAACTCTGTTTATCCCTAAAATAATAACTAAAAGTAAAATAAAAGAAATACTCAGTGCCTGTATGTTTTCAGTTTGTGAGATATGGGAAATTTGGATAACATCTTATTGATGTTCAAAGTAGAAAATTTTGCATGTTCCCCCAGACTAGCATCTGTAGAAAATAACTCACTACATAAAACAAAACCAATATTTTATTTTAGTATCAAAAATCATACAGTGTATTGAAAAATGTGTTTTCAGGTTCTAACAAACATTGAGGACTTTTTATGATTAAATTATTAAAGGGTAAGTGGATACATCAGTTAAAAGAAGAAAGGAAAGAATAAAGAACTTTCTGTACAATACTCTGTGAATTTCTTCTTGCGATGTGATTTGTGGTCTTTGTAATTGTTTTGTCTTTTAACTCCAAGACAATAAGTGATTCAATTTAAACTTAAGTATAAGAGTATTTTATATAAACATTGCTGGCCTCTTGAAACAGCTACTAATATTCTGGCTACTTGAATAGAGGGTTGACCCAAGAATTTTTATGTAATCATCATAAAATACTCAAATTGATTCATCTACCTTGGTAGAGGCATAGAAATATCTAGTTATCTTTTACAAGTATTGAATCAAAGGTATCATTTTCATATCTAAAATGTGGTCCTCTGAGCAAATTAGGCATGTGTTATTTAATAACATTAGCTGTAATATAAAGCATAAAATTAACTCTAAAAGTGATATATGAAGCCCAAATATGTAGCACTTGTTTAGAACGCTTAGTTGGTAATTGTAGTAGTCAGTCCATACTGAGTAAATGTGTATTCCGAAAGCATGGGCCATATATTTAGCTGTAAACATTGAATTACATTAGACACAAATAGTTAAATGTGGATACCAACTATATGGTTGGTAAATATATACAGAGAGACATAATATTGATTAATTTCCTTTCAAAACATCGCTCATTTGAAGTTTTCGAGATTTTTTTTTTATAATATAAGATATACATGTCCTGGGGCCAATGAGGTGGCGCTAGAGGTAAGGTGTCTGCCTTGCAAGCACTAGCCAAGGAAGGAGTGCGGTTCAGTCCCCCGGCGTCCCATATGGTCACCCCAAGCCAGGGGCAATTTCTGAGCACTTAGCTGGGAGTAACCCCTGAGCATCAAAAATAAATAAATAAATGTTCACATAATGTGTAAATATCGAGAAGGACATGTATATCTTTTTGTTTGTTTGTTTTTTTGGGCCACACCCTGTGATACTTAGAGGTTACTCCTGGCTATGCACTCAGAAATCGCTCCTGGCTTGGAGAACCATATGGGATGCCAGGGGATCGCCTTACTGCTTGCACCACCACTCTGGTCCCAATATTTTATTTTTTAAACATTTTCATTCTTATTGCCACATTTCATCAGAATTTAAAAATCGGCAAATCTATTATGTCTGAATACTAGTAAAGCATTTATTTTAAAAATCTAATATATTTTAGATGATTAAGCTTATTGACTTTTAAAACTTTTCATAATTATTATTTAAAAAGTCAATATCTCAAATTGCTAATGTCCTAGAAAAAGCTGGAAGAAACTATAAATATTCATATGTGAAAATATAATTAAGGTTTTGTATCTATGTCCCATACTTATGTTTTCTAATTTAGTCTAGTACTGCTACCATATATTATTAACCATATATTATTAGTTTAGAATTACTGATATTTTGACTAGCCTCAGAAAACTATGGCAATTATCCCTTTTTTGTGTCATTAGTAGATATAGATGATATTCATGTATCAAACCTGTCTTTACTATGATTATTACTGGCCTTTAATAATGTTCAGTGATTTTTTTTTTTTTTTTTGCTTTTGGGTCACACTTCAAGGTATTCAGGGATTATTCCTTGTTTTGAAATCACTTATTTCCTTATTCTGGAATCACTCTTGGCAGTTCTGGGAGAACTATGTGGGATGCCAGAGGTTAAAACATGGTTGACAATGTGCAAGTCAAACACTCTACCCTATTATTTCTTAGGCCTAAAATTTAAAAAAATCAAAAATGATGCTCCTACAAGTGAATAAATTAGTTAATAATCTTCAAGCCTATTCACTATCTAAACAACCCTGAAAGTCTATTCTGAAACAAAAGCTGTGGAGGCCTCTGTTCATAAAAATGTCAGAAGTGGAAACCCTTAAAGTAATGACCTCCCAGTTCAATGAATTATCTCTTGAAAGATGAAGTTTACTATAACTTTTAGGAGTTTGGGACCAATTTTGGACTAATAATATATATTTTTTCCTGTGACAGAGAGAAATAATCATAGTCCTCAAATGTCAATCTTTTGGTTCTTCTTGTATTAACAGATTAACAGCTGTACTTTGGCTGTTTTCATTCTATGGCTCAGTGATTCTACAAGTCAGCTGAGCTTGCTCCAAAATATTTTTTGGGATATTTTTCTTTAAAAATAAGATCTATCTTAGTTTATATGTTCACAGTAGTGATGACACTTACGGTTTTGTTGTATACCATTTTTCACCTTACACCAGCAAAGTGCCCAAAACCCTTAGTTACTTTCAACCTCATCATTCTCTTGCCCACTTCCTCAACCAGGTATTTTCACATCTTCAATACTGTGCACAGGCTAATTTTTATTGATATAGCCCATACTCTTGTTTCTCATCATGCTAAGATGAGTGAAATCATCATATATTTGTCCATCTACTGCCTTCTTTCACTATGCATGATGCCCTCCAGTTCTATCCAAGTTGCAGCAAACTACATGATTTTATGATACCTTGTAACTGAATAATATTTCATTGTATATATGCACCAAAATTGCTTTTTCCATTCATTGTTTGTTGGACATTAGGGTTGTTTCCCTATTCTGGTTGTTATTGTACATGCTGAAATGAATACGTTAATATAAATTTCTTTGAATTCATGTTTTTGTTTACTTTGGGAGTAGATATAAAGAAGTACAATAGTTCTGCCCTATGAGAGCCTTGTTATTCCATTTTTTGAGACTCTTCTTACTGTTATCCAGACAACTTTCCCATCAATTGTTAATGAGAGTTCATTTTGCACCACATGCCTATAATCATTGGTTGCTTCCAGTTCAGGCTGTGTGCAATTTAATAGAGGCAATATTTTTATATTGATATTATTTAACCATGTTACCTACTTACAATTACATATATATATGTTTGATATAAACAACACACAAAAGTATTTTACATGCATCTCAGTCCTTGAGTCTGGTTTTAAATAATAGTAATTTCCAGAAGGGTACTGCTTAATAACTATTTGATCAGACTGTCATGGTTAATTAGATATATTTTTGAATGTTTATTAATATAGAAATTTCTTTCAAATAATTTTGCAAAGTAAGTCCCATATTCCAACTGTGACTGTTGAATTGTTGTTGTTGTTGTTGTTTGATTTTTGGAACACACCCAGTAACGCTCAGGGGTTACTCTTGGCCCTGCACTCAGAAATCACTCCTGGCTCAGGGGAAAATATGGAATGCTAGGGATTGAACCTAGGTCCGTCCTGGGTCTGCCACTTGCAAGTCAAATGACCTACCACTATGCTATCACTCTGGCCCTGACTCTTGAATTTTTATGTTTCTTAAAAATGGCAACATTTGAGAGTCTTTATATTCCCAATGTGTTTTAAAGTTATTATTCTTTCACAGTTTATACAATTGACTTTTTCTTCTACAAAATACAACAAAAAAAATGAAAAGGGGGCCTGCGAAAGAATAAAGTGGGTAAGGTGCTGACCTTGTACATACCTGGCCCAGGATGATCTCTGGGAGCACACATGGGATCTGGAACCCTCTTATCAGTGATTCTTGAATATAAATTAGAAATAGGCCCTTAAAATTTCCTGACATACAAAAATTAATTAAAAATATATTTAGAGATTGATAAGACTTGATTACAAGCCAAATTAAGGTCCAATCTTGCTCATAATAATTTGAGAAAAAAAACAGCAGGGTAATATTTCAAAATCTCTGTTTTTATAGGGGCATTATTTTTTCAAAACCAGTACATAAAAAATGTTTATAATTTTTCCATAATATCTTGAAAGGAATCATATATATTTTGATACTTGAAATAATTGGGAGAATAATTTTAAAACATTAATAATAAATTATATATTGCCTTGTAATTTTAAATGTATTATATATATTGTGAGGTACCAAATAAAATTTTTAATTAGACAAATGCCAAGTAAAATATATATAGAAAAAATAGCACTGTAAGTAATTTTACAACAAAAATTTAAGGATTAAAATTAGCCACAAATTTTAAACTTTATTTTCAAATATAATTTTTAAAAACATGCCAAATAAATAAAATTTAAAAATTTACTATATGCTATAATTGAAATTTTGACTTAAGTCAAAACCATCTCTAGGTTTAAAGATAACTAAGATGGTTTGTTTTCAGACTGGTATTTACTTTAATAAATTCTATTTTAAACTATATCTTATTTTTGTAACTGGCCATATATTAATAATTATGGTTTAATATAATCTTGGTGATTTTAGGTTACATTTTTGTGAATTTAGTTTCCATTGTCATTGTTCAATATATTTATTAATAGTGTGGCATTAAAATTTTTTGTAAATTAAATAAAATAAATGTTTAAGTAGACTTTGTATTAAAATTTAACTGCAAATAAGTCCATTTAATTGGAATTTTAAGGTCTATAATTCAATTGTTCTTAGCTTATCCTCTTCATCAATAACATTCTTAAATACCTAAGTATCTTGCTACACATACACATTTTAAAACTCAACTTACTTTTTGGTCTTAATATCATAAAACAATATTTTAATTTATTGTTCTTTTGTGCTGCTGAGCTTTTAAATCTAAGTAGCATTGTGAAAATACAACTAAAGAGTTCCTATTTGCATACAGTTCATTATATTGCAAAATGTTTTATCTTAGGGAAAATTACATATTTCATATTTCTTCTAAATTTTGTGATAAATGTATGCTATGTTCACTTCCTCCCTTCCAAAACTTCTATTATGTTTAGTTTTCTGTAGCTATTGTTCAATATTTATTTTACTTCGATTTGCTTTAAAGAGCTTAAGCTTCACATTAAATTCCAAATTAGATTTGAGAGTCATGGCAAACATAAAATTCTATAAGGAGAGTGTCTTGATTCAAATCTTTACAGAACAAATAATCTTATAGAAGACTTAATATTAGAAGTTTCTTAACATACTGCTGCCAGCAATGCAATTTCTGTTAATTAAGTCATATCTAAGTGTGACTAATCAGTGATATCACTAGCATCAGCATGTTAAAGATTTAGAAGTTTAAAGTGGAGAATTGATATGAGGTTAAGACACCTTCTCTAGATGGCACTAACTTAGCTCAGTGCCTGACTGACACCACAAATGAATTTTGAGTATAGCAAGAAGTGACCCCTGAGAAAATGTCAGGAGTGAGTTTGGAGAGCTCCTAAGATTTAAAGCAAATAGTTTATTAAGTTAGACAATGGAGACATCAAAAATATAAGAAAGATGTGTAATTGTTATACCACCCAAGTCAAACTGCCAGTATTTCTGGGTGTAACTTTGACATTTCTGGAAATTTCTGGATTCCAACATTAACCCTATCTCAACCATTGATTCAATATAGCTTTGACTGACATCCTAAGAACACTCAGCAGTACTTGGAACCCCTATTCAGTTGTCCCAACAAAATGGGCCAAGTCTGGAACTAAATTGCTACTGTGAGTCCCTGGAGAAATAATGCTTTATCTCCTCATCTTGATTTAATCAATCAGTAAACTAGTGATAAAATAGACTTCATTGGGTCACTCTGAATTAAGTCATTTGATATTTGCATAAGATTTAAAACAATGTTCAAAATTTATAACTTTTTATTTTTAATAAAATAAAATAAATTCTTAAATAAGGATTATCAAGTACTGTTTTATTATTCAGAAATGTATTCTAATAAAAAGCTAATTTTATTCTTTATAAGAAATCATTGATTTTTCAGTTCTTACCAGTTTTATAAATGTTTCATCGGTTTTTTTGAACAAAAGTGTCCTGGTGTGAGTTACCTAAATGATAAATACATTTCTCTCACAGATATGAACACTGAGAAATACAAGATGAAGTTATTGATAATTTGTTAAGAGTCTGTATCCTACTACATAGAGTTCTCTCTCTCTCTCTCTCTCTCTCTCTCTCATTCTCACTCTCTTGTTTTTTATCTTGGGACCACACTTATTGCTGATGGCTAACTTTTGGCAGACTTGGGAGACCATATTAGATGCCAGAGATGAAATCCTAGTTGCAAAGCTTGTGTCCTACACTCTGTAAATGTGTCAGTTCTTATCTCTCTCTAATCTATAGAGGTAACAATTTTATGTGAATGTTATTTCTTTCTCTCTCTTTTTTTTCTTTTTTTTTTGGCTTTTGGGCCACACCTGGTGACACTCAGGGGGTACTCTTGTCTATGCGCTCAGAAATCATTCCTGGCATGGGAAACCATATGGGACGACAGGGGATCAAATCGAGGTTTATCCTAGGTTAACATGTGCAAAGCAAACACCCTACCGCTTACACCACTGCTCCAGCCCCTAATCTATGTTTTGATTTGTTTTGCAGGAACTGAGTTTAGGGCCTTGAACATTTATGCAATTGCTCTATGGATGAGTTCTAGGTCTATTAATTGATTCCTTTTAATAAGATTTTTTAAATTAAAATTTGCCAAATAAAAATCAAATCTTATGTGTTGATTTTAATGATTTTTTAAAAAGTATTTTACCCTTTGGAACATTTCCCTGCAATCCCAACATTTCATATAACATAAATTTTGGAAATTTGAAATATTGTAAAAAGTAATTTAACAGAATGAATTATTTACTGCATATCCTTTATAGACCATTGCATTTTTCAGTTATCATGAGACAATGACATTATGATTTTTGGAACTATATTAGCAAACCTAACAGTGGCTTCGTTTCTGAGAATGCCAAATATATCAGATTATGTACAGGGACCCCTGCCAGTGGGAAGTGGCATTAATGTTTAAATCTCTGTGAACAACTGAGCAAATCATTGTGTTTAGCAATGCCTTAAAGGCAGTTTACTCTCATTAGGAATTTAGATCAAAGTCAAAATTAAACTTTCAAACAATTATATACACATATATTTTACTGGCCAGGACATACAATTGATTATCTCAATTAGATACTTTTTAATCTGGAAGACTCCTGATATACTCTTAGCTTATTAAGGTCCTACTTTTTTTGTTTTGTTTTTATTTATTTATTTTGTTTGAGGCCACACCCAGTGATGTTCAGAGTTTATTCCTGACTCTACACTAAGGGACATTTTGGGAGATCAAACATATACAAAGCACAAACTTTTAACCTCTCTGGTTCCAGAAAGGATAGTATTAAAATTGAACCTGGTTTCTTCATATAAAACAAGCATCAACGCCCCCCATATTAACGATATATTACAATTCTTATATCAAAGTTCAGCCATTAGCCTTGATTAGTATCTTTATGATCCATCACTGTCACATAAAGAGAACTATTTGTGTGTGAGGGGTGCAGCACACCCGGTAAGGCTCAGGGGTTACTCCTGGCTATGCGCTCGGAAATTACTCCTGGCTTGGGGGACCATATAGGATGCCGGGGAACATCCCAGGTTTGTCTTGGGCAAACGGAGCGCAAGGCAAACATTTTACTGCTATGCTATCCCTCCAGCCCCAAGAAAGAGAACTCTTATCTAAATAATTTCAACATGAATTCATAAAAATAATAGAAAATTGAAAGCTAAAATATATTGCAATGCAGTGTTAAAAGATAGGACCCTAAATTCCAGAGGTGTCAATTTGTGGAATTAATCAAATCCCAGTCCACTCAGTATGTGCTTTGTTATTAATTGGTTGTAAACATCTTTAAATATAGTACCTTGGTCTGGTGTTTAGATCACCTAATCCTACCTCTGGGTGTGGTCTGTTCCTTATTAATAAATAATCCTCCGGGTTTCAAGAAAACTCTCTCTTGCATTCCTGGACTTCTCACTGAGCTTTCTGTTTCTTAGGAGCTGAGGGTTTAACATGCTGGAATTCCTGAACTCGTTTCTCTCTCTTTAGTGTGTGTGGATTATTTCCTATGTCGACATTTGCTTCCAGTCCTGCATCTCTCCAGTGTCCTAGCTTTGGAACATGAGGCCTAATTCTAGCTTCAATTAAAAATTTTTTAAAGTAAATAAATTCAAGTTCTCATCTAACTTTTATCAAAAAAAAAAAAAAAGCCATGAGTTTCTATGTTATATGTCTGCAGTCTTAGGGATGCATTGAAATCAGTTAGGTGTCCCAAAAGGTCAATAATATTCTTTAATATATAGACCTAATGTCCCCCTCATAATATTTCAATATGATTTTATAAAATTGGGATAATTTTTAAAATTTCATTTGCTTATATGGAAGTTAGTTATAAGAAAAGATTTTATTATTTTTTCTTTGAAGAATTTATTTGGGCTATATGCATCATTTTTTAGGGACTATTTCTGGCTCTATGCTCATAAATCACTTATACCTCTGTAATATGTGATACCAACCTCATGCAAGGCAAATACTTTAATCTCTGGTCTTTGAAGGGATATTATTAAAAAAATTTTAAAATACTTTCTTCAAACCTCGTCATTTTTAAAAATGTTATTGCTGGGGCCAGAGCAGTGGTGCAAGTGGTAATGTGTTTGCCTTGCCCTGGCTAGCTTAGGACGGGCATCGGTTCAATCCTCTGGTGTCCCATGTGGTCCCCCAAGCCAGGAGCGATTTCTGAGTGCATAGCCAGGAGTATCCCCTGAGTATCACTGGGTGTGGCCCAAAAATAAAAAAATGTTATTGCTATTAATCATATATATATATTAAGAGATCTATCTCTTATAAATAGAAATGAAATGTTATGTTCACTGTCACACAATATTAATTATTCTCAAAGTCTCTAACTTATACTGTTCCTTCCTACCAGTTTGTTTTCCACTGCCTTAAATAAACTGTATATTCACTTTAATCTCTGGTATTGATGATAATGAGAGTAATGAAGTTAGCTGAAGTGGAAATAGTATGTAAATGTTATATGTATCATCAGTTTGACATAACTGACATCAACATTAATTAATGAAATTAATGATTCATTAAATGAAATTAAATATCAGAGAAACATCTCTTTATACAGCAGGGTAAAATGAGCATATGCTCAATCATATAAAACATAAGTTTAAGGGCACTTTAGTAAGCAAGTCTGTAACAGTTTACCTATTTCAACTTTAATTTATATCTCTAGAAATAAAACAGGATAATGAAAATGAAACCACTTAATGATAGAGTCAAATATAATGTGTGTGTGGTGTATGACATTGGGAATCTGGGCACTTTGGGCATCTATGATAAACTGTGCTTTATCATAGAGTGTAAAAATACAACTTACACAGATTTCTGTTTAATTTCACATAATGTTGAAAAATTCGGGAGTTTATGCCAAGATAATGGTAGTTGTTTTATCCTCATTAGATGACTTTTATCTTTAGATCCATAACACATCCTGGGCTTGGCATAATTTTTGTATCCCAGCAAGCAAGAAAGTTCTAAAAATAAATTACCACAGTGATCGTGTATAGTCTGGGCATGGATGTGGCATATAAGCATTGGTTAAAGGCTTCACACTACCAGGGCCAGTGTGCTATTTAGTGCTTTACCATCACTGTTGGAAAAATCTTAGTAGTACTTTTTTTTTTAAAGGACCCTATGTTTTCAATTTTCAATGAAGTTAACAATTATATAACTTGATCTGAGAGAAGGTTCCAAGCATCCATCTGTTTTATTCATCAATTAATAACTTTCTAGAATATGGCCAGATGCCCAAAATTACTTACAAAATGTCAAATAATATCTTGCTGGTCTTTAGTTCAAAAACAACTCAAGATGTAAAATCATAAAAGAACAGAAAGAAGCATAAAACATTTCTAGTAAACTTAGTTGTATATTTTCTTGATTATTTTATTCTCAGACTCTACCAAAGCAGGAAGCTCATACATAATTATATTTAATATATTAGTATATTGTTTAGTAATTGAACCACTAGACTATTAGCACACATACTTTTTCAATTTTACTTTGACATCAGTAAATAAATTCATTCAGTTTTATGATTCTTCATTACTGAGTATTTCAGCAACTCCTTGAAAAAGTAGTTCAATTATATATGTTTATTTGCCATCTCTTTCTTGGTTTGAACTCCTTCACAATGAGGAAGCTTCTAAAAATAATAGATTATTACAAATGTAATGTATATAATATTGAGTACCTAAAAGATAGACAGACATTCATCAAAGTGATATTAATACAAAAGTTATAGCAAATCAAAATAATGTAGTATAAAGTAAAACAAGCTCATGCTCCAAAATAATCACTATATACTTATCTGTTACTAAAATGGCACTAAGTAACTAATGGATATTTTGATTACTGGGGAAATTGTTTATACACTTAGAAAAACAGTATACTAAAAGAACCATAGCAAAATAGCTTGATAAAAGAGAAAACAGTTTATATTTCTGACAAATATACTTATAAAAAACTAGTTTTTGCTAAGTTACTTGATGATTTCTGCATTTTAGAAATGATCAATTTTGAATTCATTATAAACATTTTACACTTGCTGTATATTAAATTGGGTGGTAATTTAGATAAATTTACTACACTAGAAAAAATTCAATAAATATTAGATTAATCAAAAGTAAAATTCCTCAAAAATTATTAATTCTATATATAATGGAAAAATAAATATTAGGATTCTTTCTGTGTGTTCATTTGAGTAGCAGTTTAGAGTTTCTCTTAGATGTAACATGATTTTCAAAGAAACTGTTTTCAAACATTCATAGATATGGAAGAAAGCAAGAGAGATCATAGATAATTGTTTTTAAGGAAGTGAGTTAGGAATAACCAATAAAATTTTTTTCTTCCTCTTTCTTTCTTCCTTTCTTCCTTTCTTCCTTTCTTTCTTTCTTTCTTTCTTTCTTTCTTTCTTTCTTTCTTTCTTTCTTTTTCTTTCTTTCTTTTTCTTTCTTTCTTTCTTTCTTTCTTTCTTCTTCTTTTCTTTCTTTCTTTCTTCTTTCTTTCTTTCTTTTCTTTTCTTTCTTCTTCTTCTTCTTTCTTTCTCCTTTATTTCTTTCTTTCTTTTTTTTCTTTCTTACTTTCTTTCTCCTTTCTTTCTTTCTTTCTTTCTTTCTTTTCTTTTCTTTCTTTCTTTTTCTTTCTTTCTTTCTTCTTTCTCTCTTCTCTTTCTCTTTCTCTCTTCTTCTCTTTCTCTCTTTCTCTTTCTCTTTCTTTCTTTCTTTCTTTCTTTCTTTCTTTTCTTTCTTTCTTTCTTTCTTTCTTTCTTTCTTCTTTCTTTCTTTCTTTCTTTCTTTCTCTTCTTCTTTCTTTCTTCTTCTCCTTCTCCTTCCTTCCTTCTTTCCTTCCTCACTTCCTTCCTTCCTTCTTTCCTTCCACCCTCCCTCCCTCTCTCCCTCCCTCCCTCCCTCTCTCCCTCCCTCCCACCCTCCCTCCCTCCCTCCCTCCCTTCCTTCCTTCCTTCCTTCCTTCCTTCCTTCCATCCTACCTGCCTTCCTGCCTTCCTTCCTTCCTTCCTTCCTACCATCTTTCCTTCCTTCCTTTTATTGCTTTCTTTTTTATTTTCTTTGTTTTTTTTTTTTTTTGTTTTGTTTTTTGGACCACACCTGATGACACTCAGGGGTTACTCCTGGCTATGTGCTCAGAATTCGCTCCTGGCTTGGGGGACCATATGGGATGCTGGGATATGGAACCAAGGTCAGTCTTCTGTCAGCTCCAGGCAAGGCAAAAGCCCTACTGCTGTGCTATATCACTCTAATCCCAAATACAATTTCTATTTACATCTCCTCATCAAGAATTTACATTTAGTCACACCAACTCTAAAACCAGGGGAAAACAGTCTAGCTTTGAAGCTTTGTATCCTAACAGAAAAAAATGTGAATTGGAAGAAATGAACAAGTATTACAATAATGCTTCCCAGGATATGTTGAGACTGTTGTTTGAAAATGATTTGTACTTAAGAAATTTTCAGTAGCATATGGAATCTTCTCTAGAATTATTATTTCTGAAATAACTTTTATTAGAACATATTAATTTTCCATAAAGAATATGAAGGCATATATACACCACTACTACCTTTCTCTATTATTATCTTTAGTGTGGTTAGTGACTTTTGCTTGCATATCATCTCATAAATACATATTAATACGTTGTTACTAGCTAAAATATTTACTTCATTTGATATTAGCAATTTTAACTTATTGGTCTTTGTTCACTATTGAAGAATTGATGTTGTGTAAATTAACTCCACACTGACTGTATTCAGAACCAAAGGCATTTTGTCTTCAAATTTTGGTTGCTTTAAGAAGAGATAAAATCTGGGGCCAGCGAGGTGGTGCTAGAGGTAAGGTGTCTGCCAAGGAAGGACCCGGTGGTTTGATCCCCTGGCATCCCATATGGCCCCCCCAAGCCAGGAGCAATTTCTGAGTGCTTAGCCAGGAGTAACCCCTGACCATCAAATGGGTGTGGCCTGGAAAAAAAAAAAGAAGAAGAGTTAAAAACTGTGGAGACAACTCAGGCACTTAAGTCCAATCCCTGGGTTTCCCATAGGGAAAACGCAATAGCAACCCACCAATAACAACAACAGAGGACTTAGAAATCAGTCATTTATATGTAGCCATTAGATAAATGGTTCTGCTTCTAATTTCAGTAGGAAAAAAATAGAGATATGCCTGAGACATCTGCCTTTATTTATTTGCTTCTGTTTTGTTTTATCTTCTGTGTTGTTTTTTCCTCCTGTGCTGAGGACTTACTTCTGGCTCTACACTCAGGAAACACTGACGAGGTGCTCCAGGAACCCTCGAAAGTGAGGGAAGTGAGTAAACTGGGTCTACTACAAGCAAGGCAAACACCCTATTTGCTGTAACATCCCTTGGTCCGTGAATCACCGTTAATGACAGAGTAAGGAGATAAAACAAAGTGAAAGCCAACATGATAGTCATAGGTCAGAGTTTCAGAAATCAGATTAAAGAGCTTCTATTTTCCTTTTCTAGCCAAGCAGGATGTTTTAAGTAAAAACAGCAAAGTTACAACAGGATGTCACCTAAAGTATAAAGATACCAAGATAAAATACAAATATATGTAAACAGAGAGACTTTCATGTATGTTTTAGTTCTTTTGCTCTCAGCATAGAGCATAACTTCCCATTCCTTAATGAACATAGTGACTTCTTTCTGAAAAATATGTAAGTGGAAAAAATCAGTATATTTATGACAACAGTACTTTGTTATATCATCAAGGCCAACAGAAACCATCATAATTTGAGTGAACAGTATGTATCTTTGATAGAAAGTGATGAATGGATCTTCTGTGCTGTTTTTCCAAAATACAGAGCCCCAGACTAATCCCAATAAGGGAATATATTCTGCTGCCTTTGGTGTGAGGCCTATATTAAACTGTCAATTATAACATTGGTATTATGATTGATAGTTCTATTCATATCAACTCTGCATTTCCTAACTTCTTTTCAGGTTCATCTATCAATTATAAAAGAGGCAGTTTGAACTTTCTAATTCTAATAGTGGATTGATAGTTGGTCGTTCAGTTTCTTCAACTGTTGTCTCATATAGTTGGATTCTCTGTTGTTTAGGTGTGTTGCATATTAGTATTCTTCTCTTGGAAATTTGACTACTTTTTTTTAGAAAATTACTCTTATATCTAACAGTTCTTAACATAATTTCATCATAACTTGATATAAATTTCAGTTTCCTCGTGACTATAGTTAGCATGAGGAAACTTCCTATTTTATTAATTTTCTGAAAGTTTGTGCCTAAAGAGTTTTCTTAAAATAACATAGTGAAGTTTTTCTTTAGATTATGATATCAGAAAGACAATTAACATGTTTATTTTAGAACATTAGCACTTCAATTAATTCTTGATATGCTTGAATTTATATTACATTTGTAAGTTTTATAATCATTGCATTATTGCTTCTATATTTTTAACATTTCTACTCTGATTTTAACTAATAATTTCTAGGAATAAATTTATTTTTGCTTATTAGTAATGATGTTAAATTAACCACTTTAATGCATGTGCTATCATTTGCGTTATACAGCATTAATTATTCTTATATTAAATAGCACTATATTTCCATCAGTGAGAGTTTAGATAACTTACAACAGAATTATCAATACTTTCCCTTCTTTACTTATGAAGATATTTTCATTTATGTCGCATAGCTCTTCTTCAATTACATATATTTGTTACTCTTTTTGGAGGGTTGCACACTTTATAAAGCTTAGAAGTTACTCCTGGCTATGCACCCCAGTAGTCACTCTTGATGGTGCTCAGGAGACCATTTAGAATTTTATGGATGGACCTTGGGTTGACTGATTTCAAGGCAAGTGTCTTACCCACTTTATTATTATTCAGGTCCAACAAATATAGTTACTCTTAATATTATAAACATTTATCTTTTAGATATTACAAAAATTACTAAGATTTTTTTGAATATAAATTTAAAAAATTACAAATATGAAAAAAATGTATTACTTGACCTGTATTTTTTCCTTTGCCAGAACTGTACTTTATTAGGTGAAAACAGGTCAAGATTCTAAATATGTGGGGTGGCACACTTGGCAGTTCTCAGGGCTTACTCTGGCTCAGTGTGTAGAGTCACTCCTAGCAGGGAACCAAATGGGGGTGCCGAAGATAAAACTCAGTTCAGTCTCATCCAAGGCTAGCCAATTAATTGCCCTATTCACAGTAATACTTCTTCAGCCCCAGGTCAAGTTTCCTACATATTTCTTCCATAAAAAAACTTTAAGAATGTCATTTCAGGAAAAATATAGCAATAGACTCACTCCTTCTTTTTCATTTTCACCTGAAAAATTCCATATTCCATTCCAGATGTTTGAAGGACAAGTTGAAAAGTAACCAGTTCTTTAAATTTTACCTTTTAGAACTATAAAAACTTGTAATTTCTTGACTTCTGTGATTTCAGATAAATTATTTCACCTCCACTCTCAAGATTTTTCTCTCTCTAGATTTATGCATCAAGAATTGCAGTTGCAGAAAGGTCAATATAGTACAAATGTGCTCTTTGTTTTGTCAGGGCTTCCCTAGAGGTTCTTGAGGACCCAGAGGACATCCCACGACACAATAAATATAATATGTGACCAGTAGATTTGGAGCTTAGGTCCTGTGATGGGAAACTACTTTTAAGACTAGAGGAACATGTACTGGAGGAATATGTCATATGGTGCTGAATCATTAAACTTGAATCCTTTGAATACACAGGAAATGATCTGCCTATTAAAATTATCTTACTGGAACCAGAGCTATAGCACAGTAAAAAGGAGCTTGTATTGCATGCAAGAGACACTTCATTTAATCTCTGGAATATCATATGGAGTTGGTGGGAGTGAAACATGAGTGCAGAGACAGGGGTAATCCTGAGCACTATTAAATGTGAACCCCAAACAAACAAACAAGCAAAAACTCTATTTCATTGGTTGGTCTCCTAATTTCTGGTCTTGGATCTAGTTTGTTGTATGTCATTGACTATGATATAACTTTTAATAATTTTTATCACTCAAAATTTTAATTACCACTCAAAATATTTATTTTTATTTCTTTTTTTCTTACCTGACTACGTAACAAATTTAAGTTTTTGTGCAATATTTTATGTAGTTATGTTGTTTTACAAGGCTGCCATGATAAGAAACAGATGAGTAACTTAAAAAACGTTTATTTTATTATAATTTTTGAATTCAAGAATTCTGAAAATTGATGTCAAGATTGATGTATTCTGAAAACTCTCTTTGGTACTTGTTGCCTAGTTTCTCTTTGTGCACTTATATCTAAATTTCCTTTTGTAAATGATACCAGTCATTCTGGATAAGTCCCTACTTCAATTATACTCATTTCAACTAAATTACTTTTATTCAGCTCTGGGACTTAACACAGGATACCAGGCTAGGTTTTCAAATGTATTCTATTTCTGAAATAATGGGAGTATACATTAAAGGTGTATAATTCTCTCTTTAATCTTTTTTGGCATTCCCCTGCAATTCTATTGTTTCTGTATCTTTCTTTAAACTTCCATTCAAATCCATGAATTTTTGTTTATTATTTCCTCAGTTAAAATAATAAATATGTTGATACATGTTTGTTTTGTGTTTTCAATCATTGATGCCTTATTAAAATTTCAACCTCTCTGTATGTTTTCAATAGTTATTGATTTTTTAAATTTTGTCTTTAATATCTTTTTCACAGTTATTAAAATACTTGGAATAGCAATATCTATAGCTATTGTGTGTATATTCTTTTAGGAAGGCATAATCTATAAATTTTTACTGTAAAGCACAGACATTGGCAATAGAAAATGATGTTTGATGAATAGTTTGGAAGCTATAATTAATTTTTTCTATGTCTACAGATGCCTGATGCTACATGATATTCTAACTCATTTCTTTTGTTTTGGGACTTATTCTTTCCTTTTGGATTTTGTTCATCTATCTCCATCTCAGCCAATGTATACAGTTATTAATTAGATAAGAATTCTGTTGGTTCTGCTAGGTGGTGGTACTATATTTAGGAAAGATGAAACAATGTCATTTTTATATTAGGTGGTATGATTTTAGTGTATCTCTTGCTTATGAACAAATGTTTCTCTGCTCTTTGTTTTATGATATACTGTTCTTGTTATTCCTTACCTAAGACTAACTGTCTAGTTGGAACCACACTTACAGAATCATCACATCAAGTGGGAGGAAGTCTGGTAAATATCCCCCCCCCAAATTATCTTTTTTTGTGAAGAAAGTTTTAAGCATATTTTAAGGTAGTTTCTATTTGCCATCCTCTACCAATCTGTATAACCTCTTTATGATCTTCATCAGTATGTCTTCTAAGGGCAAACTTAATAGAGAAAAGAATAAATTGAGAATATTTCCCAGAAGATTATGCTTGTCACAAATTAACTTTCATTAATTCTCAAAATTATCATATGGACACACTTACTTATTTTTATCTCTATAAACTTCTGTTTCAGAGAAAAATATCTTAGCATTAATTCTCTGCATTTCCCCAATTTTTTCAAATTTAGAGTTCTGCTTTATTTCTGTATAAGATAGTTAAATAGACTCATTGATTGTTATTGTAGATGAGAGATTGCACAGTAATTAAGGTGATTTCTTTTCATGCTGGCTTGATCTCCAGTAGGATGCCCTGATCACCACTAGAAAAGTTCTCTGATCCAGATCCAGGAGTAAGTTCTTCCAGACATGACCCTCATAAACAATAAAATTATCACTGCTTTTTTGTTTAAGATTTTTCTTATTGTAGGAAAAATAAGTTCACTATATGTCAATATTGAAATTTGATCTTAAGTTACAATATATTTATACATGCAAGATACTATTTTTACATTGCTCATAATTTTGATATTACATTGATATATAAAATTTAATTGTGATCAAATTTGAAAGGTTACTGTATTTTAATTTTATTGTAATTTATTAGTCCACATGCCTTTTCATAAAATATTTTTATAACTTCAATTATGTAATGTGAATAAAAGGAAGGCACATAAAGTAAATATAATTTTACTAATCTTTTATTATAACATAAAAAAGGATGTTCATGGCAAATTGAATCCTCCTTATTCTCAGAAATTCTTGATACTGGGTATTTAAATTTTAAGGACTATTTACTGACTGATGAAAATAGTTTCCAGTTAGGGAAGACCTTTTCCAGTAACTATGAAGAGATTGTTTTCTTTTCTCTAGCAATCAAGCCCTTCCTAAATTAAAATGAAAGCTGCATGGGCTAGAAAGACAGTACAGTACAGACAGTAAACCTGCTTTGCATGCTGCCAAATTTGATCCTTAGAATCCCATTTGGTCTTCCAAGCATCACCAGTAATTAAACTAGTGCAGAGCCAGGAGTAACCTATGAGTATTGCCAGGTGTGGCCCCCAAACAAAAACAGACTGCCAAAAAAGAAAAAAGACAAACAAAACAAAAGTTAAAGAACTACAAGAAAAATTGCAATCAAGCTTATTTCCTAGTAAATGACTTTTCGATTAATCTTATTCTTCATTCTCACTTCTTTTGTCCTTGAAACCCATTCAATAAAATTTCAAGACAATTTGTTTAAATTATTGCCTGCAATTATGCAAACCTTAAACTCACAAGTAAATTCTATGCTTCTTTAGCTTCTTCATAATTTCCAGGTTAAATCTAAATACAATAGGAAGAGTAACATTTTTTCAGATTTTTCATGAGATTTTTAAATTATCTCATTAAAGAGATTTTTCAAATTCTGATTTTTCATGAGACCTTTTAATGATCCCATTGAATATTTTTAAAATCTAGCAATTATTAGTGCATGACTATTTGATTGATTGACTAAAACTGATAGAAATAAAATTATTTAGGGCCTAAACTATATTATAGTAGGTAGGACAATTGTCTTGCCTAGTATGTATATAGACCCCTGAGCCCACCAGGAGTGATTCCTGAGCTCAATGCTAAGAATAAACTGAGCTCTGTCAGATATGGCCCCAAACAAACATTTTCTAAGGCAAGGAAAAACAGATGGTAAGAGATATCAGAAAAGCAAATGTTCCAGAACTTCATGATATTTATTAAGATAGATAATTTTAGGTAATAAAATTTACAAAAAATTGTTAGTATTTTTTTGTTTGTTTTTGGGTCACACCCGACAATGTTCAGGGGTTATTCCTGGCTCTATGCTCAGAAATCGCCCCCAGCAGCCTCAGGGGCACATATGGGATATTGGAATTTGAACCAGCGACCTTCTGCATGCAAGGCAAACGCCTTACCGCTGTGCTATCTCTCCGGCCCCAAAATTGTTATATTTTTTAATTAAAATGATGCTTTATTCTTTTAAGCTAAATGTATGCTATTGTCACTTTTGATAAATTTTAGGTAGGATGGTTGTAGTCAAGAACATTTTTATTGAAACTTATTTAGAAAGTTCTGAGGGGAGATAAAGAAAAAAGTATAAACTCAAAATAAAACACATGCTTCTTCAGCGTGGAAAGAGTTGAGTAAAGAAACATTGAGACGGGGCCGGGCGGTGGCGCTAGAGGTAAGGTGCCTGCCTTGCCAGCGCTAGCCTAGGACGGACCACGGTTCGATCCCCGGTGTCCCATAAGGTCCCCCAAGCCAGGAGCGACTTCTGAGCACATAGCCAGGAGTAACCCCTGAGCGTCACCGGGTGTGGCCCAAAAACCAAAAAAAAAAAAAAAAAGAAACATTGAGACAAGTACCTGAGATACGTTTAATCAAAGGAGAACAGAATCTTGAAGAGCAAAACTGTGATGAAATTTTGTTTTGTTTTGTTTTGTTTTGTTTTGGAGCCACACCCAGCTGCACTCAGGGATTACTCCTGACTTAGAGATTGCTCCTGGCAGACTCAGGGATAATATGAAGCTGCCAAAAATTGATTCATCCTGGGTCAGCTGCATACAAGAAAACACGTTAGCAATGTGCTATCTCTCCCTCTGGCCCCTGTGATGTAATATATTTTTTTATTTTTTGTGATGGGATTTTTTTTTTTTTGGTTTGTCGGGCCACACCTGTTTGATGCTCAGGGTTTACTTCTGGCTAAGGGCTCAGAAATTGCCCCTAGCTTGGGGGACCATATGGTACGCCGGGGGATCGAACCGAGGTCCTTCCTTGGCTAGAGCTTGCAAGGCAGACATCTTACCTCTAGCGCCACCTCGCCGGCCCCAATGTATGGGATATTTTTAATGAAAAAATAAGGTAGATAAATTTGGATGATCTTATCCCTATTACTTCTATTTTTCATTCAATCTAAAAGCCAATTAAACGAAAGATATAAAATAAATAAAAACAATAAAACAACATCTGAATTTATCATAATTATATGATGTTTTTCACTATTATGATGTTTAGTCCTGTAATACTATTTTGCTGTGAAACTGAATCATTTGTGTATATTAGATGATAGTTTATGCACCATCTAATTTTATTCTTGAAAATTAATATAATTACACTAAAATTTAATGACAACAATTTTGTCAGAACAATGCATTTAATAAAATGTTAATGTATAATGGAAGATTATATACAATATATAGGTGATTAGTATAATTATTTTGGAAGAACAGATAATAAAAATAAGATTTTATAATATACATATTTATAAATGGTATCTCTAGGTTTTTTAAAACTAGATAAAGTAGTAGACCATTAAAGAGTTCTTCAGTTGAGTTGGCATTTTTCTTTGAAAATGGATATTTTACACATTTCAACAAACACTTTTTAGATTAAATATTTTATTACATATCTTATGACTATATTTTTCTGATTTTTTGTTTTTTGTTTGTTTGTTTGGGGGCCACACCTGGTGGTGCTCAGCATTACTTCTGCACTCAGGGTCACTCCTGGAAAGTTTGAGGAATAATATCAAACCCAGGTTGTCGGAGTGAAAGGCAAATACCTTCCCCACTGTACTATTGCTTTGGGCACTATTATTCTGCATTTAAACTATTTAAGTAAACTATTTTATTAGTCTGACTCTTTCAAATACACATTATTTGAAAAAGATATAAAATAATTGTAAACAGCAGTTTTTGCTTGTTTGTTGTTTTTATGCCACACCCAGTTTTACTCAGTGGTATCTCCTGGCTCTGTACTCAGGAATCACTCCTAGGAGTAATCAGGGACCATATGCGATTCTGGGAATCGAAGGTCTACCATGTGAATGGTAAACTGCCTACCTGCTGTGTTACCACTCTGGCACTGAAATCAGCAATTTTGACACTAATTGTGTTGTTCTATTTAACATGTTTTATGGAGAAATTAACTGTATTTGGAGGCAGAGGTCAGGAGGCTGGAGAACAAGTTTGGCCAGCAAAAGAATCACTGAGGATGTGTAACACTGAACCCACTGAACCTTCCAAGTGTGGTCCTGCACCTCTACCAAGGGTTGTTCAGACACCTCTGGTTTAAATAGCCCCAATCATAGGGCTTAAGTAAATGGACCTGCCATCATTTTTGGCCCATTAGCACCAGCAGTATCCAGGGTCTCCAAGCAGCACTTAGAACATAGAACTTCCACTAAAATGTACTTACTTTGTAAGGTGATAGTCAGAAAATGCATTTTTAAATGAAGTTCCCACCCAAAGGTACCAAGCATCCTGGGAAGTACTGGTAATCTTCAGCCTGGATGGCTGGGCTTGTCTTCTGTGCACTCCACCTAGCCCTGGTGGTGGTTCCATGTGTCCCAGCAGTATGTGGCAACCCCCAATGCTAGGGATCATCAAGCCACTCCAGGTGCTGTTCCTGGACAACCTGGAAGTCATGTTCTTAGCCATTTGCATCATATATCAGAGCCCTGATGTGACTTTCTTAAATTTACATCCTTCATCTCCCGTTTCTGTTTGTGTATAATGAGTCATTTTCTTTTTTATGGGGGGAGGGAGCACATCCTACTGCACTCGGGTTATTCTTAAGTGCCGTCAGAAATTCCTCCTGGCAGGCTATGGGGACCATATGGGATGCTGGGGATTTAACCTGAGTCTTTCCCAAGTTGGCAGCGCACAAGGCAAATGCCCTATACACTATGCTTTCACTCTAGGCCCTAGTGAATTATATTCTAAAAGAGAGACATCAAAATAGATATTTAATACCGATGTGTAATTTCTTTTAAATATATTGACTATTAGAGCAGAAACTGTCCCAGCTTTAGCAGGGACACCTGTTGTATAATGACCAGTAAATATTATTTTAAGAATTGAAAACAATATCCAAGTCTGAAACTATCTCACTCATAGTGTTGATTTAGCTGTGCTGGTTCAAATGATTTACATTTATTGTAATATAAGGACTGCATGAAGTTAGAAAATGATTGTAGGGAATATTTTTATAAAGTGAATGTATTTTGATGCTTTTATTACTTAATTTGTTTCTGAGTCACCTTTTATTGAATTTGAAAAGTATACTTTTGACATAAGTAAAATTAATTTGTCTTGCCAATAAATGTACTGTCTAAAAGTCAGGACTAAATGATATAAATGCATAATTCTGGGATCAAGAATCCACATTTTTTATAATTTATTGTAATACGAAACCTCATATTTTCAGCTTTTTAAATTCTAATGTAGTGTGGTGGAAAAGAAAATGCTCTTTTTTAATGAAAAATGCTCTTTATAGTGAATTTTTTATTGAAAATGTTCTTTTTTAGTGAGTAAATTAAAATAGGCAATTTTCATCTGATTTGTAAAAAGAATCATGCCTATTTTATTTTTATTTATTTATTTATTTTTGTTTTATGACACACCCAGTGACACTCAGGGGTTATTCTTGGCTATGCGCTCAGAAATCACTCCTGGCTTGGGGGACCATATGGGACACCAGGGGATCGAACCCCGGTTCTGTCCTAGGTCGGCTGCATGCAAGGCAAACACCCTTCTGCTGCACCACTGCTCTGGCCCCTTGTGTCTATTTTTTGATGATTAACAAGAATAAAGATAGATATCTTCCCTAGAGAAAAGAGAGAAAAATACACAGAAATAGTTTAGAGATGTGGAAAACATGCAGTTTAGCACTGAAGGACTTCTACAAAAAGAGATGATAGTTTGATGGGAAATAAATACTTTGGAAGAGGACAGGGAAATAGCTAAAGGTTGAATTAGGAAAGGAATTATATGTGCACTAAGAATTTTATACCTATTTTAGGAATGTGTAACATCTACACTTTACAACATTTATCATTTAAAAGTTCACTCTGGTGACTGGTGAAAGAATGGATTGGAAAAGTATTGCGAGTAATTAGCGAGAAAAGATAAATTGCAGACCGTTATCAGCACAGCAGATTCAGCAATTTACAAAAAGAAAAATAAAGTGCTCTCTAATAAATACTCAAAACTGACAACTATCTTACTCTTTTTCTAAGCAGAATTTAAAAATGTCCAAGAGCAACATTACAGTCTCAGATTAAGCAGAAATGACAGAATAAGGATTAATGTTATGTGGGGAATTATAGAATGAGCTGAAGAGTTTCTCTAACCACCTAATTTAGGAGAGAATCAAACCTATTTAAAGACACAACAATACATATTAGTGAGAACTTAGTAAAATGCAAATAACAAAGTTGAGCTAAAATTATAGGATAGCATCTCTGCCAGGAAAAGCAGAAAGTTGTTTCTATGAAACAAGAAAAGTTAGACTTCTGTCACAGTCAAAATAGTGGAAGAAAAAGAAATGGAGTAAAAATGGCTTAGAAAATTTACTCAGGAGAGGGGATCTAAAAATTTTGGGCAATGTTCAGTTCAATAAAGCAGAATATAAACTCAGCAATTGGATTATGTATGCACATATACATATGTTTACATACATACAATGATATATGATATTTGTGTCTATATCATATATCATTGTATAGATCTATAATAACAGTTTGCATTGATTGCATCAAAATTATATCTTAGTTATATTGATTTAATTAAACTGCAAGTTTAGTCTCCTATATTCTACTTTAGAATAATATGACTAAAATGATCATTAAATTATGTACATGACTCAAATTTGTCACTTTATATATTTTTGTTAATTAGTTCTATCTGAAAAAAAATAAGCTTTTAACATTTGGTTTGAGCCCAGGTAGTAACAATCTTATTTTTGCTTGATAGTGTTAATTTTCTAAACTACTAAAAATAGTTATTCTTTGAACTTGCTTTAAAATTAAACTTTAATTTTGAACCCTCTAGACTAACTAGAAAATCAGACTCTACCAGCAGCATGAAATATTTTCCCTTCAAATTGAAAATTGACAAATGATCATAAATGTAGTCTTTACATTTACTAAAGTTTAGTTATGTATTTTAATACTTTTCTATCTCTCTCTTTTAATTTTTATTGTGGTCAAAGTGAATTACAAATCTTTCACAGTAATATTTAAGGCACATAGTGACAATGAATAAGGGGCATTCCCACCACCAGTATTGTCCTTCCTCCACCTCTGTTCCCGTATGCACCCCACAATTACCTCCTTTACCCTCCCACCCCCCCTTAATGCTAGTGCATCTATTCCCTCATTGTACAGCTTGTTGTAGATTGGGTATCAATACTGTTGTTGACTTTGTTGGCTTTTCTATCTCTTAAGCATAGTACTATCTGTTGGTAAAAGTTCTTGCAAATTTGTTTTATATTTAATTTGAGTTATTGATAATTGTGCTTCTCCAACTATTAACATGTGATTAAAATATTACATTAAGTTTAAGCAAATTCCAAGCAAAATTAAAAATCTTTGCAGGACAAGTGAGAGGGCTGAGAAAAATAGCACATGCTTTGCATGCTAGAGGCCTCGGTTCAGTTGGTTCAGTTCTTGGCACCACATGGTCATCTGAGCACTGCTGGGATCAAATTTCAGGCTCAGAATTAAAATCAGTCTACAAGCACTGGTGAGTGATCCTAAAAAAGAAACATGTAAACAAAATTTTACTGGAAGATAGAGTGCTAGTCTTTTATTCTTCTCACTGTATTTCTCGTTATTCCAAGCTATTGTTTCAGTCTTGTATTTTTTGCAATAATTTTAGTTTTTTCAATTTATTACATTTTCATAGTTCCTATCTATTAGTTTTTTTCCAATGTATACTAAAATATTTAAATATAAATTTAAAGATAAAAAATATTTAACTACTGAGGCCAGAGCGGTGAAGCTAGAGGTAAGGTGTCACCTTGCAAGCACTAGCCTATGACAAACCTTGGTTCGGTCCCCCAGGGTCCCGTATGGTCACCACAAGCCAGAGAGATTCTGAGCACATAGACAGTAATAACCCCTGAGTGTCAAATGGGTGTGGCCCCCCCCAAAAAAAAACAAAAGTAAAAACAAAAATTTAAACTACAAATATTAAAGTCTTTTGTCCAGTTATAAACAGTATTACTAGTTTATTCAGAACATTTATTGGTTTTTCACGTTCTGGTTTTGTTTTGTTTTGCTTTTGAGTCAGAATCAGTGGCACTCAGAGGTTACTCCTGGCTCTGTTCTCACAAATCGCTCCTAGCAGGCTCGAGGGACCATATGGGTAATATCAGGGATAAAACCCAGGTCGGACCAGGGTCAGCAGCATGCAAGGCAAACATCCTACCACTGTGCTATTATACTGACTCCTACCCAAAACAATTATTTATACAAGTATTTGTGTTAATTTTCTAATATATCTTATTACCAACCATATATCATCTATTTTAATAATCAATATGCTTACTTTGTAGAAATTTAACATCTTTTTTCCTATTCTAATGACTAGGAATAAGTATAGATTTAAAAAACACTGCCTCGTTTTCTATGAAGAAGGTATCACTAGTTACCAACAAAATTATATACTTATAACTATAATAGTCTCTTTATGTTATAGTTTGCATTCTTTATTGTATTAGTCTGTTAAAAATACTTTTGTTAGGTTCATATTTTCATTCTTTAACTTTGGAAAACTCATCATATTATTTTATACCCATAATATTGCTGGTTTGAGAAAGATACATGTGATAAGTTTACTTGTAATAAGGTTACTTTTTTCCTGAAAATCCTTATTACTATCCAGTCATGATACTGTTTTATCCATGTTATATTCTCCCAATATACATATAGATAGATAGATAGATAGATAGATAGATAGATAGATAGATAGATAGTTTTTGGGTCACACCTGGTGGCACTCAGTGGCTACTCTATGCTCAGAAAACACTCCTGGCAGGCTTGGGGACCATATGGGAGGCCAGGATTTGAACCACTGTCCATCCTTGGTTGGCTGCATGCAAGGCAAATACCGCTGTGCTATCTCTCTAACCCCCTCTTTCAAAATATTAAATTGAGTGTTTTGTTTTACATTTATTATTATATTTATAGTACCTAGTTAAAGATCAAATGATATGTCAACATTTAAAAGATTAATCTGAATGCTGATACATGAGACAATTTCAAGTGTGAAAATTTTATTGCAAATTGAATTCATTTCTATGTACTAATTTACCACACTCGACTCAGGTCCTCAATATCAAATGATTCGATATGTATAGTCTAATTCATCAGCCACTCAGAAGTCATTAAAATATATGATTTTTATTTCAAAGAAATAAAGATATTTGCAAAAACTCCAGTTAACTAAGAGGTATTTACTATTGTTGGGATATTAAGTATCAATATTAAATATTAAATAATTATTAAACAGTCATGTGTTTTTATCTCAAGGAATGCATCGTTATAGATATATAATGAGCATATAGGCAGAAAAAGACTTGATGTTTATTGAGCCAGTTAGAGGAGCAACAATATAAGTGAATAGGAAAGGAAGGAAGTAAAATTTCAGGTCTTAGATATTTAGCTTTTGGGGTTATTATTACCTTAAAATGGAAGAGCTTAACATCTGCAACTCAGTTAATTTAAAATAAAGAATCTTTATAACCAAAGAGGAAATTAATATCCTTAAAGGTATCTCATTCTAATTAAATGATTCAGGCAGTAAATAAGAGTAAGTTTGCTGTTATAGTTTCTCTAAAATTGATTTATTTAATACTATTTTCAACGATCATATTGATTTGAGACACTTATATGTAACTTTTCAAAAAATATTTTGAAAGTCAAGTTTATTACCTCAAAAAAATTTACAGACCAGAAAGTATTCAACAGGCAAAGTGCATGCTTTACAAGCAGGACGCCCATGTTTGATTCCTGACATTTCATAGTTCTGTGTAGATTGTCAGGTGCAACCTCCTAACACAGAGCTAGGAATAGTTCCTGAACACTGCCAGGAATGACCTCCTAAATAAAAGCAAAAACAAAAACAAAAAAAAGGCAAAACAACAAAACAAAGCCAAAAGAACACACCCACATATGTGCACCCCCCACATAAGTGCAAATGTGCACACACGCACACACACACACACACAGATAGCAGACCACAAACCCAAAGTAACACACTCAAACATAAATTTAAAAATTGTTTGTTTTGTAGACTCCCCAAATTTTCAAATTTACTAGAATTGTTCTTTTGTTCAACTCCTAATTTACCATATATACTTTATATAAATATATAAATGCATCTATAATATTAAGTTGTTTCAAATGCTTCACTTTCTTCAAGTGAGTTCATTTATTTACAAAATGAAGAGGTATTTTATCTTATTTTTTGCTTCTGGCTCTGTGCTCAGGTATTACTCCTACTGTGACTCAGAGGTTATCTGAGTGTACCAGGGAATGAAGCCTAATCAGCTGCATACTAGAAAGTGTCCTGCCCTTTGTACTACATTTCAAGCCCTAAAGAGATTTTAAATATCTCCAGAAGGAAAGAAAAAGCTCATTTATCTAAAAGGATTATATGCAGTAAGAGTTCTATATTGTGTGCTTGTTCTTTCTAAAATTCATTCATATTTTGACAGAAAACAAAAACAGTAGAAAGAAAAATAGTCTCGCCTTATTTAAGTGCATCTAGAGAAAGTGCCACATATTTTAGCAATATATATTCATTGATAATGTTGAATATTAATTTAACTTACTCAAAGTCAAAATAAGATTTTAGAGAAAACAAGGAAATACTATAATAATTATCTAATGAGCCAGAGGAGTAAGATAATTTACTGAATAAGATATATTCTCATATTTTTATTCAGAATTTCAAGTTTTATTGAATTGGACTTCAACTGGCCTCTAATTTAAAGATCTGGATTTGAATATCAAAAAATAAACTAAGTGTTCTATTTCCATACCATATAATATAACATGTATGAACTATTATTTTCTATAAGCTTTATTTATGTTGTCCTTCGGACATAAATACAGTGTTTGTTTGCTTATTTTAGTATAACACCAGTGATACTTTGGGGCAGTTCCTTATTCAGTATGCAGAATCATTTCTGATGGTACTTAGGGACCATGTAGTGCGAGTGAATGAACCCAGAATTCTAGCTTAGACTTAGATTTTTCCCCCAAGATCCTCTTAATAAGATTAGGGCAGGGGGCCGAAGAGATAGCACAGTGGTAGGGTGCTTGCCTTGCAGGCAGCTGATTCAGAAAGAACAGTGGTTCAATTACCAGCATCCCATAAGGTCCCCCAGAGCGTGCCAGGAGCGATTTTGACCTCAGAGCCAGGCTTAACCCCTGAACGCCCCGCTTGGTGTGACCCAAACTCCTCCCTCCCCCCCAAAAAAGATTAGGGCATTAAAGTAATTCTATTATTGTTCAAATTCTGGGGCCAGAGAATATACAGCCAACCTCAGTCCAATCTCTTGTATCCCATATGGTTCCGGAGCGCCACCTGGAATGAATCCTGATTGCAGAACTAAGAGTCACCACTGGACACTGCTGCGCATGGTTCCAAAATAAACAAAACAAAAAAGCAAATGAAAAAATATAAAATTCTCAAATTACTAAATAATGAGCAAAAATATTGCATCCACTTAAAATCAGGAAAAATAGACTGCATCCTCCCACATCATGGCAAATTTATGTCTGTTAACATGCACATTCTATTTAATTGCTAATTAGAGTATACTTAATAGTTGAAAATATGTGAGAAATAATATTATTAAAATATATTGATTTTTATCCTTTAAATCTGTACAGGATGTTAAAGTTTGCATGGTTGATTTACTTATATCATATTCATATTTTATAGGCACAGTATTCACATCTAAACGTTCACATTATTTCTCCACTTCCCAGACAGACCTGACCAAAAGATACAAACAAGTAAAGGGCAGAGTGTTATTAAGACAGTTGTAAGTAAAAACTTTGATCCAATCCCAAGAGATTTATGGCAACCTAAGTGTAAAACAAATCCTCATTTTGTACTTCCTTACCTGTGATTATAGGATCTTCTCTTTCAAAACCAGTCAGGGTAGAATGAACTGAGCAATAAATAAAAAATGTAGCGATGATGGCAATTTCTTTAGATTCCAGGAAAAAAATTGCCTTTCAGAATCCATATATGCTGCTTAGGTAATTCATTTCTGGATCTCAGAGATTTTGTGCAGCTGAGTCTCTGAAAAAGTCTTAGTGGATTTTTTGTACTTTTATAGCAAATTACTTTTATAATCTTAAGTGCTGAGGATCAAACCCAGAACTTCACTGCTGAGTTACAGTGAAGTGCTTGACTGCTGAGCTATACCTTTGTCATGTAAAATACTTTGAAATAGTCTATGACTGAAAATATTATTCTGAGAATGATTATTCAGGAGGTAATGTAAAGATGATTTTATAATAATTTAGGCTTAATCTTCATGAATGTTTTACCATAATACTTAGCATGTAGTTAAATGAAATGCATTAATTGGGGATTCATTAAGAGCTTAGTGATAAAGTAAAAACATGGTAGATTCATTTCTAAAATCGTTGGTTTTAGAAATTTTGTTTGCTATTTTAGAGATTTGATAAACCACTCTGAACCTCTATTGGTGTTTCTTTTTATTGAAACCAAAAATGTGAGAATAATAATCCAATCTACCTAGTCTAAATAAGGATCAACTTAGTATTATTGTCAGAATTAAATAAAGTGAATATCTACTATAATGTCAGAAGTGTGGACCTTAATAATTACACGCATTTTCTGTAGAATTTTCTATAAGAAAAGTAGTAAAAAAACATATAAATAAAGTAAGAAACTTAGTGACCCCAAATACAATGGGAAAATACATTAGATTACGGTGCTACATTGAGTAATTGCATCTATACTATCAATTGTTTTTAAAATGTTTTGAAATATAAAACTAATCTAAGGCTTCAGAATGTCTTGTAATAATTTGCCATCTGTCCTATTCTTTAATTCATGGCCTGAATATGAATGTGCTGTATAGTTATTTGCTTAATAATAATATGTGTTTATAAAATTTCTAGATAATGGTTGAGCAGTAATATTAACTCATTTTACATATGTAGTCATATATCAAATTAGATATAATTCACAAAAAAGTACCATTTTTATAAATATTATGCCACTGTCAATAGAAGATTTTTACTTTTGAACCAAAATATTCCACTAAAAATAGTTTCAAGTGAAATGAGTTGACTCTTTAAAATAAATATACTTTAGTAATAGTTTCTCAAGAGAAAAATATGGCTATTTACATTTGAATTAGATATCTAATCCTTTACTTCACATAAATCTATTATTATTTGTCAATGCTTAAAATGCAATTTCAATGACTATGGGAAATACTGCAATGACCGTATTTTCAGTGTGTGAATTGAGAATGTGGAGAGTGTGCTGAATATTAGTCATTAGAATGTCAAAAAGAAAATGACAAAGCAAGTTGCTAAGGAAATGAAAGGTTTCCCCTTCTTCATGATGTGCTTATAATCACATTGGCTTTTCAGTGTGCTCTAGAAATGATCTGGTATATGGGGAAATAAATTATCTGACTATTTTACTTATTGTGGTGTATCTAGGAACAGTTTTAAGTACATGTAATAAACATAACATCGTCATTAGGCTGTGAGAACCTAAACATGGAACTTTATGTTAAAGCTATCTAAGATTTAGATTTTCCCTAAGGGTACTGAGAAGGACTCACAAATGCTTCCATTGAGGGAAGAAAAAAAAAATTTCGGTAAATTTTCCCCAGGTTCTAACAAGCAATATCAAAATAGACCTCATTTCATGGAAAAAAAAAAAAAAAGGAATCCCACCGCACTTCTTTTTAATAACTGTTCAGCTACAAAATTTTATTGGTATCTTTTTATGTTCCCTCTAGAGGATGTAATGCACAAAAGCATTGCCACGGAACATATAAAATTACAAATGAAATTTATTGTAAAAAGTAGAGTGTCTTCTAGACTGGTGTCAGTATTTATTTCATTCAGAAACCAAAACTGCAGTATAATATATTCATTGTCAGCAAGTTCATGTGTGTAAATTGCCATCCAATGTTATTGACTGATATAAGACAGATATTGAAAAGACAATTTAAATTTACTCTTCCAAACAGAAACTTGGTTTCACAAAAGCACTGTAAAAACGCCTTCAAGATTTTGGGTTGTGCTTGACATGTACGGTTAACTACATAATTTGGTAGTGTCATAATCCACTGTGTTTGGCAATTTGGCATTAAACGCCTGCAGAGCAGAGAGGATCCGCACCACCTCACTAGTAGACAGCTTGAGTCTATGACGAAGCAAGCAAGAGAACAGATCGAGACGACGCTGACCAGGTGGGGAGAGCTTATTTACACGGTCTCTTATCTCTAGGAGCTGCAAAAGTGCTGAGTCCTGGGAGCCCTGAGTATAGGGGTAGTCCAGCTGCAAAATCAAGTCCCGAATTGCTTCGGGGTCAAAGTGCATGCTGTAGCCAAACACTTGAATGTGATTGATTTTCATGTAGCCCAGGTTCCTGGACGGGTCAATAAATTCCAGAGGCTCGTAGTAAATGCTCTCATTGCCATTGGGACCACTGGACTTGATGCGACTCCTCAGGTAGATGTGGACCGTCTCAAAAAAGGTCTTCCACGTGTTCCCCAGAGTCAGTGTCCAGTTATAACACTGCAAAGGAAGGTCCAGCTTAGTCCGCTCCCAGTCTGGAAAACTGTTTTCATTCACAGGCATAAACCAGCTCTCAGAGTGGCTGCCTCCAAAGGGGTTCACGTAGACGGCCAACACGGGCTCCAGGGTACTGTTTTTCGTTAAGCAGATCTGCAAAGAAAGCCCCAAGATCATGTGCACCAGGCTGGACTTGTACTTGTTGCTTTTCAAGGTCAGGAGCATCCTTTTCCGCCAGGAAGGGTCGAACCAACTGTTGAGGCGCATATCATTGCTGATGAAAATGGCATGGACCTCTATGCGCCTGTCGGTTTTCTGCAGCAGGTACTTCATCTCTAGGTCTTGCAGGTCAGTCTCGAAGCCGATGTAGTGGTCAGTGGACTCGGCCACCTCTGGCTTGCAGAGCCCTTGGCTGAGCATATAGCCCGTGTTACAGGTGCCACAACGTGTGCGGTTGTCCTGAGCGCAGGTGAGGCAGGCTGAGGCATCGCCCACGGTGCAGGGCAGGGCAGCTGTGCAGACCACCTGGTCATTGGGGCAGGTACAGGAGTGCGTCTCTTCGGAGAAGCTGCCCAGGAGCCCATTCTCATTGCAGTAGAGAATAGACTGGATGCGCGAGAGCCAGTAGGTGGAGGTTCTAGAAACACAAAAATGCAAAGTTGGTATAGCCTTGTTTTGAGTCTACTGGAAAAGTAAGAAAGCATCACCATCATTTTTTAATGACATTATTTAAAAGGGATAAAAAAGATTCACATTCATCATTAGAACCATTATAAATATGTTTTATACGGGATCTATGGATCCTTCAACAATATTGTGTTTGAGCCCCTTAGTCAAATTCAGACATAATTTTGGACTTCCTGAGAAACATGGCTGCTAACTAGTCTGTTATGAACCAGAAATCTCACCTTCAAAATGAACAGCTCATTGACACGCATTTGTTTAAGTATTGTATCCTGGAGCCAAAGAGATAGCACAGTGGGCAAGTACACCCATTAAATCCTCTGAGCATTGCCTGAAGTAAACCCTAAGCACAATCCAGATGTGGCCCTCAAACCAAAAACAAAAGCCAAAAATATAAACAAACCCAAAACAAAACATTACAAACAAACAAAAATAAGTGACTTCGTGATAGCACAGTGGATAATATGTTTGCCTTGCATATGACCTATCAGGTTTGATCCCCATAATCCGTATAGTCCCCTGAGCCTGCCAGGCATGATTTCTGAGTGCAGAGTACCCACAAGAGTGGCCCAAAAACAAAAAAAAAGAAAAAAGAAAAAAAAAAGAAAAGAAACATTATTGTTTATATATAATCTTACTTTAACTCATGGAAAGAAAATATTAACATAACAGCTACAGAAAAATGCCATTTATAGAACTTATTGTGTTTACTGACCTCTTTACTTTTTAAGGCTGGCTGTTTACAAGGAAAATTGTGTATAAGTGGAAAAGGGTAATTGATACCTGTGTTGTTTAAATATCAGCTTCATATTGTTTTTATCACTATGAAATATTAGATGAAGATACATGTAATTAATTTGTGTAGCCAAAGAGCCACAGGGAATACTCTGAAGATATTTCACACCATTTAAGTAGGGTGCTTTGAAAATGATTGTGAATTTATTTGGGTCACTTGTTGTTTGAAATGATGTCCAACAGCCAGAATGAAAGTGGTTTTAATCCCAAACTATTTAAAGTAGAATTAGAACATGTGATTAAATGGTGATTGTTCATTCATTCACTTAGCTTTATAGGGCAGTGATGTGTGGGAAGTTTGAATAATAAAAGAAAATAAAAAATAAAAACAACCATCCCTGAATTTGTTAAACAATGTATTTAAAAACCATGTTTTATCAACACCGATAGAAGTATCCATTGAGAAGGAAAACATTATTTCAACATGTTTAATTATATTCTTAGAGAATACTCAAGAAAATTGTTTAAAATAACTCATTAAACCAATGTATAAGTTCTTTTAATAAAGGTTAAGTGTGTAATGTAATGTGTTTGAGTTAAAACATTAACATTTTAATATTTATATCCAGAAGAAAGACAAACCATGCTTCCAGTTTAAGAGCTTATTTTTCTAATTTTCCAATATTAGTCAAATTATTTGAGTGGTTTTTAAAATTTCATGAAATAGAATGAAGAAATATGCATGGCCTTAATCAAATAATTCATTTTTTATCAGAATTATTTTTATTTTAAGATATATAATTTTGGAAAATGTTGCATGCTCTCCATTTTCATGGTTCATAAAAAATGAAGATAGTGTAACTTTCTTATAATTTTTTTGTTTATTTGTTTGGTTTTTGTTTTTGAGTAACACCCGGCTTTGCTAAGGGGTTACTCCTGGCTCTATGCTCAGAAATCACCCCTGGCAGGCTCAGGGGACCATATGGGATGTCGGAATACGACCACTGTCCTGCATGAAAGGCAAGTGCTCTACCTTCATGCTATCTCTCTCGCCCCCCTTATAATTTTTTAAGTGAGTTGTGATCAGAATCCAAGCATAGGCTTATGCTTAATGCATCATGTTATGCAGTCACAAGTTACTCATGCAATTTTTGTATTTGTATGTATTATGTACATTTACTTAGTACTTAAGATATTTCCTACAAAATGCATGAGTTATTTTCAGTATTTTAGTTTTATTCCACTACGATTTTAAAGAGTTGTTACCTGCAATTATTGGTAAAATGCAGTATTAAGTTGTATAAGTAAGCTACAAAACAAGTTAGAATAACTTTTAATTATTAATATAATAATATATCTATACATATCTTTTTGGTTTCTTCCAGTATTCTCATGCTCTAATAGCACTTAAAATATTCGCTTTTATTTTTATGGAGGAACTCTGGTTTACATGTCTATTAATGATAGTATTTCATGCATACAAGGTCCTAACAGTGCCTCCAGTCACACGGTGTCAGCCTCCCTCCACCACTGACTCTAGGTTGCCCACTTCAACCCCAGTTCTTTAAAGGAATCAATTCTGTATTTCAACTCTCAGGGTCTGTATAACACATTGTAAAATAATTATTTTTTATGTCTTTACATTATAGAAAATTGTTTAATCTCCTTTCTCCCAATATAACTTGAATAAATTCTTTATATTTTGTTCTTACACCAACATAATTTTCCTAATACTCTTTTCCAAAAAAATAACAAAATTTATGTTTTATGTTAATGTGTACTAATTTGTTTCTATACTTTATCTTATCAAAAATGTGATCTAGATGATAACTGGGTTCTTTGTTTATTGCCATCTTGCCAGTCTCCTCTGGAAGACCAGAGAATACCAACATATAGACTGATTATAAAGTCAAAAATGAAATGTAGTAAAGCAATGGCTGTTTTCAAGTGAAAGCTAATATTTTCAATTTAATATTTACTATAGTTTTAAATATTTTATTACCAAATTGCAAGATAAAGAGAAATGCATTACATAGTTTTAAATCTGCATAACTGAGTACGTAAAAAATTCAGTCTTTCTAGCTTTTCTATATATAATGATTTTTTTTATTGACTCAAGAGGAAAGGAAAAATATGAAACAAAGACAAAAAGAAAAGCAGGTTTCTCACTTCTCTCATTTAAGTTTCTCACTGTTGGAAAACTTTTTATTAAATATATTCTCAATTTTCTCTAGATATTTTAGAATATGTTTTCAGAAAAAATATCCCCTGAAGAATGTGCAGGTGTCAGACAATAGCCATAGTGTGAGACTTAGGCGTCCATGCTCCTCACATCTATAAATGATTGTCTTGGCTCCAATCTTCTTGGTTCATTGTTTTCTCACCATAAAATACATGGAAAAAAACGTTTCCTTGTCATGAATTTGAAACAGTTCAATTTATTATTTCATAAAGCAGTTTCAAAATCTAGAAATCTTAAATTTACTCATATATATTCCCAGAAATTCTTTCTCATTCTTACTCTTTATTTCCTTTCTTCATTGCCCTTTTTATTGTTTGCCCCCAACTTCTTCACTGTCTTCCCATATGCTCTTTTTTTCTCTAGTTCAATTATGTGTAGTATAATATATATGCATTCACATATGTCTATATATGACATATAAACATATATGTCTATATATGAAATATAAACATACATGTCTATATGTATACATATTCATATGCATATTCACCTTTCTGGATTTAAAATAATACTTTCTTTTTTAAACCAGAGCATAAATTTCCTGAGCTAATTCATTTCTCCCTGTTAGCTCTAACTATGTTTTTCACATAATGAAGGCAAAAAAATAAAACAAAAAATAGACTTTAGGCTAAAGACAATTCATAAAATCAAGGCACTGCAGAAAATAATTTGGATACTAAAGACAGACAATGTTTATTCCAGATTAAAGTCTTGTGATCCTACTCATGTTCATTTCATGTAGATGCCTTAGTAAAGAAAATGTGATTAATCTTCCTCAGTTGAATATTGTTGAATGTTGTTGAATTCTGTGGATTGTTGAATTGATTCAGAGGATTGTTGAATTCTGAGGATTGTTGAATTCTGAAAATTGTTGAATTCCTCAGTTGAATATTCCTCTCGAATATTGATAACTGCACTGTGTCAAGAACTTTAGGAGAGTTAGCATGTGGATTTTCTTTCTTTCTCCCCTACTATCATCTACTTGTTGAATATGCTGGAATAGGCTTTTTGAAAAATTATAATTTTTAATAATCATATATTACTTCTTGAAAAATCTTCATGAAAACCTTCAATTAAAGAGTGAGGATGAGTAAATTTCAGACTGCAATTTGGCTTTTTCCCATACCCCTAAAACAATATGTAATTCCCCAGCAAAAAGAAATTGAATAATAATAACTTAAAAAATGAAGAAAATTGTGATTTTGAAATTAGATTCTTTGAAGTATGTTCCACTTTTCTTTAAATGTCATTTTTTTTTCAAATAAAGTTAGTCTGGTCAGTTAGTTCACTTGGTTAGAACGTGGTTCTGGGTCACCAGCCTTAAAAAAGTAGCCTAAAGGCATGAAGGTAGAATCCCCACTATAAAGGCAGAAACTAAAGCTTGATAAAACCATAACTGATTTAGACCCTATAAGAATGATCCCTTCAAGAGAGAAGCTGCAACTAGAAAAAAGGGTTGTGATAAGAAGAAAGAAAATGATCAGAAACTCAAGGATCCACCCTTACCAACACCCTAGAATGGCTCTTAATTTTCTGTTCTTGCTTGGGAGGGACTTGTACTATGAGTGTGCTCAGGGTTTATTCCTGGCTCCACACTCAGTGATCACTCCTGACAGAATTCAGTGAACCATCTGCAGCATTGGGGATTTAACCAGTACCAGGTGGGTTCAAGGCAAGCATCTCATGTCCTCTGGCCCAGATCAATGGGCTCTTATCTCCATAAAAAATTCCACATTTGTGAAAAATCTTATAAAACAACTTTGCAAAAGAAAGTGAATTATACTGGTTACCTGATTCTTAGGGCATATAATTATTTAAAAAAAATGTGACTGTAGTTTTGTCTCCTGCCTTAACTTCATCTTCTCGACTTCACCTCTTTCCTCCACATGTTCACTAAATTGAACTAGTTAACCTCAATCTTTCTTCCCAAAATCTTCTTGCATTTATATCTGATGAACCTGGAAAGCCTAAATGAAGATCAAGGCTGACTCACCTTTCCTATAAAAACAGTGTCTGAAGCCAAGGCTTCTTGAAGCCAATGCAGTGGGGATCAAAGATTTAAATTCTGAGGTGTAAAGGTTTGCACTGAAGTATTAGAACATATGTTAATTCAAAAATGAACTGCTGCTCATGTGAAAATCCCCTTTCATCACTAATAATCTTATTTCAAACCTAATCTTTGACTATCCTCCAATATGCACAGGTTGGATGAGATTTTTAAAAATCTATGCAGTAGAAATTCAGCATCTATTAGAAGTTCAATAGTATTCCTGGCTCCATAGAGTTATTCTTCCTAAATCCTAATAATTTAAGCTAAATATTAATTTGAGATTAAGCTCACAGAGTCATTTAAAAATCCTATACTTATGATTAGCTCAGTCACACAGACAGATAATACAAGCAGTATTTTAGTGGCTTCCAATACCACTTGCCCTCCTTTTATAATTCTGTGGCCGTGGATGTCTCAGCATTGACAATGTGGCCTAAGGTTCATGTTTGCAATTCCAACACACAATAGTCTGACTAGGAAGTAACTTTATGCCATGAGACAAAGAATACTAGTGTCATAATTTCCAGATCTGTAAGTAAATGAAATGTGTATTTTGCTGTCAGTGTGTCTGACAGTATGTATTTATACAGAGAACTCTACACACACACAAACACACATACAAACATATGTATATATTTAAATTTATGAACCTAAAATCACATATTTTTAATGTCTAAAGATGAGAAAAATTTGAACATAATTTATTAGCAAGTTTCCTCATTTTATTCTTGCCCAAAACCTATCATTGTTTTGTTTAAATTTGCAGATGAGATAAGACTTCTCAGTATCCCAAGGGGAATTTGTTTAGTTTGGTTTGTAACTGAGTCACTGGTTTGTTATACAGTCTTTCTGAGAATATTCTTGTTCTATTAATGCCTGGTAAGCCCCAAATACTTCCAACCACCACAATAAGAAAAAAAAGACAAGCAAAAGTTCAGACTATTCTTTCTGTGGATTTTCATAAACTTTTTTGTTTTTGTTTTTGTTTTATGGGGTTACAGCTGACTTTGCTTAGAGATTATTCCTGGTTCTGCACTCAGAAATCACTCCTGGTGAATTCAAAATCCATTATGGGAAGCTAGTGATCAAATTCTAGAGGGTCATGTGCAATCAGGCTCCCTACTCACTGTTCTATCTCTCTGTCCAAATAGTTTAGTTAAATTTTCTACACAGATTGCCCTATCTCATTTTAGCATACTTCTATTTTTCCTTTCAACTTTAATAACATTTCTGTATAATGCTTTCTCATGGTACTGAAGCTATATTATTAAATGAATACAGTTGGCATATCATTATAGTAAATATATTGTTTAAACATTAGGAAGGAATATATTTATTTTTAGTAATATGCCTTTCCTTAATGTACTAAAATACCATTGTCAATAGACCACCAGTAGGCACAAAATAAAAGTACTCAGTATCACTTAATATTAGGGAAATACAAATCAAGACAATATGGATTTCATCTCACATTAGTGAAAAAGCCACATTTCAAAAATATTAGAAACAATCTTTGTTTGTGGGGATGTGGAGAAAATGAACTCTTATTCACTGCTGGTAGAAATGTTGTCTGGTTCAACTCAATTGGAAAATGGTGCACAGAGTCGTTGGTAACTGGTTATCTACCCCCGGGACTTAAAAAAATTCATTCAAAAGGATGTTTTCACACCATTATTTATTACTGCATTATTTATAACAATAGCTAAGATATAGTACCACCTAGATGCCCTATCACAGATGAATGAATTATAAAGATATAATATATATGAAGATGTGATATATATACATATATATATATACACAAACATGTACACAAAATGGATTACTAGTGGCTGCAAGGAATGATGAAATCATACTATTTTCTGTGACCTATGCTGAATGAAGAAAACCAGAAAAAGAAAGTGAAACACAAGATTATCTCATGTATCTGTGGATAAAGACTAACTAGATGAGGAAATTCACTATACTATAGGAGGGATGCCTAGATCACCAAAAACCCCAGAGTTTAAGGTTGGGAAAGACAGAGAAGAAATTATATCGGGATAGGGAATAAGAAAAGAAATAAAATAATGGGATCCGGATTTCAGTGATATAGGTGTTGTGGGAGAGTGGTATAGCTATAAATCCAAAGCACAGAATCAACAAATTGAAAACAAAAGATTTAAGCTGCACATGACCTTGTTATGTCAACTCTGTGGTGCTGACAAGTGCCAACTCTATCGATGGCATTGGTGTTGAAATATTATATGCCTAAAACTCACCTATCAATGACTTTTTAAGTAATAATAAATTAAATAAATTTTAAAATATTTTAGAAGAGAAACAATAATTGTAATATACATTGGAGTAACCAATAATAAATTTAGAAACTGATAGAGTGGAAAAGCTTAGCTGAAATTTTAATGGCTGCCAATACCAGCAATTTGGATGACCATTCCAAATAGAATGATCTCAAAGTATAGGATCTTGTTGAACATTCTTTTATATTTATACTTACAAAATTCATGTCTTTATAATTAAAGATTTCACAAGACTAAATATTAGCTTTAAATGTGTATGAAACTGAATGACACAGTAATAAGCAATAAAACCAAATATAAACAGTTTGATCTAAAAATAATAAACCTGCTTGCCAACTGAAAATAATTATTCAATAAAATGAAAAAGAACACTTAAGCAATATAGAATACTATTTACAATATCTAATAAGAATATGTGTTTATGAAAATTCTAAACAAGAGACTAAATAACACCCATGGCAAAGAGGCAAAGCTTTGGTTGAAACAGATCCTGAAGCACTTAATAGCATTGGCATTTAAGATCAAGTATGTTATTTTCAAATTAAAAGAACAACAGAAAATTTGTCACAAAGATCCAAATGTTAAAAAATGCTAAAAGACATTTGTTTGCTAAACAAAAATGGAAATTTAGATCAATAAAAGAAAGGCTTTGGATTTAAAGAAGATAATATTGGGCCAGAGCTATAGCACAGCAGATAGAGCATTTGCCTTGCACTCGGCTGACCAGGGCTCAATACCTAGCATCCCATGTGGTCCCTTAGACTGCCAGGAGTGATTTCTGAGAATAAAGCCAGGAGTAAGCCTGAGTGCCACAAGACATGGCCCAAAAACCAAAATAAGAAAGAAAAAATATACATGATAGATATATATCTAGGCAGATCTATATCATTACTTCTATTTTGCTATCTAGTTTAACACTTTTTCTGACAATAACTTCTATTTAAACACTCATTTTAACAGTATATCTATGAGGCATTTTCTGAAACATCGAAGATAGATTTGTATAGCTATACTCTAGTAAAATACAACCAATACTCTGAATTTGGTTTGCATATTTTATTAAATTGATATTAGCTTCCTGGTGCCCTTAGCATATGTAAACATTAGGAACTGCACATAAGTTCTTGTTGCATGGAATAGAAAAATATATCAAAATACATAGGTTCATGCATGATTTTTATATTTTCTAATTTAATATGTATGTGACAAATGATTTTTTTTTTTTTTTGGTTTTTGGGTCACACCCGGCAGTGCTCAGGGGTTATTCCTGGCTCCAGGCTCAGAAATTGCTCCTGGCAGGCACGGGGGACCATATGGGGTGCCGGGATTCGAACCAATGACCTCCTGCATGAAAGGCAAACGCCTTACCTCCATGCTATCTCTCCGGCCCCACAAATGATTTTTTAAGATTGATTCATTTATAAATGGATAAATTGATGAGTTTAATATTTTTCTTAATGTTTGATCAATTTTAGACTAACTGTGGAATCAGTGATAAATCTTTGCTTATAAAGATTCTTGTATTACAGAATTTTAAGTAGATAATACTATAGAAGAGTGAAAAGTGCTTCGACTCAGACCACTTGAGTGTTTGGGGAATAGGAGCTTTTAAACACAGTAGCTAGGGCAGTTACTTTGCATAAATAGCCAAGCCCATAGGGAGTTATCTTGAACACAAGGACAGAAATAAGCTCTGAGTAATATTTCTATTTCCTGCCACCCCCCCAAAAAAGAACACCCAAACTTTGGATTTTATTTATGAAAGCACAACAATTTACAAACTTATTCATTGTTGAGTTTTAGACTAAAACATTTCAGCACTGGTCCTACAACTATTGTCAACTTCCCTCCACCAATGTTCCTGTAGGCCAACCTTAACTGCCTACACCCCTGTGCTCCTTAGCATTATATCTTGTCAAGCCCTTTTAATTTTTATGTTTTGGTCTAATAATTTCAACGTGGTTTACTCTATAATTTAGATATTTAACATGACTGATTTAAATGATTTAAATATGTAATACCACTGATACCATTGCCCAGGCTCCTAGTTACTTCTCATCTGTTGTGGCCATGGATAAACACTGTAAAAGGACTTTCTTCAAGTCGTGGCTGAGTCCACATCCTGATTTTCCTAAGCCATCCTTAGCTAGCATAGAGCTCTGCATGTCTGAAAATACTACCTAATTGGTGGGAAAAAATTAATGACCTTTTACATTTTCCATTCTTTCCTTTACATGGGCAACCTCGTTTCTCTTTTTGTTCACACTTCTGTATAATTATAACTTGCCTATCTGCAAAAACTGAGCTATAACACTGAACTGCTCCCAGAGGGTCTTTACGTTCTCTGTGCCCTGTCCTCTGCTCTTTACCCCATGTGACTCTTCACTCATCACCAGTGGATGGCTACCATCTGTCTCTTATCCATTGTTACTTCTAATCTATTTTTCTGTTCTCCCTTCTACTCTATTTCTTTCCTTTTTCTCCCTACACCTGACTGTCAAAGGTTGGAATCTTATCCAGTCCTACTCTGAAGATAACTGAAAAATCAAGTCTTAACAAGTAATAAAATGTTATTAAGGGGCCGGCGAGGTGGCGCTAGAGGTAAGGTGTCTGCCTTGCAAGCGCTAGCCAAGGAAGGACTGCGGTTCAATCTCCTGGCATCCCATATGGTCCCCCCAAGTCAGGGGCAATTTCTGTGTACTTAGCCAGGAGTAACTAACCCCTGAGTATCAAACGGGTGTGGCCTGAAAAAAACAACAACAAAAAATGTTATTAAGTATTATTCTTTCTTTATGTATTTTATCTTTTATTCCTTGAATAAAATAAAATATATTTCTTATTTCATTCTCAGTAGTTTTAATATAAATCCAACACTTTTTTCATATTTTTCTTTGACATGTTTATATTTTGAACAGTAATTTTTGTTGTTTTTTTATGTTGCTAAAGATAAATCCAACTCTTCTTGAATGCATATGTATGTAACCTTCTACCAAGATACTTATGTGATCTTATCTATTTATATATATTTTATCTTCTATATATCAGCATGCATTTTAATTTTCTGCATTCACTTGTGAAGACTCTATCCCAGATTAAACACAAATTCTGCTTTGTTTTAAGTTTTTATCTCCATAACTACACACAATGATACTGAATGGTTTCAATCTAAACATATAATTGTAAATCTCAAGGAACCCTTGTTATATGTATTGATATTATAATGAACTCGACTAATTAAGAAGCAGGACATTTGAAATAGAATATTCAGTTATCTATTTTAAAGCCACCATTTGCTTAAAAAGCCACAGATAAATAGAATTATGAAAGGCAAGAACAGTTAAAGGCTGGCTGTGCTTTGATAGCCGCCAAAGTGAGACTTAGCAGGTAATACTGGTAACAAACCTCATGAAGAAATTAAATTTAGGAACTGAGTTAAGCCAATATAATATTCCTTATACTTCCACAACTAACTTATTTTATTAGCACCCATTATTTGAAACCCTCATCAGATTCTGGCAAAGGCTACTTAAATTTTAAAGCCCAGAAGTGACTCTTCCCTGCCTATGAACACAAACATCATTCCACATGGATCTAATCCAACACCTGTACGGATATAAGTGCTTCATGGCATACCTTGAGTCCTATTTCTTAGTGGCTTGTACCCCTACTCTGTTACTGCTAGTGAAGTATATGCCAATACCATTGTAATATAGGTTCACCTACATTTATATACAATAATATTGAGTCAATAGTGGAATCTCTCCACTTACATAATAATTAGCACTTTTATTCCAACTTGTAGATGAAAGTTAGGAAAGTTTGATCTAAGTAGATTTAAATCCAAAGCTTCTATATTAAAATACAATCAATGGGGCTTGAGCAGTGGCACAGGTGGTAAGGTGTCTGTCTTGCTTGTGCTAGCCTAGGAAACTATGGTTTGGGTTTGATCTCCCAGCATCCCATATGGTCCCCCAAGCCAGGATTGATTTTTGAGTGCATAGCCAGGAGTAATCCCTGAGTGTCACCAGTGAGGCCAAAAAATAAAAAAGTACAATCAATATTATTGTTAACTGTTGGAAGAAAAATTTGAAGTTTGTTTATTTTGTATTGTCTAATTCTCATTCAGTTATATTGATATATTATTAACATATTTAGGTGCTCCTTAGTTGCTGCATGCATATGTAAAAATGAAACATCTGGATGGAATCAATCCAGGCTCTATAAAATGATCATTGACCCACCCTGCCCACAACAGGATCAAACCATGCTGGCTCAGCTGACTCCTGCCTTTCACTGGACCAAACCAACCTTCGCAATAAGAAGAGCACAGCCCCTCTACCCTACTTCATTGTCACAAATTTCTTCTATTCAATGAACCCTAATACAACAGGTAAAAAATCACCACTCTATATAGGTCATAATGAGAAAACAATGCAGAATTCCACCATGCTTGGAGAATAAAGATGGTAGCTCTGAAGACCTGACAAGTACCAATCTAGTCTCTGATATTGTTAGATAAGGATTTTAGAAAAACATGGAGGATGTTCAGGGAACTTTAAAAAACCATGTAACAAACTGTTCAAGCTATAGAAAAGACTCAAGGGAATATGAGAGTGAAGAAGAAAAAAACCTTAAGCAAAGATGGTAGGACTGAAGAACCTGAAAGGCAAAATGAAAACCTCACTGAAATGCTTCACCCTCAGCATAACAGCTCCAGAGAATCAATGAATTGGAAGATGAGCTCCTTAACACCTCCATACAACAGAAGAGGTTGGAAAAGAGCCTTAATATATACTAACAGGAGTAGGAAAAATATCCTCAAAGCAAGTAAATTAATGACAGTATAAATTCAGTTAAAACAACTTAAAAATCATTGGAGTCCCAGATATGCAAGAAGAAACCCCCATGAAGAATCAACACTAAAGAACATCATTGCTGAGAAATTCGCAGAGCAAAACAGTGCATTTAACCACATCTTGGATGCTTAAAGAGTACCAGCTAAAAGAGATCCAAAGAAAAGCATCTCAAGGCACATCCTAGTCACAATGATGAAAACCACAAATAGAGAAGGAATACTGAAAGCAGAAAGATTGAAATAGGAAATTACCTACAAAGATGTATACTTAAATTTTATAGCAGATTTATCACAAGCAACCCTCCAAACCTGAACGCAATGGTGGGATATAGTGAAATGAATGGTTTTCCAAGAATATTTCACCCAGCTGGGCTGAATTTCATTCAGGTTTAGAGGAAAGATACACAGCTTCCTATATAAACAACAGGTCAGAAAAGATACAGTCACAAAACTAAACTTAAGAGATGAATTGAATGAAGGGTCTATTTTAATGCAAGGCAGACCCCAAAATACTAAATTCCTACAAAAACAATGATATAGAATCCCCTGAAACTATCTCTCTCAATGTCAATGAACTAAATACACCAGTTAAGTGACCAAAGTGACAAAATGGCTCAGTAATTGTATTCAACATTTTTCTTCCTGGAAGAAAAACATCCAAATAAGGCCTGGAGATGTAGTACAGCAGGCCGAGTATTAGCCTTGCATGTGTGGCTGATCTGAGTTCACTACCCAGCTTCCCATATGGTCCCAGTGAGCCCGCCAGGAGTTTCCTGAGCAAAGACACAAATTAATTCCTGTACACTGCTTAGCATGGCCTCAAAAATAAATTAAAACATATATTAAAAATAAAAGGAAAACTTTTGAATATTCAGAGTACACAGACTCAGAGTTAAAGGTTGGAGGACAAACATTCAAGCAAACAACTCCCTTAAAAGACTGGGGTGCTCAAATTAATATCAGACAACATAGACTTTAAGCTTAAAAAATTTGTAAGAGACAGATAGGGGCATTTCTTAATAATGAAGTGATGTCTACACAAGAAAAAAATCATATCCCTAAACATATATGCATCCAATGAGAGGCCAGCAAAATGTTGGGTCCACTATGACAATGATACTTGGAACTGATCACTCTGTTTATGCTGAAAGGGTAAAAAGTGACATGAAGGTACCCATTCATTAACAACACTATAAAAGACAGTTTGAGAGAGAGAGCTAGAGAGAGACAGAAAGAGACAGAGAGAGACAGAGAAACAGAATGAAAGAGAGAGAGAGAGACAGAAAGCAAATTACCTAACCTAGGGAAAGGTGGGGTTAGGTGAATAGGTGGATTAGTGCAAGGAAAACCAGGAAAATTATTGGCAGGAAAAGTACACTAGTGAAGTACCAACTAGTGAAGGTTGGTATACAACTATGACTGAAACACAATTATGAGCAATTATGTAACCACAGTGCTTAAATAAAAAATTATTTAAAAAATGTTATATCTTTTATATTATGTCCTTCAATATTGATTGTTTCCATTTTGGCTTGAAGTTTATTTTATCAAAAATAAACATTACTAGTCCAAACTATTTTGATTCCCACTTAGAATAAAATATCCTTTCTTTACGTGTGCCTTGCTGCTACATGTATCATTAGCATTGAACTGAGTTGCTTATAGATTACATTTTATTTGAGATTTTATTTTATCTGAATAATTCATCTGCTCTTCTGATGAGATCTCAATAAATTTTGTTTAAAAGTCAATGAACAAAAACAAGAGTAATAAATCAGATAGAAACAACATTTTCAAAGTAATTGAAAACAAATGAAAATACACGCACCCAGCCACACCAAAGAAATGGTGTAAAACTGGTTTACAAATTTACTCAAGAGTAAAGTGCTTGGTCCAGAGAGACAGCACAATGGTAGGGCAATTGCCTTGCATGCAGCTGATTCTAACAGATGGTTCTTCAAATCCCTTCATCCCATATGGTCCCCTGTGCCTGCCAGGAGTGTCTTCTGAGAACAAAACCAGGAGTAATCCTGAGTGCCACCGGTGTAACCCAAAAAAACAAAATATATAATAATAATAATAATAACAATAATAATAAAGAAGAAAGAAGAAGAAGAAGAGAAGAAGAAGAAGAAGAAGAAGAAAGAAGAAGAAGAATAAGAAGAAGAAGAAGAAGAAGAAGAAAGAAGAAGAAGACGAAGAAGAAGAAGAAGAAGAAGAGAAGAAGAAGAAAGAAGAAGAAGAAGAAGAAGAAGAAGAAGAAGAAGAAGAAGAAGAAGAAGAAGAAGAAGAAGAAGAAGAAGAAGAAGAAGAAGAAGAAGAAGAAAGAAGAAGAATGTGCTTACTCTTGCCTGTCTCAGGGACTACAATTCCTGTCTATTGAAATCAGGAACATTATTATATATAATATTTCCAGAATTTAAAAGTAGTTAAATCATTATTTTGGATGTGATATGCTGTATATTTTGCTCTAAACGACACACTTGACCATCAGACACACATAGATCTTAGATGCTCTCCTTCCTTGCACTTAGCTTCAGCTCCAGGTGGCATTCACTCCATAAGAAAGTTTTGGAGGAAAAAAGTACATTTATGATAAGAACAATATGGCAATTTAATATGTAGAAAGCATTTCAAAACTATTCGGGGAAGGCCGTCCTCTTCGACGGAGGACGCAGCTTCTGGAGGGACGCACATGGAGAAGTGAGAGAAGGGGACACCCGCCTAGCCAGCCAGATCAGCCGCATCAATCCTGGCGATCAATGATCAATGGGGTGACAGATGTCGCAGCCAGATTGCCCTCACATCTATAAAAGCACTTAAAAACTAAAACACAGGGGCCAGAGAGATAGCACAGCGGTAGAGCGTTCGCTTTGTACACAGCCGATCCAGGACTGAGAGTGGTTTGAATTCCGGCATTCCATATGGTCCCCCGTGCCTGCCAGGAGCGATTTCTGTTCAGGAGCTATTTCTGTTCAGGAGTAAACCCTGAGTGCCCCTGGGTATGAATGACCCCTGAGTGCCACCCGGTATGACCCTCCCAAACAAACAAACAAACAAAATAATTAAACCACAGAAAAACATACAAACCACTCAATGATTCCATTACAATTCCATGGTACAAAATCAGCATACAGAAATAACTTCTCCTATATAAATAACTGTGAAATAGCTAAGAAAATAAGTAAAAATAGAAACCAGTTCTTACTAGATACTAAGCCTTCTGTTTTGCGGATTTCAGTCTCTCAACTTCCAACATTATAAGAAAAAAATTTCATTGTTTGAGATATTCAGACATTTTTGTTTTATTACCTCCCATTATTCTACCTTTTTAATATTACATTTACATCTTTGGAAAATAAAATATTAATGTGCCAAATGATTACTCATTGTGCCTCTCGCCTTACATGGCCTCATTATTTTTTAGATAAAACTACAGAGAAAGAATGACCATTCCATATCTCTGTATAACTAGGCAGCAAAGCAACTACTTTTATCCTTGGTTTTCCAGTCATATGTATCTGATGTATGTAGGACATCTCCATTCCTTGAAAAAATAAAAACATTCCATTAACAAAAAATACACCTTATTGGGAAAAAAATTATGAATAGATAGAGAAAATAATCATTCTGGGTGAAATCAGCATAGCCAAATCAAATGGGCTTCTTAATATACATGTTCTCCTTCTTTCAGAATAAACTGGACATGACAACAGTCCTATCATCAATTGACAGAAATATAAAGAGAAACGTGTCATTTCAGAAGACTAATCTATTCTGTTGTGGGGATTTGTTGGGAAATTCTACCAAATTCCTTAGTGCTGTCTGTTGGGCTAAGTTAAATTTTGACAGTAAATGAACTTATAGTCACGTGAAAACCAGGTATTATTGTCCACTGTTTATAAAATTCATTAAACTCAAATTACTGGTTTTTAATCATTATATTTATGATTTGTTACCTACTATAAAAAAATAAGTCCTGAGAAGATAAAAGGGCAAAGACAATAAATGTAAGTGTTTGTTGCAATATTATATTAAATATGTAGGTTATTTATTTAACATGTTTACATGACATCTAGATAAAATAACTTTAAAAAATACTGAACCTTGTAAAATAATATAAAATTTGTAGTATATTCTGCTAGTAATTTTGTATACAGTTTGGTATAGATCAAACGAATGCATTGTCTAGAGGTGAAAACATAGACCTGCCTTTGCCAAAGTCACTAATATAATCCTGTCCTCTTGTGTGACCCATTAAGTAATAATTACAAATGCATAAAAAACCCATTCAATGTTCTAGGGACTATTTAAATATTTTACATATGTTAACACTTACATTGCCCTTGAAACAATGGTGTGGGATTAGCAATTTCATAACACACATTTAACAAAAGAATCTAAGGTAAGCAGTGACTGTATTGAAAGTCTATAGGAATGTACCAAAACCCAAGCTCTTTACCATTGGACCATGTAATCTACAATGACAGATAACTGACTTCAGAAGGTCACCTTAAGAAAAAAAGTGTCAAGAATAACTGTTTTTCTAGATCATTTTAGCTTCTGTCTACTTCCCAAGGTGAGCTGTCTGAAATATCCTTTCAGCCCAGATAAGTTCTGGAAAAAAATATTGTGAGTCACTAAATGTTTTTACATAATTGTAGTGGAGTCAAGAAGGGTTGGTCCACATCAAACTGTAAACCTACTTTTCTCCTGGCTCTGTTCTCAGAAATCAATTCTGGTGGTATTCAGGAAATCATATTTGGTGTTGCGGATCAAACCAAGGTCAGTCACAAGTATACATGCAAGGCAAGCACATTACCCTTTGTACTATTGGTCTGGTCTCCATAATTCTGAATTATCACAAAGAAAGGACTATATAACTAAGATGTGTTTTCTATATTGTCATAGGATTTGATGGATTTGATCATCATTCTGCAAGTTAGGCAAAAGCATTCTACCAAAATTCTTATTTCATAGATGTTATTACAGATAGATGACAATAAGAATCTATCATCCATATGATAGAAGTACAATATAAATGGAATCTTGAAGTCACCTAAGTCAGGGTATGTCAGAATCAATGCATCAATTTTAGTGAAGAAAGAGTAAACACACCCAAGCTTACTTTTGCAAACAATAGATATTTTAGTTTACATGTCTATTCTATGAAAGAAAAAAACCACTCTTAAATGTAAATAAGGGTTAGTCTGATTTTGTATGTTAAATAATGTTTATGGAACATAACTTCCTGATTTATTTTGCCTGAGATAATTTCTTTGGGAAAGTCATAATTAACTAGTGATTTGAGTCCATTGAAAAGCTGTTTCATCATTCTATTTGTCTAGTAATAGGAATGTAAAAATTTTTTATTGCCTGTCCTTAACTTTGAATACAGTGGTTTATCACCAATGTCTTCCTATTCACAGGTTATCTTGTTATAGATAAAAGTATTAGATTGTTAGCAAACCTGTGTATGAGGAGAAAAAAGGAGGCCCAGGAGGTGAGAAGCAGCAATTTGATTTGGGAATTACTGTATTTATTTCTCTCTATGAGATGCACCTGACCATAAGATGTACATAGTTTTTAGATGTTCTCCTCACCTACACTCAACTTCAGCTTTGGGGAAGGGAGTGGTGCATCTTATGGTACAAAAATACGGTAAGAGTGTGTGTTTTATTTTCTGGTGGTTTTCAATTCTTTTTCAATAAATTTCTTTTTTTTTTTATTTTGTCTGTGTGTTATTCTCAATTTCCCCTAAAATCAGAGGCTTTATAGAAGAAATCTAGAGAGAGTTGATAACCACTTCTTTGTTTGTAAAAGAAGTCAACATTCATGTCTTACCCAACCTTTGCTTTCACTTTTCTTGATAATGGATAGTTTACGGATCTTTTTTGTGATTTCAAGAAAACAAAGTTCTACATGAAGCTCATCACAAAGAGTGCAGTTAGAGAAATGACTACTTTGAGAACTATCATAGCAATGTGAAAGAATGAGGGAAATAGAAAGCCTGTCTAGAGTACAGGCAGGGTGAGGTGGGCAGGAGGGAGATTTGGGACATTGGTGATGGGAATGTTACACTGGTGAAGGGGGATGTTATTTACATGACTGAAACCCAGCCACAATCATGTTTGTAATCAAGGTGTTTAAATAAAGATATTAATTTAAAAAAAAAGAAAACAAAATAACAGAAGTTAAAAACTTGCCCACAAAACTGGTTTAGAAATAAGTTACAGAGCCATCATTAATAGCTGATTTTCACAGAATTTCTGCTATTTGAAAAAAGAAAAACAACAACCGTGCTTTCAATTGTTAATCAAGTCCTTTGTTAATTGTGGTAGAAACTGATTACTAAAAAAATAAAGGAAGAAGCATTTCTCAAAAGTCTTCAAACTTTGAAATTAAAAAGTCCCCCAATATTGAACCTTGGACATCATGGAATTTACAGTTGACTGGGGATTATAAAATATCTTGAGGGGAGCAGCTGGAATACATTGTAGACTAATTACAAAAGATACTGGAAAATATCACCAAAAAGCGACTTGTTTTTAGAACCAAAAGTCTAACTTGAGCAGAGCACATTTTTTTTTTAGCTAGTGTGGAATTAAAATTTTAATGACTGGTACTTTGGAACAAACATTGACTATTGCTCAATTCCAAGGTGATTTTATTACTATTTACCAAGACTGAAAATGTTTAAAAACTAACAAAAGTAATAACTCTACAAATGTGCATTTTACTATTCTTTTTTTTTTTTTTTGACACATTAATGATTCTCAGGATTAACTCCTGGCTATGTACTTAATGGTCCTTCTGGGTGTAGTTTAAGGTACCATGTGAGGTGCTGGGGATGGAATTGGGTAGGTTGCCTATAAAGCAAGCCATACCTATTGTTAGCAATTTCACCTAAAATGTGGGTTATTTAAGTTTTTAGAAATACAACTAAAAACTTGATAGTATTTATTTTATTTTATTTTATTTTATTTTATTTTATTTTATTTTGGTTTTTGGGCCACACCCGGCGATGCTCAGGGGTTACTCCTGGCTGTCTGCTCAGAAATAGATCCTGGCAGGCATGGGGGACCATATGGGACACCGAGATTCGAACCAACCACCTTTGGTCCTGGATCGGCTGCTTGCAAGGCAAGCTGTGCTATCTCTCCGGGCCCATTATAGTATTTATTTTAAATAAAATCTGGAGGCATATAGAAAAAAGGTATTTCTAGTCTGCATTAATACATGCAAGTTTTGTTGAAACAATGTCAACTTCATTAAAAATAAACTTTTTGAAGGGGCATGGAGACTTAATAAATTACAAAATAAATTATGATTAAATATTGAAATTGATAAACATTTTATATATTTAGATATTGTGAATGCAATTACTGTGGAACCACATGAGTTATGCAAATTTTTATATTTTACATGCTTTAGATTTTAAATGAAAAGTTTTAAAAACATACTTTTAAATCAAATAATACAAATCTATTTTAAATCAAATGAAACAAAGAATAAATCAATAAGTAATAATTATGCTACTCCAATATGTTCTTTTCTTCTTCCAGTGAATCAAAAATCAGTTTTTAGTTTCTTTATTCCCACATATATCACTTCTGTAATGATCTAAAGTACATCATCATATTCTTCTAAATTGAAAGAAACATGTCACTATATATCAACTTAATGTCTGAAATTGTATTGATGAGTATTATACTGAAGTATTATAAAACCCTAGAAAGGATCTAGGATTAAATGAAACACACAATATAAATTTCAGAATTTAATCAGTACTTCATTTTTATATAAGTATGTTAGTTGTAAAAGTATTTTTGCTTATTTTATTCATATCCAAAATTTCATTTCTCTCCATTTATTATTATCCTCTCAAGCTGCCTTTTAATATTGATGCAATGCCCCTTAGTTTTTGCTTTGTTTATGGATTTTTGCCTTTTGTTTATGGATTGGAAGGTCACATCCAGTGATGCTCAATAAAGGTTTACTTCTCATTTTGTACTTAAGGGTCATTCTTTGTTGTGCTATGGGGGACCATATCTTCTGCTATGAATACAGCTTCTGCCAGTTTAATATTCTTTAAAACAAATTAAAAAATAAGGAATTTAATTGTCTATTAGAGTCTTACAAAATGTGTGCTTTTTAATCTAATAACTTAATACCAGTTCAACTGCATTCAAGGTAAGTTAAAAAAATGAGGATTTAGAAAATTAGAATGTAATAAAAATCAATTAGCAATGAGCAAATTCACTACCTTATTTATTAATAACAATAGAAGAGAAATAACAGAATAAAATAAAATAAATCAAAGGCATTTTTTTCTGAAAATTTTCTTCATTGGCAAAAATAAAATCAGGGGAAACATCCATATTGTATTGAAAGATTATGAAGCAACAAGAACTGCATTAGGAATTTGTAAAGAACCCACCTCAGGCATGGTTTGGAAACATGCTGTTTAATTGTCTTAATTGTCTAACTTAGCTGGGCATCAGTTATCTCATTTACAATACAAACCAAGTTGTACTAAATTGTCTTTAAAATTCCAGCCAGCTTAAGGATGTCCTAGATTTGATGAGAGACTACTAATTACATGCTTTTTAATCTAATAATAGAATATCTCTATAAATAAGTGCTTATTGGTTATAGTTTATAGTACTAAGAGACTGGTAGTAAATCTTAGAACACTGTTCAAAGGAAAGTAACCATCTTTTAGTATCATGAGTATTATTGAAATAAATTCCCCACATAATGTGCATATACATGATAGTTATTTTTGTCTCTTCTGAATATATTGTGATTTCAAGTATTTCAGTGATCAATTTTAGTATACAATAAAAGTCCTTAGTTATAGAATCTCTATGACTTTCTACTCACATCCCCTAGTACTCTATACTTCACCACAATTTCTCTCACTCTCTACAATTCTCACCTCCTACTCACTTTTTCCTGGAAGTAACACTTTTGTTCCTGTCCCCAGAACCATTTTCTATGTCTTACTCCTGAGTATGTTGATACCCAAATATTCTGTATGTAATTCTACCTATATCCTAAGACTTAAAATGTGAAATATATGTGAACGCTTAATGGTCCTGGCATATCAAATTGTAGTAAGCACTGAAACGGTGGCTTGCTCTTCAAGCATGTGTCCTTAAAATACACTTGGGGACTTTCTTTTTAATGTCTTCCGTATGTTTAAGTATTTGTTTAACATCTTTGTTCTGTATATCTTTTACAAGTAGTTAGTTCTAAGTAAGCTAAAGATTGTATTTTACTTATTTAGAGTTGCAATCTCAGCCGTGCAGTCTCTGACTCATATGTATCCAATAAGAAAAGACTTTAGCAATACATTTAAAAAATGTGAGGCATGTTTAGTTGAAAGAAATAATTATATATCTGTTCAATGTGCCTATGTACCATTTAAGACAATTCCCTTAGTTAATAATAATAATAATAATAATTCCATTAAAATTGAAATATCTTCTTGTGAAATATATTTCTTTTCCTTAATTTTATTAATGTAGTTATAAACTTTAGCTCTCAAAACTTTATCTCATTTTCCAGAATATGTGATCAGAATTCAAACATTTTAAGAAAATGACGTACAGCATTAGAATATTTGAAATAAGAACACTTAGGAGAAATTTTAAAATAAAACAAACATGAGAAGCAAAAGTATGAGTTGTATTTGAAAATATTTCTCTATTTCTCCTTTCTATAAAATCTACATATATATTCTATCAAATAAAAAGTATTCTCAGTCAAAATTCATAAAGCTTTTGTTCTATTAGCAATATTTAAGATGATTATTTTTCATAATTTCATGTGTTCATAATTTCTCCCAAAAAATCTTGAAAGAAACGAGCTTCATTTTATATTGCATTAGAAATCAAGTTTGAACAACTGAAACAATAATAACTCAGGAATCCACATGTCCCATACTCAGTGATTTTTGGAGAGATGCCGCAACTTTAACCTAGGAAAGGGGACTGAGTAACCACAGTGAATACTGTTGACAAGCAAACATGACTTAATTATTTTAATTTTGCATATTATTTATTGTAACTTTAATATGCAACTTCAAATTATTTTAATAACTTTAATTACAATAAATATAGTGAAAAACCATATTTTTCTAGAAACATTTTATGAAGTTTTTTGTCTTTCCTTTACATTAATAAGAAAATAAGACGAAGCAACTGCATATGTTGCATTGATGAATTTTTTTAGAAAGGAAACAAATGTAGTTTCTTAACATATTGAATCTCTTGTGGTACAACATAATTTTGAAAATCCACTCACACTATTTTTAGTATTTTGTTCTAAATTTCTACAAGTAATCACCATCCATTCCCTCCTAGGTAGGTTAAAATGAGGAAAAAATAAACTCATTCATTAAAGCTGCAAACAGTATTGCTTATACTTAGTAATTTCTATCTACATGATACTATGTTACAATCAATTTTGGCAGCCTAAAATTTCTCCTCAGAATAAATGTCATATTGCTCCCAAAAAATACTAATTGAATGTATCTGCCTTTCACAAATGCAGTTAAAAGCTACCAGTAATAGCTGAAAATTGATTGAAGTAGACAACATCTGCTTTTAGAACTGAACACGCAAACAAATAATGTTTTATTCTGGCAAGTGGGAATACTAACATTTCAGATATGCTATGGCATGTCACATACACATGAAAATTAGCTTTTAAAATGGTATGTCAACATTAATTTTCATAGTTTTGTAATATCTCTAATCATAACCAAAGGGGTTAGATAAAAACACCTGCTGCCTTTTCTGTTATTTAGTTGACAAATTAAATTACAAATAGCATGACTACTTTATAACTGGATTACCCACCTTGGGGTAAGTGTCCTTAAATGTTCTAGCAATGTCAGCTTTTGGTGTAAACATAACATTCTAAAGGGATTAAGCACAATTCCAAATAAATACAATTCCATTACTTTTTGTAATAGATTTTCTGTTAGAAAAATTGAGTGAGATAAATATAGGGTTTTATTTAGAGACCAGTTGCCTAAGGAGAAATTGAAGGGTGAGTTGAAACTATAAAAATACTTGACAATTTTACACATGAAAACTTTTGATTCTAGCATGCTCTTTTGTTGCTCAGTAATTAGAGTGACTTATGTTCTTGAACTTCCTATATACAAATATCCAGTATTATTTTCTTACATTATTATTTAAAAATATTGCACTGGGCATTGAGATTCCATGATGTTCATTTACTCTACAATATAAGATGATGATTACATTTCTTCTCTCTGTAAAATATTTCTGACGATCTCAACACGTGATTGCAGAATATAGACAAAAACATTCTCAACTCCTTTGCAATCCAATTGTTCAAATTTACAAAGGTCACATTATTATCATGGTAAACAATTATATGAAGAAACATATTATGAAAGGCTTTTTATAGCTGTAATGTCAATCTCTAAACTTATATTTTATAAACTTCTATAAAATATAAATTCAAATAAATTAGATGTACACATAAAACACATGAAATTTATAAATAGTTAGACTTATAATTGTGTATAATTATTTGAAGCATATACATAATAATAGCTAATTTAAAACAGACAACATTAAATTGTTAGCCCTTTGCATAACTTTCAGTATGAATTTATTCAGTACACACCAGTAGTAGAGTTCTTAGGATGATTAGCTAGACTAAGAACAAATTTTACATGTGTTTTCCAAAGTTCTCTTCCTTTTTTTCATGATATAAGAATGGCAAAGTTTTAATTTTGTTTTTTTATGCAAAATAATATCTCATGACAGCATTTATGGTTGTGTATGTTTATTTTAGGGCATTTTTCTGCTGATGGCCTGGCTCGCTGGGGGCATATGTATCACTTGACATCACATAAAGAATGTCATGAAGGGGCCAGAGAGATATCATGGAGGTAAGAAAGGCATTTGCCTTGCATGCAGAAGGTTGGTGGTTCTAATCCTGGCATCCCATATGGTTACCTGAGCCTGCCAGGAGCAATTTCTGAGCATAGAGCCAGGAGCCAGTAGTAACCCCTGAGCGCTGCCAGATGTGACCCAAAAAACAAACAAAACAAAACAAAAAAAAAGAATGTCATGAAATGGAGTCATCCACATATATATTTTAATGTTTACCAAGGTTCTCTAGCTAAAATCAGTGGGTAATGACTATCAAACCAAAATGACATTTCCACCATGCTTAATGGTGTTCTATTACTTTCTATCTTTTAGCAGTTTCTCAAGGGCTTTGATTCTCATGTTTGAATGTTTAAATGTCCCACCAAAATCTGAGTCTGTCTGTTCTAAATGATAAAATTTCCTGAAACCTCAGATCCCACCAATCACAGGTGGCCTTTACAACGCCATCACCAGTCTTCTCTAAAGATCTTGAGGGCCGTTTTAATGGGTTAAGGCAAACATGGTATGAACTTTCTATTAAATGGACCACAGCTGCAAGACTTTGCTCTTTTTGAAGTTGAAAACTGGTGGATTCTAATGCCTAAAAATCTTGGATTCATAATAACCAAAGAGAGTCAAGACAGATTATGAGGCAAAACTTTACCCTGAGTATGTTGATACCCAAATATTCTACCTATATATCGAGACTTAAAATGTTAAATATATGTGAACTTGTAATGGTTCTGGCAGATCAAATTGTAGTAATCACTTAAACTGGGGCTTGCTCTTCAATCCTGTGTCCTCCTTTTAGTCTGTGTCTTACATCTTTGTCTCTAAGTTTGCTTATTTCTTCTCTAAAGAAAACCATGTTCTCTGTCAAACACACACCTTTTCTCCCCTTGCATTTTTTCTAAATAAGTTTCAATAGATACTACATTGCTGCACCAATAAATAAATTCATGAACATAAAATTATAATGATATTCACTAAATAATTTTGGTGGCATTGAGATGAAGCAAGATCTTTAAATTGATGGTAGACTAACAGATATACAAGATCAGCAATCAGCATTGGCACTGATGCAATAGGAAAGAGCAGACAAAGATTTACCTGAGAGTTCTTAGTATTAATGAAAATGAACAGATGACACACCTCTGAATTTAGGTATCCATAGAACCACCCAAATGAGCCAGATTTGAGCCGCCTTCTGAACTCTCTTCAAATACCAGAAACATTCTCCAGGTAGGATCTTTAAGGAACCTTTGCTCAAAAAGAGGACCTTATTTTCATTAGAATTAACCAAATGAAAAAAATAAATAAACAAGTCCACCCTGTGGCTCATCATAAACCCTGTCTCCTGAATTGTCTTAATTACTATGCACCCCTCCTCCACTCATTATTTCTATGTGAATTGTATGATTACATGGTTGTAATGTGGACTCTTCCCCTCACAAAATGCTATTGTAATTATATGAAACTGACTTGACTCATAAAGCAAAACTGATGCACATCAAGGTGGCATTTTTACTGGAGCTCAAATATGATACTGTGTATATGTAATCACAATAACTGTTAACACTTATAATAATAATATATTGAGAGTGACAAATATCTAAAACCTATTGAGATATCTCAGAACATCAAAGAATAATTCTTTTTAAATTCTGAAGAAACAGGATCATTAGATAATTTTATCATCTAAGTTTATTTTCGCCAATTTTTCTCTGTTTCTTCTTGGTTATTGGTATATGGAAGATATCATCTCAGTCTCAAAATAGTCCATTCTGTATGTAAAACCCATTTGGGCAATAGATTTTTCCACAAAATGTTAAATTCTTTGTTTTCAATATTTTTATTTCCAGACTAATTAAACACCTATGTATTATATAATTCACCCTTAAGAAGTAAAGTGTCTGAAAATATGTCTATTATCTGGGTGGACTCAGATATTGTAATGCTAAGTACAAAAATTATAGACATTATGTTAAATATTTATTATTTTTTCATGTTTGAATTATTATTATTGAATTATTGAATTATATTATCACAAACCCACATATACTTCGAGCATAAATAGTTAAGATCCTAAAACAACCTCATAACTACTCAGCCAATGACCTACTTAAAATAGGAACAATTATAAAAATGCAGTACCAATATTTTTGTTAAAAATTATAGCTACATTCTTAAATCAATTGCAACAATAATGCTTTTAATGTATCTTTAGCCTCAAAATAAATATTTTGTGCATAAATAAAAATATTGATTTTTAATTCTTCATTTATAGTTTACTTTTTTAATGGAAAATATTTTTATAAGAACTCAAATATGTAGACTAACTCCTAAGTTACACATACTTTTCTAAAGATCTTTCCTTTATTAACTCATTTAAGATTCAACACAAACCTATGAAATAGGTATTAATATCTTTTTTATTTTGCAGGTGAAGAAAGTGAATTACAGTGATAAGCACAATAATTTTGAACTTGAGCATGAAAATGACTGAACTGGGATTTAAATAGGCAATATGCACTTCTTCTCTACACTTCTCAATAGCACATTCCATAAAATCAGTTTCTATTTAAAGGCACAATAAAAAGGTAATAGTATTTCCTGCAGGTAATTAAAACATCAATCAATTTTAAAAGGATCATACAAACACAAAAGTACTAAGAGTTTGGGCCAATACTGAGATAAGAAAATCGGTTAAAATTTAGAAGAAAAAATGGAAAAATTTGTTTTATTTGTTTGTTGATTCAAATAACATTGAACTGATATTTAAAAATAAAAGGCTGTTATATCATAGTGGTACAGATGAATTTATTTATCACAAAGTCAAAAGCACTAGAAAGAAAAGATTCAACTTCAGCAACAAGAATTAAAAACATGCCTGTTAAGGTAGAAGATTGAGGAGAACGAGTTGGGTTGGGTTGGGTTGATGGGAACCTGGAAATACTGGTGGAAGAAAAAGACACTGATGGTAAGGTTGGTGCTAGAACCTTGTATGCCTAAAGACCAAATAAGAATAAATTCATAAATTATGATGTTTGAATTAAAAAAATTCTGCTGTAAATATCAGTTTAAGGAACTAATTGAATTCTTTCAATAGACCATCTCTTCATGTCCATGTGTTTTCTTTACTTGTGAGAAAAGCTATGTTAATTTTATATTACTAATTAATCTTCACATTTTAAATTATTCAATATTGAGAAATTGTGTTTAAGATTGTGTGTGGTGTTATTTCTGATTTTGGGCACAGCTGGTGGTGCTCAGCAGTTACCTGCTATCTCTCAGTAATCACTCTTGGAAGGGCAAGTGCGAACCTAGGGATGGCAACAATTGGGTTGTCCAAAGTCAGATCAGCCCCATGTAGGACAAATGCCCTACTCACATTACTATCACTTCAGACCCTGTGTTTAGGATTTAAATGAAATATATTCCTGTTTGCAATTAAATAAAATAATAGAAATTCTGTATTTTAGGTAATTTTCTTATGTTTTATTGAGACGCATTACTTCTAAATTATATCACGGTCAGGGAAAACATTGCCTTTTCTTTTTATTTATCAATGGTTAATGCAAATATTTTTGTGTTATGGAACTGTCTAGCTAGAGATATTGTTTGTTTGTTTGTTTGTTTGTTTTTTGGGTCACACCCGGCAACGCTCAGGGTTTACTTCTGGCTCTATGCTCCAAAATGTCCTTGACAGGCACAGGGGACCATATGGGATGCCGGGATTCGAACCACCGTCCTTCTGCATGAAAGGCAAATACCTTACCTTCATGCTATCTCTCCGGCCCTTGGGGATATTGTTATATGGAATAAAAAGCACTGACTGTGGATCACTGTACAGCAAGCTTTGTGCAATTCTGCAGTGTTTTCTGCATTCTGCTCCTCAGAGGGGCTACTGTAAGATAGTGCTCACATTCTTTGTCCATAGGCCCTAGAAAGTTACCTGTTTCACTTCCTATTTCTACAGAAACTGAACTGATGAGTTAAACTCTGAGTCCTACAAATATAGCATATTTTAATTTACTCCTTTCCTTCTCTTTCAACTGTACATTGGCAGATCGTAGCTAATATTTTTAAAATATTTTTCTTTTGATAGAAATGAGTACATTCCCTAGCCTAAACAAAAGTATATTTGGAGGAAAATTTCTAAAGTCCATGAATAGAGCTTGTTATTGTGAATTCACAATTTTGAATTTCCAAAGGCTAAAAATTTGTCATTCATCTTGAGCATTATTTTTATATATTGAAATTTTTGGAGGGAGACAAGAAAGAGGTGATGTACTCACTAGTGCTGAGGGGTTACTTTTTGCTACCTTGAGCAGAGATCACTCCTTATTGGCTGGGGGAACACATGGGGTTCTAAGACAGATTTGAGTATAACAATTAGAATATTTTTCCTACATGTTCCTGACCCAGGTGTGTACCCTGGCACCACTTATGGTTTTCTCAGCAATGTCAGGAGTGATCTCTGAACACAGAATCAGGCATGAGCACGGAGTACCACCTGGTGTGGCCCCAAAGCAAAACAAAGAATGGCTTTCTTTAATACATTTTAAGAATATATAGTTTTATTTTAATAAAAGAAGAAATATTTTTATCTAGGACATGTAAATATTATCATTATAATTACTGTATCATTATGGTGGCAAACATTTAAATAGACATTTAGAGGCTATTATATGAAAAGTTTACTTAAAATTGGTTGCATACAATAATAGCTCTCAAAAATAAATTTTTAATTTAAAACATACAATAACCACAGATAATGAATTACTAGGTTTATAGACAAAAATAAGCAAACAAAATCAGAAAGACATTCAAATCAAGCTAGGTAAAAATTAAATTAGGGATATGCAAACAAGAGACCATTTAATATAGCACAATATATTGTCAACCAAAGTGAAAATGCTGTGAGAGGTAATTAAATACGGATGACAAATGTTTCTGTAAATTTCTAAAACAGAAAAAGTCTAGAAAAAATTCAGGGCTAGATTTGTAGTTTGCCTTACTACACATTGCTTTACTACACATTTTACACATTTTACTCCCATACTTTTTCAAAAACATCACAAAACATTTCATTATTGGGAGACCTGTTGAGAATAAAAACAGCATATTAAGGAGAAAAACTAAGAATCTTAAGCAGAATGCCTTTGATTTTTGCTTAAAATCAATTTGAACAAAAATGTTATTGAAATGTGGCTCGCCTATTTTTATTTATAAGAGGAAACATTTCTGTAAATAAATGCTACAGTTTTATTACCAGGTCCACTGCTTAGAAATGTGTTAACAGGTAGACAAAATCATAATTGCTTACTTATAAAAAATTTGCATCACTTAGTGATGCATGCTTGCAAGCATATTTTCTCAAACTTTTTGCAACAATATTTCTTCTCTTATTTTGGGAAAAGTTTGAACTCTTTGGAATTGGGAAGAGCTAAGGGCCTATGTTTTTTAGTCTGAAAGTTGTTGTTAGAGCCTCTCTGAAATAAACTATTCCCCTTAACATTCTTTTGGCTATGGTTGGAGGTAAGGTAAAACATTTTACTGATAAGGCCCCTTACACCTGAACAAAAGGTAATACAGAGCAGGGGATACTGCTCAGCATAGCTCTCATTGACTTCTAGTTAGGACACACACCCCTTGACCTTTTATACCATTTATTTTATGTGAAACGTGTGTTTATTGTATACTTTTAATTGCATAAGCTCACTCTCATTGCTCTTTCTCATGAAAATGCATGAGTATCCTGAAAAATGTTTCTAGAATATGACGAAGCTACTACTTTGCTCTGTCTCTGCTGGGTATAAAATCAGAGCCCTTCTGGAACAACAACAACAACAAAAAAAAACAAAACAAAACAAAACAAAAAAAACAGCAGATGGAGTGCTTGACTTGCATGGGATTGATCTGGGTTCAATCCTTGGCACCCTATTAATGTCCCTTAACTACCAGGAGTGTTCCCTAAGCAGAGACCCAGTAACAAGCCGTGTGCACTGTCAAGTATGGTCCCCAAACCAGCCAAAAGAATTTTACATCCCCTAATCCCTCTCTTTAAAACTGTACTTTGGGGGCCAGAAAGGTGGCACAAGCGATAGGGCATTTGCCTTGCATGCGCTAACCTAGGACAGACCGCGATTCGATCCCCCAGTGTCCCGATCTCTGAGCGCATAGGAGAGAAATCCCTGAGCATCACAGGGTGTGGCTCAACTCCCACTTTCAAAAGCAGTTCTTTGCTCCATGGTGGCCATCTTTTCTATGCCAATAAAGTTGCTCCTTTCTGTTCAACTTTCCTGTTCTTCATCAGAGAATAGTACTAAGGTTATAATATGTTTTTAGCATCATATTATATAGCATTGCCCTGGAAAATTGGAAGGTCAATTAACATTTAAATAAGAGTTGCTATTGTGATATAAATACTTATTATTCTAGCATTGCACACTTGAAAAGAGTGCATAAAATAAAAACAAATGATAGGTAATATTAATAAATCAATCACAGTCTATTGATAAATATTCTGTAACTCATGACCAACCATTCCCCACTGTTCCTACCAAACACACATACACCTACATGTAGAGGAGTGAGAATTGGCATGTTTACTTATCATTTCATGCTTTTTATTTTCCTTAAAAAGTTGCAACCTTATATTGGGCATTGCAGCTGTGACAACTCATGGGCAGTCTCCACCTGGAAGAACCAAACCATCCCTCTGTGGAGGGAAACATGCAAATGGGCTGGTGCTTAAGAATCAGACATGAGAGTGGGAGGCCCCTTGGCATTGAATTTCAGGTGAATTTCATAAAGGCAGAAAAAGCTCAAGCCCATAAGTACTCTTCCAGAGATGATACAGCTATGTCTCCTTGACAACTCCCTAGCAACAGACCCCAATATGGGGCGGCTGGGAAAGAACCTCTAAAAGCAGCTTCAGAGGAATGAATCTATTATATTTCTAACATCTCCAAGTCTTTCACCCTGAACGACTGTGAGTGAGAAATTGCTTCCCTTTATTTTATGATGTGCAGGATATACTCTCTCCCTTTTGGAAATGCCCAAAACCTAGTACTCTGGCTGTGTCTTCTTGTTAACTTTTGGGGGCTCACTCCATTACTAGGTGCCAGGGCATACCTAAGCTTTTAGGAGGGCTCAGCCCACCAGATGTATCCTCAGATTTTCCTGGTGGGTAGAACTGATTTAACCCCCATGGGGTTCCTCAAAAGGCCTGCTGTGGACACCTTTTTTCCCTGCGTGGATGATTGAGGAATTTCCAAAGAGACGCCTGGCATTACATTTTCAGCCAGTATTTTACTATCTCTCCTTTATATATATATCAGGAAAAATAATAGCCTCTATCAAATAATTTGGCTCAGAAATTCCAACACCAAAGCTTATTTGAGAACCCCTTTTTCTGGATATAGTCAGCCCTAAAAGCAAAGACAATTTTTCTCTTTGCAACTGCAGTTTCTGGTAATCAAGGGCGAAACCTGAATGCAGATCTTAACTACTGACCCTCCTTTAGAAATAGGGAAGCTCATTCTTGGGGATTTGGTTCCTCCCTTCAGTTAACCTCTAAAACTATAGAATCCAGCCTAGAAAGATCAAGTTTCTAGATATTTCCTACTTGCTCCTAATCCTGATTTTGCATTTAAAGTAAGCTTGCAAGGAGTTACCTTGAATTGTGATCTTTTCTCTTGTAGCTTAGAATTATTAGATATTGTTATTGTTATACTAGGCTTTGTGATTACAATTATTCTTCACCTGTGGCTAATTTTACTCCTATAAATTCCCCTGCTCAACAAATTAAACTTGTCGCACTCCTGACAGAAACGTATTGACCCCGCATTCTCTGTGTGGTTTCATTTATTTCATATTTCATATTTCGCTGTCCGTGCAACCCACTCTCCCTAAAGTGGATTCACCGAAATCTCACTGATGGTTGTAGGACAGAAGCTGCCTACAGCACCTGGGGGTCACTTGCATACCAATCGGATGTGTATAAGTCCTTTATTTCAAAATATTCTCTATCTATCTATCATCTATCTGTGTATCTATCTACATCTTTCCTCTTCTTTCTCTATCTTCCTATCAGTTTCCTAATAATGTTTTCTTTGTCACTATTTGTCTTCTTCTGAAATTAATTTCTGTACAGATTAACCAGGAGTTTGGAATACCTGGCAGAGCCCACAAATTTAATATTTGATTCCTGCAAGAGTTCAGAGGACATTTGTACTTCTGACACTGCCTGGGGAGGTGGTGGTGTGACATGAAGAGAAGTAGCACTTTGTTAGCTCCCTGGCCTTGTGGTTCCCAAATCCCCCACTCCAAACACTTATATTCTGCTTTGGTGTGCCAAGATTGACTTAAGTGTTCTGTGTCTTCTGCCTTTAACCATGAATAGAATAGGAACAAATATGTAGGGTAAAGTCTCAGGATATTCCCATGTTCTGGCAATTCCTCCATATCTAGTTAGTGGGTTGGATAATTAGGAAGATTTCAAAGATTGTTTTCTAAGCAAACAGCTACCATTCTGCATAGGGTGGGGGTGGATACTAATTTCAAACTGTAAGTCTCCTGATTAAACATCCCGGGTACTTAAAATGTGAGCCTATGGAGAACCTGAAGGTTTTATTTTCCTAAGCATCTGCTCACTTATGCAACTTCGTTCATTTGTTCTTAAGCTTAATGACTGCATTGAACTTTCCTTAATCATTTCAATCTATTAATTATGAAACCTAGTAGAGAATCTTCAATTTATCTTTAGTTAAGATCACTTGCCTCGATTGCAACCGTCAAAACCTTTGACATTTATCTATATGTTTACTTTGTCTATACCAGTGGTCCTCAAACTATGGCCCGCGGGCCACATATTGTATTTGTATCTGTTTTGTTTCTTCATTGCAAAATAAGATACATGCAGTGTGCATAAGAATTCGTTCATAAGTTTTGTTTTTACTATAGTCAGACCCTCCAATGGTCTTAGGGACAGTGAACTGGCTCCCTGTTTAAAAAGTTTGAGGACCCCTGGTCTATACTCTAACTGAGCCCAAACAAAAAACTAAACATTAGAAAGCTGATTACTATGCACACACAATAAGTTCCATTATGGTATATAAAACTGGCTCAATAAATATTTACTTTAAATGCAAATGGCATGCTATATAGTAGAATGATAAATATATCACTTTACTTCAAACATTTAAAATATTTTAGAGAACGTATTCATGCATGTTATGTATTAAGAGATTTGAAAACAACAAATTGTAACACAATGCCATACAAATTAATTAGATATTCATTTCAGACCTTATCAGAGAAATCAGAAAGGAGAACACTGTTCGAGAACAGAATTAGTGAAGGAAGAACAAAAGAGGGGAAGAAAAAAATTGCTACATGCAATTTGAGTACAATATCATAGACCTTAATTTTGAGTCTTTCAGGAAGTGCAAAATTAGTATTTATAGTTAACTAAAATCTTTACAGCTATACAAATCAAACTCTTGAATGTAATGAGAAAATATATCCCACTGAGTGTCTTGAAGGTGACTAAGAAAATTAATTAGATCAGCAATCACAATGTACCACGAGTCAGAAAATCATGGAAATTAAAACAGGATGGGACCTTAGAGATCACCCTGGTCAACACCTTCATTTGGAAGATGAAGAAATTGAAACCAGATTGGTCAGGATAATTTCCCAAGGTCACACAGATAATTAGCAAAAGAACAAGGCTTAAACATAAGTATTCAAACTCCTAACTGGGGTCTTTTAAACTGAATAAAGGTCAGAGTGTTGCAAAGCAATTAAAAAAAAGTACTATGAAGTGTTCTACCAGCAAACACATACTACAGGAGAGAAAGTGCACAGAATCAGATATGCATATTGAAATTCATACACACATGTAATGTATATGGGTAAAGAAACTTAGGTACCTGTATATTCTTTTCATTTTAAAATTCATTTAAAATCTATCTGTTCTCTCTCAAGGATTTATTGCATATTTCATTTTAATAATTGCTAACATAAGCCTTTGTTGATAATGATGTAGGCATGAGCAGTAAGAATGAGATAGCTATTCAGAGGATGTAATTGATTTTCTGCAGTTTATTTGATTATATCATAAGAAATTTGCCATGTTTTCAAAAATGAATCTAACACTTGAAAATTAAAGTTAAAATGGGATGAGTAGGTAAAGATTAAATTTGTTTTTTTTTTTAATTTATTCTTCCTTTCCACTGTAATCAACTTTTTAGCTGAGTATGTGGTCACTCCATCAATGGCCTTTTTTCCTTTAACCTTTCTTGTAATTAAAGTGACTGAGAATAAAATGTGATCTCTGGTTTGTAAATTGGGTATCATATTTTGGGTCACACCTTCATAAGAAAGACACATGCTCACTTTTGCATTTCTCTTTGATTGCTGCTGGACAAACTCACAATATGATTGCTAAAATAATCATCTTATTGGATATGATTAAAGATGTTGTTTGGACAAGGAAGAAGCCTTTCTCTTTAATACTGTGACTTCATGATGTCACTTTAAAATTCTTCCATTAACCAAAGAGTTACTTATGGAAGAAAGAAAACCACTTTTACCCTATGTCAACTGTTATTTGAATCTTTCTCTTGCGAGGAGCCTATCATCTCTCCTAACTCAAATCTGTGAGACTGATTTAACTATGAAATCAGAAAGTTTACATCAGCAGAAAAGTTTATGCCTATTATATCAGGCAACAATAATAAAAAAAACATAGGTCTTTACCTGATTTTGTGCTGATAGCATTTCTTCCATGACAGAAGTTTGAAAATACAGTCACCCACTTAATGATTTATTACACAGGACTATCGAAAGGAGACAAATACTTGTATAAATGCTATTTCTGTACTCTATGTATGCACCTTTACATTCAGAGCAACAGCTTTTGTATTAGAGAGAAATCAGTTACAAATTATTACTTACAGCACCACTTACTTGAGTTCTTTATGCCTTTTTGTGTTTATCACAGAAGTAAGCCCTGTTAAAATGTCTCCTCCTTGAGACTTACCATCTACTATTATAATTGTTTACTTAGTCAGTTTTACTCTCTATAGAAAGAAAATGATTCAGTATTAGATCTTTAATTCTCAGTTGATTGAACATTCTCAGTGCTTTTGCACTTAATATTTCTTCTCTGCAAATCTACAGCAGCTCTTATGCATCATTTATGCCAGCTCAAATTTTACCATATCAGACATAACCTCCTACAAAAAGCATCCCTTTTTTTCTCCAGCCATTATCATGTCCTCTATTTTGTTCATGAGTTTAACTATATTGAACTTACCTTCTGTGTTTATTTATTTATGTACTCTTTATTGCCAGTCTTTCTTGTGCAATCTTTATGTTATTACCTAAGAGAAGGGTCACTGGGATTCAATAAACTTGAACTTAGATTCAACTTCTATCATTGGACAGGGAAGCTACTTATGAAAACAAATATTAAATAGCTACTAAAATAATCATAAATGGGTTAAGGTAGCCTTGAAAAATGAAGTCAGGAAATTTGCTGATACATGAATAGACATGTAGATTATTATGTTGAGAGAACTGAGTCAGAGGGAGAGGGCTATCCATGAATAATTTCATTCATCTGTGGGATATAAGGAAAATAAAAGACAGTTTGTGGATTATATACACAGATAATTGATTAGAAGACCAAGTCTATGGTAGGAAGCTTGCCACAAAGAGTGGAGAATACAGTAAGAACAGGGAAGGGTCAACTACTAAAGGGTCATGAGCAGTACCCTTTTTTAATCGTAGTGCAAACCAAAGTGTCAGTAAGAAAAGAGAAAGTTAAGTAAAATGCCCTCCTCAGAAGTTGGTGGGTTTGGGAGGAATTAAGGCATCATGGAGGGTGACATGAAAACCCTTTATATTGATGATGGAAATGAGCACTGGTGAAGCTTTTTTATATATTGTATCACTTTAATTCAATCATGAATAAATTTATCTGAGGGAGAAAAAACTGTAGTATGAATAACCTTCTAACCAAGGTGTTTAAATAAAAGAATGTGAAAAATTAAAGTGATTTGATCATAAATAGAATGTCCATCTTAAAAAATCACCATAAACTTAATAATCTCAGTATTTTTGCCAAACAGCAAAATTGAAAGTGCATGAATCTGTACATTGTATGATTGCACTTATTTTAATAATTGAAATGTTTTTTTTTTCTTGGTTTTTGGGTCACACCCGGCAGTGCTCAGGCACTATGCTCAGAAATTGCTCCTGGCAGGCTCAGGGGACCATTTTGGATGCCAGGATTCAAACCACCGTCTTTCTGCATGAAAAGAAAATGCCTTACCTCCATGCTATCTCTCTGGCCCCTAATAATTGTAACATTAACGATAAATTTGATATATGTTAAGAGATTATTTTTCGGGGCCGGCGAGGTGGCGCTAGAGGTAAGGTGTCTGCCTTGCAAGCACTAGTCAAGGAAGGACCATGTTTCGATCCCCCATCGTCCCATATGGTCCCCCCAACCCAGGGTCAATTTCTGAGTACTTAGCCAGGAGTAACCCCTGAGCATCAAACTCAAAACAAAAACAAACAAACAAACAAGAGATTATTTTTTCTAATTGAAAATGATATAATTAAAAGGTTTTCTAGCTTTGTTCTTGAAAATTTGACCAACTCAAGAATATCCAATAAAACTTGTTAAATTTTGTTTGTTTGTTTGTTTGTTTGGTACAGATCAATCTGTGCTCAGGTATTATTATTAGCTATGCACTCAGGAATCACTCAGGGAACCAGTTTGATATCAGTGGTCAAACCTGGATCTGTAGTGTCCAAGGCAAATGCCCTATCCACTTATTACCTAGGTACTAAATGTTGTAAATTTAATTTGGGATTCTAGTTATTTAAGGTACTCTAGTAATAAATGCATAGGAAAAATCAAAATATTGGGTTTTATACATTTTAAAATAAAACATGTGTTTTAATGCATATAATAAAATATGCATTCTGCTATTATTTGCTTTTTATTTTATTATTTTCTCTGTTATAACCTTAAAAATATGTTTTCTAACACTAGGAAAGTTTACTTTTTGTGTTTATACTGACATAAAAATATCATAAAACTGATTTCAAATTTGTTTGCTCCTTTAGATAAATGAATATATACATAATAATAGGGATTTAACTTTATGGTATATGTGAAAGATAATTACATGGCAAGTCAACAGAAAATCATTTTCTTTTTTTGGTGGGGGGGGGGTTTGGGCCACGCCTGGCGGTGCTCAGGGGTTACTCCTGGCTGTCTGCTCAGAAATAGCTCCTGGCAGGCACGGGGGACCATATGAGACACTGGGATTCGAACCAACTACCTTTGGTCCTGGATCGGCTGCTTGCAAGGCAAACGCCGCTGTGCTATCTCTCTGGGCCCAAAATCATTTTCTTTAATTCTACTAATTTTGAAATAGTTTTTCAGTCAGATTACATTATAATCCAATCACTTGTTTTGTTATTTCAACAAAATTTGCCAACTAACAACTGAATTATGTTATTTAATCTGATCTGTCACAGTATTAGATTACAGTTTATATATATTATATATAATTAAATGGACAAGATTTGGCTAAGGCATAAGGGTTCTTTATTCTTAATTCACAGGATTCAAATATTGCCTTGGAATAGAATTAAACTTTTTAGAAGAAACATCTGCCTGATATGTGCCAGAGAATGATAATAGAGTATAATGTCATAGTATGGAATAATTTAACACATATTATTTATTAATAAAATTATTATTATCATTAGTTCCATGTGATACTTGTTTTTAGTTTGAAAAATAAACATTGTAATGCTTTCTCTAAAATTCAAAGAAAATATAATAATATAAAAAATGAAAACATACATAATAACTTTTTGATATTTATGTTCAAAAAGAAATTGTAAATATATATATAGTCTATGTTTGACTATTCCTTGCTGAAGCACCATTTTGTTTTTCTTTGGACCATACATGGAAAGACTTCTTAGTATCCTAAAATTGGTGCCTGAATAAGATTGTCATCCTTAGTATCTTCTGGGGAACCATATATTACCCCGAATAAAGCTAGAATTCCTGTTGATGCACAGCATGAATACTGATCTTGAAACTCTCTCCCCAGACTTGAACCTATTTCTTTTTCAAACTTGGCTTATAGTACGCTCAAAAAGATCTTGATGTTCATAAAGAGTCTACAATAGCATGGACAATATGAAAAATAAGTGTTGAAAAGTTTAAATGTGTCTGATTTTATTAATTATGGTTAGACATTTAAAATAGTCAATTTAGGTAAATCCTACCTGTTTATATAGAACAGATTGTATGGCATTTTTTTCTAGACTTCCATTTAGGCTTATTTTCAGTAAAACATTTATAAATCAGATTAAACTTTAAACGAACATTCCAGGCATGCAAAACCACTCTAATATTTATTTACCTGTAGGCAAAGATCAAGAAAAGGGACAAGTGCTAGAGGTGAACAATCAACTTGAAGCCTTCATTCTTTCCATTCCTACTGAGAGTTTCCTCAAATAAAGCAATCCTAAAATGTATGCAGCTCAGACAATAATTAAAAACAGAAGTATCATTTTGAAGTGAAACGATAGTAATTTTATTGTCTGCTAGATGAGGAGAGAATGGAGAAACATATTTTTGTCATCTCCATGCAAATAAGCATTGAACTATAATTTTAGTTTGCGATGCTGTATTATTTACTAGTTTTGGGGATACTTGTAATTCATGCAGTCGATAATTACAGCACCATATTATTTTAAATAACATTAAAATAGAACAGGTGCAGCTTCTGAATGCTAAGGACAATAAGCCAATCTGTGTTGAGAGCAGCAGGCCGAATGTGAAGAATGAAAATGCTATTGACATCATGAAGACTTTGAAACTGCAGATAATGTTAGCAAACAAAAGGCTTGCTTTTAGTTGCCTCGTTAGTTTTTCTGAGTTCACTAGTATTTTCTGCCAAAACTGACAGACTAACTAAAGAGAAATGGCTGCACTTTTTTCATCTACTATCATAAAATAACACGGACAATGCATCTGCATATTTTCCTGCTAAAATCCAGAGTAGTATGGAACTAGAGGAAGTCTATAACTAAGACAGTCAGTCCTACTGCTAAAGCCGTGTGTTGTATGCAACCTATTCTGCAGAAAAACAGTTCTTGAAAAATGACGTGTCAGTTTTGAGGACAAGTATTTCTCTTTGGAATTTCTGAATATGCTATTCAATTGGAATATGCTCATAAATAGGAATTGGCAAACAAGAAAAAATGGGGCTGTGGCAAAATTCAGAATTTGGGAAACATGTTCAGATACTAATTTTCCCACTTTATTTATGGGAGATAAAAAAAATGATTGAGATTTTTGAGATTTTTCTGCATGTGTAACCTTTAATTAAAAACTGTTTTTTTTTTTGGTTTGTTTGTTTGTTTTGGTTTTGGTTTTTAGAATATCATGACATTGTATTACTGGCTTCAAAATGCCCTTTAAGCAATTAGGAGTCTAAACCAGCTAAACTCTGCTCTGGATTTTTAGTTTGTCAGTTTGTTTTACTCAATTTATGTCTTTCATCAACATATTTTGGACTCTCTCGTAAGGTAATTAGCTATTTAGCTAGATTGAGTGGCCTCAAACCTTTTTGCTGCTTTCATTTACCTAAGCATTAGTTTCGTTATCCTAAGGGATGAAAGGTGTTAATTGTGAATGTCTTGCACAAAGCAAGGGAAAGATAACTGCTGTCAACGTTACTCGTGTTCCATCTAATATCATTGCACACCTGGTATTTGGAGACACTGATCTAATAACAGCACATGTTATCTTACTTAATTTTCTTCATAGATCACAGACTTGACATGCCATTTTTCTGATATGTCACTCATAGGCCCTGTAGGCAGGAATTACCCTTCCTAGTCAGTTCATCATACAGGGATGGTCATAGGACAAATTATAGACATGAGGGAAGAATGCGAGATAACTATTGAATTTAACTTTAAAAAGCAGGTGTACTCTCCACACACTCCTTTTCCCGAACAGGTTAAAAATTGATTGGGTAACAGTGTCCTTAGAAGCTTGCAAAATACTCATAAATCCAGAATTCTGGATATATATTGAAAAAATATGCACAAAGCTTCACTATAGTACAATCCTTTCCTCTTAATAATTGCATTTCACGAACCTGAAATCATGTTTTTATTGCTAATGAGGGGAAATGTCATTATTATGTTTTCTTATTATGCACTATGCATCTATTTGTTCATTAGTTTCACTACCTGTCCTGAGATCTAAATATATTGTTATGACCTCTTCTTTAATGAGGATCCCAATATAAAAGTCAATGATTCCTTATATAAGATTACATAATCTAAGTAAGGAAATTTTAATTAAAACACTGTTACCAAAAATTGCACAAAAGTTTGTTATCCAGTGAAGTGGATACCAGATATGTTGCCTGTCATCTGCACCTGAAATTTATTAGATAACAATTTGAGAATATCTAGAAATGTATAATAGCTCATCAAAGACACTATTTCATCCAGCTACTATCAACAACATCTTTGTCAATTCCCAAGTTGAGTTTAGATCTTTCCTATTGCTTTGAATCCCTCATGCCTGTGCCATCATTCACTTCCCAAATTCTGGCCATTCTTTTGTCTATATTTCACTCCTATGCATGTGCTAGTATACAACCTTGACCTATTTTGTTTCATTGTCCTATAATTATAATTTAAATCTCTTATGTTTTATGCTGTGACAATGTGAAGTCTGTAAAGTAAACCTGTCAAAAGCATTCTTTTGTTCTGACAATTAAGAACGACTACATTGTGGGGTTACAATACTCTCTGTGATGCTGCACTTAGCTACAAGTTCATTTTAATTTTATCCTCACTGTTCTCTTTGAATTTTGTTGGCTGACAACTCTAAAAGACTTTCCAGAGTGCAAATAAGTACTTTACAATATATCTAAATTGTTGGGCTTAATATTTTTACTTGTAATTTATAACTAAATTTGGAGATAGAAGACATGATATGCTCAATGCACAATCCATATTATAAGCACTTACAATTTGGATTTGTTGAAATGAATAACAGGTGGTATGCAAATCACAGCAAAAATGTAAACTACTTATCCTGGCTACCACATAGAGAAAAATTACATACCGTTTTATATATCAAATTATAATGTGTCCACTATCCTTACAAATTGACAGAATTTTACGATGTGAGATTACGCAAACATGCATAAAATTCATCATGTTTTAAGTATGCCAATGTCTTACTCTGAAAAATATATTAATGCATCAATATATTTATAGTTCTTTATATTCTGTAACATACCCTTGCTGTCTAGAATCTCCTAAAAATAGATGACTTATTTGGCAAGTGTCTAATCTATAATGGATAAAATCTCTACTAAAATTATAATTTAATTATAAAAGTTTTATTTTTATCATTTTGATTAATTTAATCAGTTAGCAGCAACTTTATATTAAACTATTATGAACTGTGCATTTACAGTAACGTAAGTTAATTGTGAAACTTCTATTTAAGCATTCAGGTTAAATTAATCTATTAGCTATACCCTTGTATAACACTAATATAAAACTGACATGTACAATAACTTTTCATATTGTTATTAGGAATGCATCATTCTTATTTACTTTATATTATCACCATATTATTATATTACATAAAATATTATGAAATATGTTTCAAGGTATTGTATTTAAAGAGCTTTTCAAAGGAGGATATCAGAACTTCTTTTACTCAATTATAAGTTCATTTAGATCTTAAGTTTTAACTAACCACTTATTCTTCCCATTACCTGCTAAACCATTTAGCAAAAAGTAAATGATTAATATTATTTATGGAATTAAATTCTAAAATAAATTCAGTCTACAATATCTATCTTTCTGGTTAAGCTATGTGTTTTGTGATGATTTTGATTCATTGTTTCTGCCACATGGTATCTTCAAGACACTTCACTTAATTATCTTTTGTAAGGGAGCCTTTAACTCATGAAAATGATTGAAGTAAATGGAACTTCTGGAGCAGTCATAAGATTTATTATGTTTCTTTCCTGCTTTCTTAGATTGATAACTCAAAAAATATTAGGACATATTAGGATGACACTTAGGAAGGGGAGTGCATTGATACACTCCAACCCACCCTCAGGTGACTTCAATCCATCTTTTTATTGATGTAAATTTTATATTAAACTTAGGAACAACAGCCAAAAAAAATCCAAGTTCAGGGTGCAGTTCATATTAGAATATATTTTTCCATATATGTAGACCTGAGCTGGACCCCAAAAATCCTCCCAATAAGACATAATAAGAAAACTTTGAAAATAAAACAACTCAGCCAGGAGTCATAGAATATTAAGGAGTAGAGCAATTGTTTTACACACAACTGACATGGATTCAATCAACAGCATCATATATGGTTCCTGAACCCAACCAGGAGTGAGATCTGAGCATGTCTGAGTGTGTTCCAAAACCCATATCCTATGTTTTAATTCATATAAACCATATTAGATCTATGTATTGCTTTCAGCTGCTGTGTGTGGGTGACTGGTTATATACCATAGGTAATAGGTACCTTATACAGTATAAATACTAACTTAGAATATTTGTTGAAGTGGGAGCCTTACACATATGACAAAAATAAGATGAATGACCAAGTAATCTATAGTGCTAAATTAACTATTCTATAAATATTTATTAAGCATCAACTATATATTTTAAAATTAGGGGAATATGTTCACTAATGCACACAGAATCACAGAATATACCACAGAAAACTCTCAAGAGTTCAGAGGTAGAAAATAAAGATGCATGTTTACTGTGGTTTCATTGTATGGATGAAAGTTAGGGATATTTTAGGTTAAAATAACTAGGTAATAAATATATGATGTGATGGAATTCAAATAATATAAAGTAATATAAATAATATACAATCATTAGGAATCACAGAATACAGGTGCAGAAAATGCATTCATTTGCAAATATAGTTTATAGACGTGACAAACAACATACACAGAACTATTATATGTCTATCGTAAAATCAGCATTATATAATTTACAATGATACAGGCACAAACAAGATTAATATCAAAACAAATAGAGAAAATGGAAATATACTGAAATTAATACTGGTTCTGATACAGATATAATATGAAATGTATGATCTTATATGCATAATTAATTACAATGCATTTATATTAAAGCATTTATGTATTAACCAAACAAAAACAACCTACTCAGTTTTGTATTTTGGGATTCAGAATTTTATATTTGTGAACAGAGAAAATATTATAATGAGTGATGCCAAAAGTTGTTAGAAAAATATAATGATGGTCCAATGCTGCAAGAATACTAAGAACTTAGCATGCTAGAGAAAAATGCACAGGCGCCTCTGTGCAAAGCAAGCTTTGGGAAACCTTCCCTACAGAGCTGATATTTGAACTGATGGTGAAAGATTAGAATCCGCTCTTCTTGCAAAGCTGAGCAAAGGCTATATATTTCAGGCAGTGTGCACATGCTTTGGCTTGGCTTGAAAGGGATAACAAAGATCAGTAGATTGCAACACCTTGAGTTAGTGGAAAGTGATAAAACGGGGATGGGATCAAGTAGGATTGTTTTAGTCAAAAGGAGCATATTTGATTTATAATCTTTGAGTGAAAATAAAGGAAAGAGAGAGGAAGAGAGAAATAAGGAAAGAAAGGAAAAAATGAAGGAAAGTAAGAAAGAAATATAAAAAGAAATAAGGACAAAATGGGAAAAAAATTTACTAAATGGATGCCTTGAATAATGAATTTAATGAGAGAATAAACAAAAAAGCAATAAGATAGACCCATTAAGGATGTCACAAGAAGACACGTCATGGTTGCTTAGGCAGTGATTGCTTTGAAAAGGCTAGAAAATGTTATGTATAGTTGAACAAAATTAACAGAATTTGAGGCTCAGTGATACATGAAGAAGAGAAAGAAAAATGATAACACCTGTATTTTTCTATTACAGTAATTGTGAAGAAAAATATTTAAAAAGAAGTGGGAAATATGTAAATATTAGTTATATAATATTTGGAATACTCAATCACTGATCTAAAAATAAAAAACCAATATTCATTTATATTGGGGAATTTATTGTAAAATAAAAACAAAATTGTAGTGGAACTTAAAATTTATTCTGTTGACTAAAATTGAGTTCTCAGTAAATTTGTAATAGACAAAAATTTTCCATTCTAGAATAGAATTAGAATATATTGAACTTGAATTCAATCACAAGTTAAAATATTAAAAGCAGTGAGTACTGATAGTCCCATCATATAATAAACTTAAGAATATTAAAATACTTATCCCTTACTATGTCTTCACATAAAACATACAGCAGTTACAGACACTAAAATATGATAATAGTTTGTCCATGTTACTTGGCATATTAAAATCTCTTAATGTTAATTTTTAAAAAAAATTGTAGAGAATTATTTCCTTTATTAAAAGACATATTTTCTAGGTAAAAAATTTTAAATAATATCTTTAAGCACTATATTACAAACATGTTTGTAGTTGGGATTTAGTCATAAAAAGAACACACACCCCCTTCACCAATGCAACATTACCACCACCAATGCCCTCCATTTCCCTCTGCCCTACTTTTACTACATTGGACTTCTACATAAAATTTTTATAATATGACACTTCTTTGATAAATATAGCATGGTAATTTTTAAGATTAAAATATGGAGTAAATTATATATCTTTGTTGCAGTTTGGAGAATATTAACTCAGAAAATAAGTTAATCTTGTAAATCAATATAAAATTGTCTTGTGAAATGTGCTGAACATACCAGTGGATTGGACAAAGACTAAGGAAGAGAAGTGTGTGTGGTTGTAGCAGGATGAATAATGCAAAGGACAGTCGCCTCTAATGAAATCTGTTCTGTTTTTATCCTGCTCTTGCTTAAACTGAGGTTCTAGGCAATGGACAGGTTGTAGAAAGAAAATCAGTTAGTCAAGAAATTTCAATTTTGTTAAAAGCAAAAAAAAAGACATCTAATCCCATCAAAAAATGGGGAGAAGAAATGAACAGACACTTTGATAAAAAAGAAATACAAATGGCCAAAAGGCACATGAAAAAATGCTCCTTGTCACTAATCATCAGGGAGATGCAAATCAAAACAACATGAGATACTACCTCACACCGCAGAGATTGGCGCACATCACAAAGAATGAGAACAATCAGTGCTGGCAGGGATGTGGAGAGAAAAGAACTCTTATCCATGGCTGGTGGGAATGCCCTCTAGTCCAACCTCTATGGAAAGCGATATGAAGATTCCTCCAAAATCTGGAAATTGAGCTCCCATTCGACCCAGCTTTTCCACTCCTAGGGATATACCCTTAGAACACAAGAATACAATACAAAAACCCCTTCCTCACACCTACATTTATTGCAACACTATTCACAATAGCCAGACTCTGGAAACAACCAAGATGCCCTTCAACAGACGAATGGCTAAAGAAACTGTGGTACATATACACAATGGAATATTGTGCAGCCGTCAAGAGAGATGAAGTCATGAAATTTTCCTATACTTGGATGTACATGGAATCTATCATGCTAAGTGAAATAAGTCAGAGGGAGAGAGACACAGAATAGTCTCACTCATCAATGGGTTTTAAGAAAAATAAAAGTCATTTTTGCAACAATCCTGAGACAATGAGAGGAGGTTTGGAACTTCCAGCTCACTTCATGAAGCTCACCACAAAGAGTGGTGAGTGCAGCTATAGAAATAACTACACAGAGAACTATCATAATCATGTGAATGATTGAGGGAACTGGAAAGCCTGTCTTGAGTACAGGTGTGGGGGGGGTGGGATGGAGGGAGATTTGAGACATTGGTGGTGGGAATGTTGCACTGGTGAAGGGGGCAGTGTTCTTTACATGACTGAAACCTAATCACAATCATTTATGTAATCAAGATGTTTAAAGGAAAAAAATCCAACATTTTTTAAACCAAAAAAAAAAAAAAGTAAGTAAGAACAACACATCCTAGGGGCCCATAGAGTTACAACTGAGTGTTAAGGAGCCTGGTTATATGGTCAGTCCAGAGCTTGGCTAGACATCACTCCTCAAACACCCACTGAAAAAAAAAATAATAACTTGTCAGTGGTTTGATTTCCAGGAATGACCAGGAAGGACTCAGGTCACAATAGTCAACTTCCAAAACTATTTTCAAAATAAAAACAAAACAAATTAAATTCTTCTCCACATTAAAATATTTGGTCCATTCTTTTTAAACACATTAATAAAACTTGACTCTTGTTCAAAATCCTTTAAGTTAAAGGTGCTAATGCAGATGGATTGGATACTCCACTTAACTTCTTCCATTGACAGACCCCTTTTAGGTTTTCCATCTGTGACCCAAATCTTCCTACACTACTAATATGAAACAGCCAGATCAGTTCTTTTACTCCTCTAACAGCCAGATCAGTTTTTTTACTCCTCTTCCCCTGCCATAGTTGGAGCCCCCTGATGAAAAGGGAGAAATGATAAAGATAAAAGGGGAACAAGCAGATTAAGAATAGGAATATGTGGTTCTTTAAAAGGAATTATTAATTATTTAATAAATTATTACATTTGTTAAATGACACAAGGCTGGGCTGAGGTAGTTCCTGATAACCTGGATGACCCAGACCCTGCCAATAGCCTAAGACAATGGAACTTAGTCATATTCTAGATGACTGCACTCCAGAGATAATTATCATCTGTTTTTATCAACCCACATACTTTAAATTCAGTGGAGAAGGGGCCGAAGAGATAGCACAGTGGTAGAGCATAAAAAAAAAGCAAATGGGTGGGAATGAAATTCCTTGTTCTGATTTATAAATTTACAGTCAATATGCTTACTCAGAATGCTTTTAATCTGCATGATGCTGACAATTTAAACATATGAGTAATGTAGAAGTATCAACATTTACTAACAAGCCCCAACTGTTCTAGCAAGCTGGAAAACAAGCACTTAGAGATGCCAATGAACCAATATAGGAAGCTGGTACAGCAACATATGAGGTTCCAGACTTTCTGTAAGGTGGAATTAATAGATATAATCATCTACTTTAATCCACAGGATATTAGATGGATTTCTGATAATGTTAATTTATATACTTTACTTATATACTAAATTTGTATACTTTAATTAGCATCAATAATGGTTACCAATGATTGGCTTGATCAAACTTTCTTTACAGTATGAAAATATTACTAGAAGTATTATTAATGTTAAATAAATAGAAACGAAGTAAATAAAATGTAATTTTTGTACTTTTTACCCTAATACATAATAATAAACATTAAAAAAACAAAATGAAGACTCTTAAACACTTCCAGTATAGGCAACCACATGTATCCATTATTTAATTTCTTTTCCAGCCCATTTTTTCTAGTTCAGGTCCAAGGTGGATAGACTTTTAGCCAAATCTCAGAGCTCAAAACTGAGCCTGGGCCAACAGGACACCTTTAGTGACACCTGAGTACTCATTCTCTCTGCCTCTCTCTCTCACTCTCTGCCTTTCTCTCTCACTCTCACATACAGAGTAATGAATGAGACACACCAGTGAACTCATCATATGAGTGGTGGTTGGAAGATTATATGGGATTCAGGGTATCAAAAAAGGGCCTGCTGTTTGCAAGGCAAGTGTCTTACCTGCTGTACGATCTCTAACCCACACTTGGTTTATTTTATTTTTTTTTTTGGTTTATTTTTTTAAGTAAGAAGTCATAATTTCTAAAACTTAAAATACAATTTGAGAAGTTGAATTTAATTATTTCTTAAAAAGTAACAACTGAAATGACACCTGTTCAGTCCCTTATTTCTCACCCCAGCAAGAAGCTGCAACAACCACTCCTGCTGATGCCATCCATGTGGCCCTTTTTCTTCCACCTCTCCTCAATGTGGACTCTTGCTTTACTACCAGACTTAGTTCCAGAAGGATCCCCAGCTTGAGGACACTACTTAATCCCTGACGGCTGCAAACCATTTCTCAGACTTAATAAGACCATGGTGTAAGATGAAACTGGACCATGGATCTCATTCCCCTCCAAGACTATCTCAAAATACTTAATGGGAATATCTATTTGTATTTTCCTTGTATGTTTAATTTCTTGATAGTATATCTATCTCTCAGTGTGTTTATTTCCAACTGTAAAGGTAGTCTCCTCCATTCCTTTTTTATTTTAAATTCTAATTTTTATTTTTGCTTGTTTTGGTTCTGCTTAGTAAAAAATTGTATGAAAATAGTTTTGCTTGGGATAAAATCCCAAGGGATTGTAGAACTTGTCACTTTTACTCCCAAATACATCAATATAATATGGCATCCTTCCTTTTTGCATAGGCACACTAAAATGGGAAAATCTTATGTATAAAAACACGTTCTTATCTGTTAGGGATAAGAATCCATAATTTTTATAATACAGGCGTGCCTTCCACCCTTGAACATATGTCAGGGGGATTCGACTTAGATCTCAAGTGATCGAACATCAACCATCCAACCCTGAACCCCAGTCCCAACCTTAGAAATGACACAGTTCCCTCTAGCAGTATGAGAAAATAAACTTCCCTCAGGGGAGTCCCTAATATTGCTCTGGTTCCAACTTGCCCAGGGTAGGTTCATACAACACTCTGTTGAGGAGAAAACAGTAACAACTTAATATAAAGGCAGGTTGTCCTACCTCATCACATAATAGTGAGATAATATCAGAAGACACTCCATCCTTTGATCTGTGCAAAAACTAAGATCACTAAATATATATAAATGATTACAACAATCATAACTAAACAGAACTTCTAAAAACATAAAGAAAGACTCTATCTTAGACTTTATCCTAGGATTTGTGCAAAAACCAAGATCTCCAATTACAGATGACTGACTATGACAACTACAACCAAGCAGAACGTTTCCTGGCACTACAAAGAAAAACTTTGCGGTTTGTCAATGGACAGGACTAGAGTCAGTAGTCAGGTTACTGACAATATGCATCAATGGTGGAGACATCCTGTATATCTTAGGCCCAGTGAATTTCTTTTTTAATTTCCCCAATACTTTATGTGCCTATACAAATAAACAAAACAAAACATAACCCTTCCCCATACCAGCCCTCCTCTATTTTTTTAATTCATATTTTTAGCTACTAGACAGGGGCTCCTTCCCACTTTCTTTTCTTTTTTCTTTTCTTTTTTTAAATCAGAATCATAGAACATGAATCATCTTGTTCTGCCTCATATTTCCCTTTTTTTTTGGGGGGGGGTGCCACACCAGTGGTGCTCAGGGGTTACTCTTGGCTCTGCGCTCAGATGGCACTCCTGGCAGGCTCCGGGGACCAAATGGGATGCCAGGATTTGGACGTGGGTCCGTCCTGTATTGGCCCGTGCAAGGCAGCTGTGCTATCACTTTGGCCCCATCTACCTCATATTTCTATGTCTTCCTACAAATTGAGACAAAAAAAAAGTAGGTAGATACCAGGGGCAAACAATCTCATGAGCAGTGAGTGGAAAAAAAAAAAAAAGAACTGCGTGAAATATTCAACTCAAATCTAATGACAATAGAATCAAGAGACCCATACCACAACAAGCTATACACAAAAGGAACCTATTACACTAGTAGTCCAGTGGGCTAAGGATGGAGGTATAGGATGCATGCTGGGCACAGTGGCTGAAGGAGATCATCCCTGGTCGTGAGAATTGCCCTAATTTACTCTCACTATGAAGCTTAAATATAACTGTGAAAGATTTGTAATTCACATTGGTCTCAAATTAAAACAAAAATAACAACAACTATAACAACAGTAACAACAAAACTCCATTTGGGTATATATTTGATCTCTATATTTTATTAACTCTGTATTACATGTCATATAAATTCCCTTTTAATCTTATTTTCATTAGTCTGAAATTAGCTGCAGTGTTTATCTAACATGATTATATTTCTAATATATCTGCTTTTTTGCCTTTTTAATATTTCTCTGACTTTCTTGTGCTCATTCTGCACAATAACTGTGTAAATTAATTTTACTTAATGTTGTTATCTTTTATATTTTAATAAAATATTTTCCAACTTGACTATATGCTTCCTTTGTAGTTCATCCTCTTATTATTCTTATACATAGAACATTTAAAATAAAAATTTATGATTAATAGAACATGAATAGGTCAGTATTTTTATCAGAAAATTTTACTGATAAGTAGTTTGTTATTGTTTTTATTTGGTAGAGAATAGTACCTGCCTGGATAAGGGCTTAATTCTGACTCTATGCTCAAAGATCATTCCTGGTATCTCAGTTATAAATGATGTGCAGAATCAAACCTGGTTATCTACATATAAAGCAAACACCTTAATAATTTTTCTATTACTCATACTCCAGACAAGTAAGTCTAAAAGAAATATGTATGTAGATTTACTAAAAAGAAAATTTGGGATAAAATATCAGCGATAAATTGTATATGGGTCAATAATAGTATTTAACTATTTAGAGTTTATTGCATAGTAAACCTATGCTGGACACTTTATATTAAAGCCCCATTTAGTTATGTTAACTTGAAGTAAATTCAACACATATTTACTATACATTTTTATAAATATTCAGGCTATAATAAGTGATAAAAATGAACTATCGGGGATTGGAGAGAGTACAGAAGTAGGGCATTTGCCTTGCATGCAGCCTAACCAAGATGGATAGTGGTTCAAATCCCAGCATCCCACATGTTCCTTTGTGCCTGCCAGGAGTGATTTTGAGAACAGAGAGCCAGGAGTTACCCCTGAGAAATGCTGGCTGTGACCCTACAAAAGATGACCTGATGTATTAAAAAAAAGTGAGCTATCATAATTTTCCACAATATGTTAAATGCTACTTTTCCTCCTAATTATAGATGAACAAAGTTATAAGATAGTTATATGTCTTGTATACAATTATATGATCAAGTTTTAAATTCTGAGGAAACAACCACTACTCTGTGAAAGAGATATTGCAGGGATCTGTGAATGCCAGTAGCAGATAGATTATCATTAGGCATGTGGATATCTTCTTATGCAAAACCTCTAACCTTGAAGTCAAGGGGAAAAAGGCCAGAATGTGTGCAGACTGCAAAACAGAAGATGGGGTGAAAATATGAATTATCTGTAATGAAGGCAGTGTAATCACAAACAAGAAACAGCAGTGAGGGATATGAGGTGACAGAAACAGACAGAGCATTTCAAGAAACAGATAAGAGCTTTTCAAGAAAGAAAAGAATCCCTTAGGTGGTTGTTTTAGTTTGTTTTGATTTTGTTTTTTTAGTTAGCATTTTCACCCTCAATAATAATTTCAAGGTATTTGATTCAGCAATGTCTAATCAGTATTTAAGATTTATTAAAACATAGAGGCATGAAAGCCATTGCTTGTCTCAAAGATAAGGAAAAGCACACTTAAAATCACCAAAGAAAAGAAATATGAATTCAGTGTACTGATCACCTGTTGTGTGTAATGCTTTCTATGTAATGTTCTAGCAACCTTCAGAACTTTTTAGGAATCTTAAATTCTAGATGACATGATTTAATTTTATATAGGTAAAGTAAATTTTCATTTATTGATAGAGCTTCACCAATTCTAGAGGAATGTCCTTCACTTTTCATATTCTGAGGTCATTTTCTCTTCCAGTATAGACAGCTAGACTTGATAAAAAAAAATATTACATAGGTACTTAACCAAAACAGGGATGATTGAGTTCTCACTCTTCGAATCACCTTTCAGCTGTGAAGCAAGAAATAGGAGCATAGAGATAGGGGCTAAAAAATTGTGTGATAGCCAGATTGGATGAGATTTAGTGTTGGTGTGTTTTTGTGCCTTTCCTCCAGTTATGTGAAGGTTTAGGTATTGTATTGGTGGAGTCCCATAGTCAAATACATTTCAGTTTCAGATCAGCGTCAAAGCAAATAGCAGACCTATTGCATCTTGCAGAACTCTGTGTATGTGGAGATTTTCATATATCACAGTCATAGAGAGAAACAAAGCACTCTGAAAGGAAAGGAACCATCCATTCTTGTTTCAGAGTCAGAGGAAGGATAAAGGAAGAGGCTGACAGTAGTGTAAAGGGCAAGTGTAACTGAGACCATTACCCTACCACTCAAAAGAGCAAGTTTCTGGGCAAAGAAATCTAGCAGTATACACTGAGTATTTATATTTAATTGATGGTTGGAAAATTGATGTAGGCTTGAGAATCAATGCAATGGTAAAGTAGAGGGAAAAATTATAGAGAGATTATGTTATAATCAAGTTAGAGTTTGTGGTTAGATTTAGGAAGAATATAATTAAAAGTGCTGATATTCAACTTCTTCATTTGATAAACTACATGCCTCCATGGACCAGAGAGCTAATACTCAAGGAAGGGCACCTGTCTTGATTGTGACTTATCTCGGATTTATCCTCAGACCACAAAATAGTCATGTGGGCTCCACCAAGAGAGATAACTAAGCCCAGACCTGAGCACAGCTGGGTATAGTTTCTAAAATAATAATGATAATGATAAAAAATGATAGCTGTCAGAATAATGCATCCTTTCTACATCCAAATGTGTGATCAACAAAATGATATCATGTCTTATTCTCAGAATTAATGAAAATCAGATTATATCTTCTGAGAACAAGTGGCAATAAAAAAAAAGAAATAAGATGAATAAGATGAAGGGGCTACTAGGGAGGAGTTTCTATCTTTCTTTCTCTTTCTTTCTTTCTTTCTTTCTTTCTTTCTTTCTTTTCTTTCTTTCTTCTCTTTCTTTTCTTTTCTTTCTTTCTTTCTTTCTTCTTTTCTTTTTCTCTTCTTTCTTTCTTCTCTTTCTTTCTTTTTCTCTTTCTTTCTTTCTCTTCTTTCTTCTTTCTCTTTTCTTCTTTCTTTCTTTCTCTCTCTTTCTCTCTCTTTCTCTCTTTCTCTCTTTCTCTCTTTCTCTCTTTCTTTCTTTCTTTCTTTCTTTCTTTTTCTTTCTTTCTTTCTTTCTTTCTTTCTTTCTTTCTTTCTTTCTTTCTTTCTTTCTTTCTTTCTTTCTTTCTTTCTTTCTTTCTTTCTTTCTTTCTTTCTTTCTTTCTTTTTCTTCTTTTTTGGGTGACACCCAGCATCGCTCTATGCTCAGAAAGCTCCTGGCAGGCTCAGGGGACCATATGGGATTCTGGGATTTAAACTATCATCCTTATACATGCAAGGCAAATGCCCTACCACCATGCTAACTCTCCAGCTCCTGAGGATTTTCAAGTCACTGCCGAAATCTAGACACTATTAATGAGTTTCTGAGTAATAGCATGAGATCACTGGAATCAGATTTGTGAGGACAGAGCATGAAAATGTGAAAGGAATTTAGATTTTATTCAGGAAATTATAAATATTTTCTCATGTTCTATAGTTTCAGTAAAATATATATTTGCAAACATATTCATTTATTTGAAAACATGATTTTTACATAGCTTTTTAACTTTTTTCACAATTTTATTAACTCTTTCTCTTCTGCCATTAACCTCTTCATGTCCTTTATGTATTTTACAATTGATTATGAGTATTTTCCATCACTTAAAAGGTGTGTTTACAGATAAGTGGTTTCTGAATTTTATCTGTTTCTCTTCAGGCATATATTAATTCTAATGTGCTATCACTTACACTTTTTTTATAATTTTTATTGTTACCAATGTGAATTACAAGTATTTCACAATTTATTTAAGGTACATAACGACAGTAAATTAGGGCCATTCCCATAATCAGTGTTGTCCTCCCTCTACCCCTGTTCTCAGCATGCATCAGATACCTCCCCCCTTTATCCAATGGACTTTTAGTGTAACAGGTTCCCTTTGTGTATAGCTTGTTGTAGATTGGGGATCTTGATTCTGTTATTGACTTTGGGTTTGGTGTTTAGGTCTGATAATTTTTTATTTCTAATCAATGTTCAAGTGACTTTTTGACCTGCTATCATCCATTCCCCACTCCCTCAATTTATGAGGCAGAATAAGATGATTTAAGTTCTCTGATTTTGTTGGGGAAAAAACCAACAACAACAACAACAACAATAACAAATAAAAGAAGGCTGGGGGAAGCCCAGCTAGAAGCCTTAAATATCCATTTAAAAGAAGAGAGAGGGGGGAAAAGCAATAGCAAAAAACACAACATCTACAAGAAAAGAACAACAAAACAACAATAATAGAAAAAAAGAATGGGAAAGAAAAAAGAAAGGCTAGTGTGGCAAAGGTTGTTTTTTGTTTGTTTTGTTATTTATTTGCATAGGCACAGTAAGTATTGGGGATATGAGAAAGGGAAGACTCTTGGCCTAAGAGATATAGGGTTTCTCTACTCCTGAAGCATACTGCCATGGAAACAACTACAAGTTCCGGACATGCTCATTATCAAACCCCAGGGTCTTTTTATGGTGCCAGGAAAAGTTCTGCTCAGTTGTAGCCGACAAAAGCAGTCCTTTGTAATTAGAGATCTTGGTATTTGCAAAGGTTATAGGACATATTCTAGGATATTATGTTATTATTACATCATAAAGCCCATACTGTAAGTTTCTTTATAGGAAAGGAACCTTGATGCACAAGACATGGTGGATGACACTACATAGGGTAGACACCTTTTATAGTGCTCACTACCATATTGCTTAGTAGTCTTGATGTGAAAATCATGCTTATCCTAAAATGTTCTATCCACATTCATTTAGTAGAGTTCACCCCTGCCATTGATGAAGTGCCTAGAATTTGGAATACCTTCCAATTTTGTGGTGCTAGCCAAATTCTTTTTTATCTTATTTTTTATTTCCCCCTTTTCTTTTTTCTTTTTCTACTAATCTATATTTTAGCTAATTATTTATATTTTCTTAAATCAATTATTTCTTAAGAGCTCAGATCCATCCTATGAGGGTCAGATCACCAACAACTTATGAATAGATAACTAATGCCTGTCTATAAGTGCACATGAGTTTGTACACAGTGGACTCCTCTATGTCTGCCCAGTCTATAATGTAAACAATCCATTCCTATATTGTATATAGCTCTCATATATTATCCCTCCTCCTGTCCACTCATAATTCATTCTATACTCTATTCTCTTCAATCCTGATCCATTATCCCTTCCTATTTAACCCTATTTACCCTCAGTTATTAACTTATAAGGTACCAAGACCAACCTCCTGCCCCAGTAAGACACCACCTAGTTACAAAAGCGAAAGAAAACCCTCTCACCCCACATCACATACTTGGTCAGAAGTTGCTAGCACCACTCCTGCTGACTCATTCTATGTGGCCATTCTCACACTCCCCCTAAATGTGGACTGTTGCATGCTACCTACCAGCTCCAGCTCCAGATGGACCTCCAGATTAAGGACATTATCTGATTCCTTACTGCTGCAAACCATTTCTCAAACTCAGTAAGATCATGATGTGGGAGGAAAGGTGTCCTGAATCTCATCCTCCCCAAGAATATTTCCAAAGACTTAATGGGGATATCTATATTTTCTCTGTATGTTTAATACCTCAATAATTATACCTCTTAGCATATTTATTTTCAAATGTAAAGGTAGCCACCTCTATTTCATTTTTAATTATTATTATTATTTATCTATTTTATTATTATTTTAAATTTAGCTAGTTTTGGTTCTTCTTGTTATATATTTTAAATTATATTATATGTTATATATTTTAAATTAAAGTTAGTAAACCACAATCTTAGGGCCAGAGAAATTAGTACACAGGTCCTTTCATGGCATTTACTCCCATGTAGCCGAACCAGGATTGGTCCCTGCACTGAAAATTATCCCTGGATCACTGTGAGGAGTGAACTCAGAGCATATAAACTGAAGTAACCCCCAGGTCTGTCTCAAAATAACAACAACTAAAACAAGAGCATAGATGATTGATGTCTCTCAGAGGTAGTCTAGTGATAGAGATAAGTAAAAAAAAATGTAAATGTCAAAATACCTAATTGAGAAATATAGATGACAAAGACCAAAATCTTAAAATGTTGGAGAGAAAAGTGGCTAAAAAGTTTTCAGAAATGGCTCTTTCTGCACAAAACAGCCAAGAAGATGCCATTGAACTCCATCCAAGGCCCAAACTGGTAAGGGCCCCACTCAATAAGGTGGGTGCTGATCCCTGTCTTGTGTTTGGGCACAAGAGAGCCATTATAAAAGCTCTCTGTCTTCTTTTCTGCACAAAATAGCCAAGAAGACACTATTGAACACAATCTCCAGGGCCCAAGCCCATAAGCCACCCCCACCCAAAAAAGGAGGAGCCAGAGGAGCATGGCTGCTCTGCTTTGTTCCTCGGTCTCATGCATCCTCTAACCCACAAACCCCAACACAGCACATAGTAAAAAACCACTATACAAGTGTTGCAATGGGAAAACAATGCAGGACAAGAGCATGCTTAGAGAATGAAGATAACCTGAGAAGTACCAATCATTGTTAGCTTCTCAGGTAAGGAGTTTAGAGTATTAATTTGAAGGATTCTCAAATAACTCAAAGCAAGCATAAATTGAGCTGAGCAGACCACAATGATGAAACTCAGAATACTCCATACTGAAATAACAGGTCTGAAAAACTTGGTAGATGAAATGAACACCTCAATAAAAAGTCTCTCAAAGGGAGTAACAGCACCTGAGGGCAGGGTCAGTGAGCCAGAGGCTGAGATGCAGAACAACTCCATACAGCAGAAGAGATTGGAAAAGAACCTCAAAGAAAATAGTTAGACAATGAATAAAGTACTAGAAAAATGTGAACAGATGAAAATAAAAGTCTTTGATAAACTCAACAGAAACAACATAGAAATCATTTGAGTCCCAGAGACCCAAGAAGAAAATATTAAAAAGAGTTGGAGGAATTGTGAGAAGAGGAAGAGGAGTAAGAAGAAGAGAAAAAAGAATAAGGGAAGAATAATAAAAAGAAAAAAGGAAGAAGATGATGAAGGAAGAAGAAGAGAAGGAGAAAGAAGAGGAAGAGGAAAAAGAGGAGGAAGAAGGAAAAGGAGAAAAAGAAGACAAAAGAGGAAGAAGGGGGAAAAGAGGAAGAAGAAAATGAAGAGGAGAAAGAAAAAAGAGGAAGAAGTAGAAGAGGAGGAGGAAGAAAAGGAAGAAGAGGAGTAAGAAGAATAAAAGAAAGAAGAGGAGGAGGAAGAAGAAAAGGAAGAGTAAAAAGAAAAAAGAAAATGGACTGAAGATTTATTTTTAATTTATTTTTTTACAATAGTGTCTTTGTTTAAACACTAATTATAAACATATTATAAACATGTTTGTAGTTGGGTTTCAGTTAAAAATAAAAAATAACAAAAAATAAAAAAATAAAAATGATAATCTATATCAAAAAAGAAAAAAGTTTACAGAAATGGAGAAGATATTATTTTAGCTTTTAAAAGAGGTGTACACATTTACCATGAATATTAAGAGAGAACCAAGGCAATAGCTATAAAGGAAAATATAAAGTCCAATCAGGTCTCACTTGAGTATGTTCATTTTTCTCTGCATGATCTCAAACATTTATCTCTTTGAGCCTTATTTCTTACAAATGTTTTTTATATTCATGCAAAATCACATAAACTTTTTGATGGCTCTTGTGACTGAATCCAGTACCTTACACATGCAAGGCAAGTGTTTTACTTCTGAGTTATACTCCCAAAATAAAAGCTCTGAAATAATGAGATATTTTGGGGGAAGTTTTGCTCAGCAACACTCAAAAGTGCTCAGTGATATTCCTGGCTCTGTATTTAAGAATCAGTCCTGGAGATGCTTGGGGTACATTACGTGGAGCCAGGGATGAAATAGGGTCACCCAAATGCAAAGCAAGCACATTAAATTTTGTACTCTAGCATAACTTAAATATTTTATATATATAAAGATTGAATAACTTCTTACATTTTATATATATTATACTTATAAGCATATATGGATTATTTACTTTACTGCAACAGGTTATATATATATTTAAAACCCACAACTATATCAATGCATATCATCCCATTAAGCTTAGAGCCAACATTAAATTTAATTTATGTTAAAAATGGGGTTAATTTCATTTGTTAAAGCAGAACATTTCAAGTCAGGCTTGAGTTAATCCTGACATTTTTAAACACCATACTAAACCTTTTACAGAACAAAAGTTGAAATTACAGCTGGAATATATGTTTTCAAACTTGGCGAGATGAAGTAGACTGCATTTCCAAACTGAGATGTGAAGAGCCACACAATTCACGGAAAACCCAATTGGTATTCCAGGGGTTCATTCACCAGCAAGTACTGGTCTCTTCACTCACATACTGTAAAGCTATTCATCCCAACAGCTTAAGACACTCAAGTGTGCCAAGTTTCACAGGTGCCTCCCACAGAGAATGTCCCTACAGTCTGCCACTCCCCCCTTGCACAAAACAAATCTCTATTCACAAGAGAGAAACATTTACAAACAGAGAGGCTATTTTTCAATGTCTTTGAAGCCGACTCAATTTGGAACTTGAGCAGTTGTACCTCCTCTTAACAACAGGTGCAGAGTGACACACTGGCTCTCTTAGAAATATTCTTGAAAGGATTCCTTCCCCTCAGCAATTGAATGTCCTGTCTCTTTAAATAGGGTCCGTTTTTCCAAGGTTTTTCCAATTTATATGCACCATCAACCACTGTTCCTAATTTTACTAATGAAAATAGCAAAAGCCAATAGATTTGTATCACTTGTGTAAGTTTTGTCATTAAGCATTAAAATATTTTATAGATCTGGTGCTGCTTACATAAAGAAGTTCTCTATTTGGGGGGTGGGGCACACCCAGTAGTGTACAGGGTTTATTCATGGCTCTGCACTCAGGGATCACTCCTGGTGAGCTCAAGAGAGCATATAAAGTTCCTGGGATCAATATATGTCAGACACATGAAAGGCAACTGTCTTACCCACTGCATTAATATTAATGCATTAATATTAAAGAAGTCCTCTCTTTAACATCTGTACTAACTAGCTGTGACTCTTAACTACTTAGTAGTAGTGATCATTTTTTAAATGGGATTTAAGTTTCAACTCATTTGGATGAGACACTACTGATTAGAGATGTTTGTTTGAAGTATACAGGAAATTACACTAATAAAAAATAAATTCTATACTTATTATCATCATATTCTAATTACATCAAAATGTCTTATTTTTTGTGGTGTGGAGGATTGAACCCAGGGCCTCATGTATGCCAAGCAATTGCTTTACCATAAAGTTATAAACATAGTCCTTAATATATTAATCAAAATTTTTTCAACATGTAAAACAAAATGACAAACTCTAGCTAGCACATCTCAAAAATTAATGGATTGGTTATCTCTTACATGAAAATATATGCACACATGTGAGTAATATATATAAAATGTCTGTGTACTGTGTACCTTATGTGGATCCAGGGATTAAATAGGTTGAAAATAAGATGGAAAATAGGTTGAAATAGGTTAAAAATAGGTTGAAATAAGTTGAAATACTTATGAGAAAATTTTCCCGTTAAAATGTTCACTTTTAATCACTCATATGTTCTTGAATTCTAAAGATTTTGTGCATCACAGCTATTGTGAATAGTGCTGCAATAATCAGAGAAACACAAAATTAATTTATATTTCTGGTAAATATACACAGTATATGTTACATATACACAAAAATAGTACTCATTATTCTGGCACAAATACACAGGAGTACTACTCAGCCAATAAAAAAAAGTGAAAAGTGAAATCATGAGATTCACCTTTTTGTTTTGTTTTGGAGTGAGCCACATCCAGGGGCACTTAGGGGTTACTCCTGGCTTTGTTCTCAGAAATCACTCCTGGCTAACTATGGAGACATATGGGATGCTGGGGATCTAACCAGGGTTCATCCCTGGTCTACTGCATGCAAGGAAAATGCTCTACCTCTGTGCTATCACTGCGGCCCTGAAATTCACTTTTATGTAAGAGAGAGATACTGAATGATCTCTCATATGCAGGTTATAAAGAAACATAAGAGAATAACCAGTGACCATTTATAAAGCAACACAAGATTGGGTCTTTAGTACTGAGTTAGCACAGTAAATATATTGGGGTGTGATTTGTGGGGTGCAGAGGGCATGGGACACTGACAGACTAGAAGACACACAAAGGTATTGGTGGTATTCAACTATTGTTTGCAGGAAACTATATTCTTAACTTAATGAAGGCAAATCATGGTGCTCCCCTTTTATAAACAATGCTTCCATTTAGTTTCAGTAATTAATTTTACTAGAAAAATATTTGTAGTCCCAATGGTACTTGAAATAAAAAGAACTACTGCAAATATTTGGGGGCCATATGTAGAACTGGGGCTGGCTGTGTACAAATCAAGTGTGTTAATTTCTGTTTTAACTTTATAGCCTATCAGTTAATTAACTAAATTCAGAAAAGATGGTAATATAGGAGTGATGAGGGGACCAGTTATAGAAATCATGATGTTCCTCAATAAACAAAGAAAGGGAAAACAGATGACTCACTAAAATAAAAATGACTCAAAAGCCAATTTTTTTTTAGCTGCTAGTGAATATATGGATCCCAAGTTCTTAATTTGAAAAATATCCTGGGTTCTGGTTCCCAGGTCACACTGAAACTGAGGAAATCAACTATTCATGCTGTAGGAAATCACTACAGCTATGCATGGGAGTTGAGTATGGAGAGAACAGAAAGCAAACAAACAAAAAATAACAAAACAAATTCATCATATATAAGGGCAAATTAATGTATGTAGGAGCCAAGAACATTAAATAAAGGGAAACAGTCTCATTAATAAATGTTTTAGAAAAACTGTTTGGCCACATGAAAAAGAATGAAATTGAACCACTACCTTACACATGAACACAGCTAACTTAAAAGAAAACAAAATAAAAAAAATAAAGAAGCCCTTGATTCTTAGGCTTTAGTCCATATTAATCAAAATATAGGAAAATATTCCATATCTTCAGGAATTCAACTTCATTGGCAAGAGTAAAATATTACGAATGAAATTATATCAAACTAAAAAGCTCCTGCTGTGTTTTAAAAATTGTAGAATTTCACTGATATTAATACTATTACTAGTTAACAAAACCTCTATACTAGTGGTAAAATAATAGTTTCCTACATACACCTGACAAATGGCTGTTTTGCAAGATATACAAATAGCATAAAATTAAATAGCTAAAACAAAAAATATTAGAAAAAGAAAGAGTCACTTAACAGATCTTTCAAATAAATCAAACAGATGGACAAGTACATTAAAAATTCTCATCACTTCACACCAATGAAAATTTTATAATAGATATGCCATTATCACTATATATATACAATAAACTCCAACTCAACATGTGCCAGTGGGGAAGGGGAAAAAGTGGACCCTTATTTAACATTGAAAGGAATGTAATTGAATGTTTGGGATCCTTACCATTTAAATGTAAATCAAATGGTCACTGTGTATAATTTAATACATATTGTTATATCTTCATAAACATTTTGAAATAAAATTGGCAAGATTTATAGTTGAAATAAAAATATAGCTAAGTATTTCCCATGGTGGTTTGAGAGAACAAGTAAAGCTTTCACTCTGCAGGTACAAATTTTATAAAACAAAACATTTTATAAAGGGGTGGGGTTAATTAATTATTAGGTGTATGAACACCTAAGATATATCAGTCTTAAAAGCATAGAAGACATTAAATACAGAAAATATATTCCAAAAATTTTACTATGGATCTAAGACATTTTGAAACACAAAACATGCTTTCCTCATTCACCACTAATGTGGCTCATCATTATTTTCTGTTCCCAGATCTAATATAAAATAATTACAGTGGGGTCAAAGAGATGTAGATTGGGTAGGGCAATTGCTTTGCACAAAGCTTCCCAGGATCTAATTCCTGTCAATCCATATTTTCTCCCAAGTATCACCAGAAGTAAATCCTGAGTACCATTGCAGGATACTATCAAAAAAAACAAGCAAATGAAACCAAGCAAAAGCCAGAAATATTGACACTATTGTAAACATGTTACCTAATATATAACTAAAAAATAATTACATAAGCATCTATTAAAGTTTGGTATTAAATTTATTGTTTTTCTACTGGAGAGCAACTGATTCCAAGTTATAGTGCTAATACTATTGGGCCTGGAAAATTATGAATAGACAGTGATCAAATATGGCCTCAGGAGAAACATGAAGCTGAAAGACAATTGCAATAACAATATTCAGCAGCCCATCCTCCAGGTAATCAAATCAAGTCAATTAGCTTCTCTATTTATAATTAAATCATAAAATTAAGGATACATATCTATAGTTTTCATCTATGTATTCTCTTATTTTTCCAGATTTAAGTTGAATTGGCTTTATGAAACAAATGAATGTCCATAGTTTTCTGTCATCTGGAAAAATCGAAATAGCATTTCTAACCTTTAAAGGTTAGAGAAATCTTGCCTGTGCACATACGTTATCTTGATCTTTGTCCAAGTGGATATTTCTCTCCCTTTCTCTATGATCTGTTACCCATACTCCTCATTACTCCTCACTACATGTTCTATTACTCTCTTGCATCCTGGCCACAGGGATTTTTAAGTCTTCCTTGTGCACTCCAGGCTTCACTGCACCTCAGGGCTCTCACTGGCTGTTCATTCTGCCTATAATTCTTTCCCCCACGTACACATATGGTGTATAGATTCCTCACTGAGGAAAGTTTTAGCTGACAACTCCATTTACAATCACAAGTGCCCACACAGGCACACACGAACACACCATCCTATGACATTTTCAATTTCATTTCTGGTATATCGTAAATTCATTTCTGTATCACCTTCTCAAACAGCATATAATTTACCAGTTGATTTTCTCTCATACTTAAATAAAAATAAGCATGTCTTTCATGTTTAATAATCATATATTCTTTTAAATGTTATAGTTCTATTTTTTTCAATTGCATAGTAAAATTTGATTTTCCTAGCAGAATTTTCTGAGAAAGACTAATGAGTAAAACCAAGAGTACACAGTTCTTGACCTTCAGTTTAATATAGACATGGTTTATTTTTATTTTAGGAGAAAGTCTAATTTCTTGAACTTATTATTCTCTCATTTTTAGTAACTTAATGAGGATACATTAGTCAAATAGTAATTAATTGATAATGATAATAACTCTATTTTAATCAATATACAATAAGTTTAATATTTTTAAGAGAAATTGCCTGAGATATTAAAATCTAGGGCTTTGCCACATAGGAATGTTCTTTTGCTTTATTCATATAGAAAAATGACTTGAATAAGTTTAAAATTCTTTCATCATCACTATTTTCCCTTTCAAAACATCATAGATTGATCTAGCACACTTTCAATTTCAAGCAGTCCATTTATTATTATTATTATTTCTTTTTAATTTTCACTTTTTTATACTGACAGTGAAGAAATGTAAAATAAAAAAGTTTTTTTCTGTTACAACCATGAAAAGAAAGACATAGTAGGTGCAGCCTGTTACCCGGTTACTAGCCACATGACTGTTTTACTCTAAGTTTGTGCATACCCTGTTTTCCCGGCAGGCTCTGTTTCCCACTGGTTTTCTATAGGGAACAAAAATAGGAATTCAGAAGCCAAACTGTAATCTAGGTGGGGCCACTGGCTATGCTGCTTTCAATGACCCCATCTAGAGATGACGAGTGGCTCTAAGAGAGACAAATGTACTTGTCAACCTTGGAGCCAGGCATGAGAGATGAAGGGACTAGAACACAGTCTTCTGTGGCCATACACAAAATAAATCACCCTTAAAAATGGACTGCAATGTGAAACTCTTTGGTGCAGGAGGAAAATTCAAGTGGTCCTGGCAAATGATTGAATGATTGACATTAAATCAGCATACTCTACACACCCTAAACATGTTTATGTTCTTGGTATTTTGCCTTTTGTTTTTTTAATTTGAATTGATGTTTTCAGGGATAAAGCTCTAGTCTGCCCTTCCCTCTGTCCTCTGCCTTCACTCTCTTTGTCTCTCTTATTATGACATCTCAAATAAGTATCCGTTTTTTTTTATGAAAACTATTATATATTTCATGGTGTTAATACAATTTTAACTCTTTCAATATAAATTTTATATTAATTTTACAATTTGTTTAACTGAGTTCCTAAATATTTTATTTATGTAAAAATTATGTTTATATATCACTATTGTTTTTATTTGGGTTTTATAGTTAAAGATACTTTTTAGCTATAGACTTCCTTAGTTTTTCCTATAGACTTCCTTAGGTTTTGTGATAATCCATGGAGTGATTTTATGCTTTTTCATAGATCACATATTGTTTTCAATCCTGAGCACTGATTATTTCACAAAAGCTAGAGTTATCAATAGAGCCAGGTTGTCTGAATTGGGATCTCTCTCTCAACCACTCACAGGGCAATCTTTGCTTAAGTGATCAAAATTTCAAATACCTTACTTAACTTTAGAGTTGCAACACTAAATAGGTTTTAGCATTGCCATAATTAGATGTTTTTAGAGTTTAAAATGACAAAACTGGTAGAAGACTCTAACACATAGTTTGTGCTAAATGTGTTTAAATTAACAATTGAGGGCCTGAGCAGTAGCACAGCAGTATTGCATTTGTCTTGCACGCGGCTAACCTTGGACGAACCTCTCTGTTCAATCCCCAACATATCAAAGCCAGGATTGGTTTCTGAGTGCAAAGCCAGGAGTATCCCCTGAATGTCAACCGTGTAGTTCAAAAAACAAATGAAAGAAACAAACAAATAATTGACTTACCCAGAAAGTTCTTCCTAGCAAGTCAAACCCCAAAACATCAACTTTTCTCAGAGTAAGATTTGAAGTGTATTTTTGCATCTCACTGAGTATTTCATCTGCCTAAATCATTAACTGTTTCACTTGAATGGTCTAGAAAATTATAAATTAATAACCTTTGTCCTATTTGCTGTTTCCTGCATTATATATAACAAACTAACTCAATGTTTCTATAGATAAGTTGACTATTTCTTAACTTTAAATATGAGGTTTTTTTTTTTTTTACTTTTCAATATAAATTAAGAGTAGGTTATAAATAAAAATCAACAGTGAAAATTCAGTGAGATGCAGGTGCCATACTGACCTACTAGCAGTACCTGGACTCACATCATTTCAAAGAGCAGAAGGCACATCAATGGAGGTGAGCTAATCCTTTCACCAAAAGATGGAGCCTGCTCCTTTCTAGAGCATGAAACTCAATATGAGTGCCATCAAGAACCACCAGCTGTGCCCAGATCCATATCACCCCTGAAAAGCTGAGCCTGTGGAATACACATCAATAGAGATGAGCCGACTTCTCCCAGAAGGACAGAGCCAGAAGAGCAAATCTGCTCCACATCGCTATGCAGCCGAGCAATTCGGTCAAGGCAGCACAACAAGTAGAAAAAGCCCACTACAAGTGTGATACTGAGTAAATAACACAGGCTTTCACAATCTAAAAGATCAATGAAAGCAAGAGTTGGTTATTTGAAAAACTAACAAGATAGATAAACAACTAGCAAAACTCACAAAGTAAAAAAGAAATTTAATAAATTGAATTAGAAAGCATAAGGAGGAGATCACTACAGATACTACAAAATTTCAAAGGATAATCAGAGACTACTTGAGAAACTTTAAGCCACTAAACAAGACAAGTTGAAAAAAATGGAGAAATATTGGATTCTTATAACCTCCCAAGTTTGAATCAAGATTTTCTAGCATATTTGAACAGAGTCATCACTATTGAGAAAATTAAAATGGTGGTAAAATTCTTCCTGAAACAAAAGCCCAGGCCAGATGGATTCTTTCAAGCCTTTCAATAAGACCTACTACCAATACTTTTCAGGCTCTTCTAAGAAATTTAAGAAACAAAAACACTCCCAATAGTTTAGAAAAAGGTAACATTACCCTATTAACAAAAGCAGACAGAGATGACACAAAAAAGGTGAACTTCAGACCAATATCCCTCATAAACACAGAAGAAAACATCCTGAATAAAATCCTAGTAAATAGGATTCAATGCCTCATAAAGAAGGTTATACAGGATAACCAATTTAATTTTATTCCAGAGATGCAAGGAAGCTTTAACATATGCAAGCCAATTAATGTACTATTTCATATCAACAAAAGAAAAAATATCAGCCATATGATCAAAAATATGTGCAGAGAAAGCATTTGATAAGGTCCAACACCCATTCATGATAAAAATTTTCAACAAGATGATAATGGAAGGAAATTTTCTCAATGTAGTCAAGGCCATTTACCACAAGTCCATGACAAATATTGTATATTCAATGGAGAAAAAAATGAAAGCATTTTCCCTAAAGTATGGCACAAGACAAGGCTTTCCCCTATTACCATTCCTAGTTAATATAATACTGAAAGTATGTACTATAGCTATTAGGAAGAAACAGCAAGAATATCCAAATAGGAAAGGAAGAAGTCAAGCTCTCACTGTTTGCAGATGACATGGTATTATATTCTGATATCCCTAGAGACTCTACCAAAAAACTCCTAGACTTTATAAGTGGCAGTTTATAAAATCAACATGCAAAATCAATGGCCTTATCCAACAAAAATAATGATAGAGAAGAAATAGATATTTAAAAACAACCCTATTCACAATAGTGTCACAGAAACTCAAATACCCTGGAGTTAACACAACTAAAGAGGTGACAAACTTATATAATAAAAACTACAAAACATTGTTTTAGGGAATAAAAGAGGACATTAGAAAATGGGGCCAGAGAGGTGGCGAGGAATGGTATCTGCCTTGCTGGTGCTAGCCTAGGATGGGCCTCTGGCATTCCATATGGTCCCCCAAGCCTGGAGCGATTTCTGAGTGCATGCCAGGAGTAACCCCTGAGAGTCACTGGGTGTGGCCCCCAAAACAAACAAAAAACAAAAGAAGAGGACATAAGGAAATAGATACTTATATCTTGTTCATAAATTGGGTAGATTAATATCACTGAAATATCATTACTCCCCACAGCATTGTACAGATTGAATGCAGTCCCTTTAAGAATACCTATGACATTTTTTGAAGAAGTGAATACAACATTCTTGAAATTTATTTGAAGCAATAAACACCAACAGGTAGCTAAAAAAAGAAAACCCTTAGAAAATATAAAATGAGAGGCATCATTTTTCCCAACTTAAAATTGTATTAGAAAGCAATACTCAGGGGCCAGAGCAGTGGCATAAGCTGTCCTTGTCTCCACTAGCCTAGGACAAACCACAGTTCAATCACCTGGTGTCTCTTATGGTCCTCCAATACAGGAGCAATTTCTGAGAACATAGCCAGGAGTAACCCCTGAGTGTCACTGGGTGTGCCCCCCAAAAAAGAAAGCAATACTCACTAAAAACAGCATGGTATTGGAATAAAGACAGACCCTCAGGTCAATAAAATAGTGTTGAATATTCAGAGAAAGATCCCAAACCATTTCTGAGAGTCAGGAATAACTGATGAAACTCACCGAATTTGGCCCCAAAACAAAAATCAAACAAGGAAACAAAAAAAGAAAAAGAAGAAAGAGAAACTTAATAAACCAAATCAGAAATGAAAATGGGGAGATTACTAGTTACTACAGAAATTTAAAGGATAATCAAAAACTTCTTTAAGAAACTTTATGCCATACATTACAACCTAAAGAAATGGATAGATTTTAGACTCCTTTAACCTTTAAAGATTGAGCTGAGATGATCTAGCATATATGAACAGACCCATCACTAATGAGGAAATTAAAATGGTAATCAAAAGTATTCCCCAAAACAAAAGCCCAGGCCCAGATGGATTCACTAATGAATTCTTTAAAACCTTTCTAGAAGACTGAATGCCTATGCTTTTCAGCCTCTTTCAGGAAATTGAAGAAATAGAAACACTCCCAAACAGTTTTTATAGAGCTAACATCACCATAATACCAAAAGCATTAGAGATGACACACACACACACACACACACACACACACACAAAAGAGAGAACTACAGAGAAATACCCCTGATAAACACAGAGGCAAATATTCTAAAATCATCCTAACATATAGGATCCAGCACCTCATCAAGAAAGTCATACACCATTTGAAGAAGAATTAATTCTGGAGCTGCAAGAATGGTTGAACATATGCAAGCTAATCAATATATACACCACATCAACAAAAGGAAAACTAAAAAAACCACATGATCATATCAATAGATGCAGAGAAATCATTTGATAAAGTCCAACCTATTTTGATTAAAAAATTTCAACAATAAGGTAATGGAAGGAACTTTTCTCAATATATTCAAGGCCATTTACCACAAGGCAATGGCAAATATTATACTCAATGGAGCAAATTTGAAAGCCTTTACCTTAAGATCTGGCATGAGGCAAGGCTGTCCCCTCTAGCCACATAGTACTGGAAGTACTTGTAATAGCAATTAGGCAAGAAATGGACATCCTGGGCATCCAGAAAGGAAATGATAAAGTCTAGCTCTCACTGTTTGTAATGACATAACACTATACTTAGAAAATACTAAAGACTCTATCAAAAAGCTCTTAGAAAATACAAATGCATTTAGCCAAGTAGCAAGCTTCAAAGTTATTGCACGAAACCAATGGCCTTTTTATCTACAAATAATAAGAGAAGAAATAGACATTAAAAACAATCCTATTTACAATAGTACCACAGAAAATCAAATATTTTAAACTCAACTTAAATAATGAAGGAAGGAATTATTCAAAGAAAATTATAAAACATCCCTTCAAAATAAAAGAGGACACAAGGAAATGGAGACATATATTCTGTTCATAAATTCAGATGATTTACATCATTAATATGGCAATATATCCTAAAGCATTATGAGAACTAATAAAATCCCTGCAAGTATACCCATGACATTCTTCAAAGTAGTGATCAAACACTCCTGAAATTTATTTGGAACAATAAATGGCCAAGAATATTTAAAGCAGCCCTTAGGGAAAAAAGAGATGAGAGGAATCACTGATTCCTGATTTTAAATTGTACTGAAAAGCAATAATCATTAAAACACATGGGCCTGGAATAAAAACAGTGTCCAGATCAATGGACTTGAGAATTCAGAGAATGACCTCTATACATATAATCAATAAATATTTGACAAAAAAAAATCAAGAAACACAAAATGTAGCACAGAAAGCTTCTTCAACAAGTGGTTTTGGGACAAGTGTTCATCCACATGTAAAAAAGTGAACTTCAACCTCTATCTTATGCCATGCCAAAGGTCAAATCAAAATGGATTAAAGACCTATATAACAGACCTGAAAATAAAAGTATATAGAAGAAAACATAGATAAAACATTCCATGACATTGAGGCTAAATGCATCTTCAAGGAGGAAACACCACTGACCAAACAAGTGAAAGCAGAAATAATAAATGGAATTACATCAAACTGAGAAGTGTCCACACTTCCAATGAAACAATGACTATAGTAAAAAGGTCACCCACTGAAGAAAAAAAAGTTAAAAAGAAGCTCATTCACTGAGTGGGAGAAATTATTAACCAATACCCATCAGAAAAGGGGCTAATATCTAAGATATACAAGTTACATTACAAGAAAAAATAAAACATCTAACCCCATAAAAATGGGATTACTTTTTTCAAAGAAGTACAGAGGGCCAAAAGACACATGAAAAAAATGCTTCACATCACTAATCATAAGAGAGATGCAAATCAAAATGACAATGAGACATTATCTCCTACCACAGAAACTGGCAAACATCACGAAGAACACAAACAGCTCTTGAGAGAAAGTAACTCTCATTCACTAATAGGAATGGTGTCTAGTCTAGACTTTCTTGAAAACAATATGATTATTTCTTAAAAAAACATTGAGCTCCAATATAATCCAACAGTACTACTCCTAGGGATATACCCTAGGACCACAAAAACAATACATTTATGCCCTCTGTATTCCTATTTACATAGCAGCACTATTTACAATAGCCAAAATATGGATACAATCCAGATGCCCAACAACAGATGAGTGATTAAAGATATGTAGTATATGTACACATTGGAATAGTATGCAGTTGTTAGAAAACTAAAATCACAAGATTTACTTTTACGTGCATGAATATGGCGACTATTATGCTGAATGAAATAAGTCAGAGAGAGATAAACACAGAATTATATCATTTCTCTGTGGGATTTAAGAAAAATAAAAGATAGAGTAATAATACCTGGAGACTATGGAGATGAAAGCTGGAAAGACCAGCCCATGATATGATGCTTACACAAAGAGTATTTTATGCAGTAGAAAAATTACTACACCAACAACTACCATGACAATGATAGAGAGAGAAATACAATGCCTGTGTAGAAGACAGGCAAGTGATATGGGAAGAGATACAAGGGGAACGCTGTTGGTTGGATTCTTCCATTGATGGAAGAGGGTGAAAACCAACTATGAACATGTTTGTAACCATGATGTTTACATAAATAAATTATTATTATTAAAGGAAAAACAAAGGAAACAGGACAAAAAGGCCACCCTCATATTGGGAGAAATTAGTCATTCAATACCCATCTGATAAGGGGCTAATTTCTAAGATATACGAGGTACTAACAGAACTTAATAAGAAATAAACAGCTAACCATATCAAAAATTGGAGAGTAGAAATGAAAAGACATTTTTTTAAAAAAATACTGATGGCAAAAAAGCACATGAAAAAAGTGTTCCAAGTAAGTAATAATCAGGGAGATGCAAATTAAAACAACAAGATGTCATCTCATGTCACAAAATGGTATATATCACAAAGAACAAGAACAATCTGTGCTTGTGGGAATGTGGGGAGAAGGGAACTCTCTTTGCTGCTGGTAGGATTGCTGTCTTGTTCAGTCTTTCTGGAAAACAAAAACTGAAAATAGAGCTCCCATATGATACAGCAAAGCATTCCTAGAGATATACCCCAGGAACAAAAAAGCGCAATACAAAAATGCCTTCTGCGTGCTATGTACATTGCAGCTCTATTTATAATAGCCAGAATCTGGAAACAACCCAGGTGACCAATAAGAAATGAGTGGCTAAAGACAGCTTTTAGGAAAAATGAAATCAGAAAATTTACCTATACTTGTATAATCATGGAGACTATTATTATGCTGAATGAAATGTTAGAGAGATATAGATACAGAATTGTCTCACTCATCTGTGGGATTTAAGAAAAACAAAAGACAATATGTTAATAATGGAGATGAAACCAGAAGGACCAGTCCATGATATGAAGCTTACTACAGAGTGGTAAGTGCAGTTATAAAAATATCTACACTAGCAACTATGATGACGATGATAGTGAGAGAAAAACAATGCTTGTCTCAAAGAAAGGAAGTGGTGTAGATAAAGAAAAATTGGGAACATGGATGCCTGGAAAGTTGCACAGAAAAGGAGGGTGTACATTTCATGATTGAATTTCAAATACAAACATGTTTGTAACCATGGTGCTTAAATAAATTATTTTAAAAAATAGTGACAATATTACTCCACTTTTCTTCATTATAAAGTTGAGAATGTGTTTGTTACGCTTATTTTAGGTAGAATATTATATACATATTTATCCACTTTTATACATGTTCTATCTTCTGTTTATATCTGTAGATAAACATATTATATTTAAAAACTTACGTTTTTACACTCTTACGTGTTTCTAAATTTTTAAATAAGTAAAGTTCCTGATTATATAGACTAATTTTAAATCGGCTTAATAAGCAGTTCCTTCATGCTTGATATTTTTTGTTTCCTTTGAGTAACCTACATGCAGTCTTCCTGCTGTGTTTAATAGAACTACAACAAATTGACCTTCATTTATCCTGTGTTCTTTGTCACATCAATGTTCTTTTGTATTGTTCTATTTGTTGTGGCCTGAAGTACATCTGAATTGTGAAACAGGGGCTTTTGATTTCATTTAGCATTGATTTTTAAAATATATGTGCTTACTTTATAACTTTTAGTAAACTGCTTTAAATGGGGTGCTTCAAAATTTGTATTAGGAATCTGAGCTGGTGTCGACTTAATAGTATGTTGTTTCCCACCTTAAAGAGTCACAAAGCTTTTCCTTTTGTTGATTTTATTGTTTCTGGAAACATCATTGATGGTGCTCATAAATTATTCTTGGTAGTACCCAAGGCCATTTGCTGTGCCAGAGAAAGAACCTGCACAGTCTGCATGCAAGGTAAATTTCTTACCTGCTGTAATATCTCTGAGAGCCCTGTCTTTCCTTATAGTAAACAACATCTTCTAAATTCCAAGGTAAATAATTTTGAATTTCATCCCTATACATATACATATATTTGAATTATTTAAATTAAAATTTATGTTGTTATCTGCCACACACATCTATATACTCTCACATGTATATTCTAAATATGCTAAATATATGTAATGCAATCATAATAAACAGAAACGTACATATTCTGTATCGACAATAAGCTGTAAAATATAGAGATTGTCTATTGCATCTAATTTTATAATGCTAACAAATTAACTATTAGAGCATAATTTTTATTAAGACAAATCATTTGGATCATTTTTATTGAAAACATAATGATGGTAAGATTTATATGACTTTTGGTATTAATTTCAATGACAATTTTTGTGTGCTTCGCTGATGGCTCTTGGGATATACTTCTATATCTAACACAGGCATCATTTCTGTTGGTGTCTTGGGGGCCATATGTGGTACTAAATATATAAACTGAAAGCAAGCAGAATACCATACGTACTGAACTAGCTATTTGGTCATAGGAGAGAATTTTTTGTTTTTGTTTTTGTTTTTTTGGGCCACACCCGGTGATGCTCAGAGATTAATCCTGGATATGCGCTCAGAAATTGCTTCTAGCTTGGGGACAATATGGGACACTGGGGGATCTAACTGTGGTCCGTCCTAGGCTAACACAAGCTTACTGCTCTCACTATCACTCCAACTCCAGGAGAGAATCTTTAAAGTAAATTATTAGATAATCCCTGGTGGTTGCAATCTCTATTTTAACTGAATACAGCTTTAAATTTTTTAAAAATTTAACTAAATGAATGGAATAGTGTTTACTTGGAGATGTTACTAGGAATTTGTGAGTGTAATTTTTGTTGAAGAAAATAATATTCAATCTTCTTAGAATTAATGTATGCATTTTTCTAATTGTATGAATATTAGAGATCCATCTATATTTCAGTGTTCCAAAATCAATTTACAATAATTACTGTCTCCACAGTTGTTAACCAATTAAATATGTTAGTCACTCATTTTAGAAAATAGGGACTGGAGAAATAATACAAAATTTGAGGTTCCTATCTTTTCTAGACCTGACCCAGCATCACTTATAGTTCTCCCAGCACCACCAGAAATGACCCCTGAACACAGAGCCAGGAAGGAGTTAGTCCTTAGCACTGCTGAGTGTACTTCCAAACAGCTGTCTTCCAAAATGAAACAAATAATAATTAAATCCTCACCAGATGGCAGTTAATAAGTAGAAGACAATGAAGGATAATTATAATTAATCTTTTAAATGAATAATCTTAAATGGATAATTTCTTAAATGAAGTGAAAATAGACATTATATGCAAGTATCCCATCTCTGTGTTACATAAACCCATGTCAAGTTTCAACTAAGGACCTTATTATGATTCCTTAAATTAAGTCAAATTCATTCCAAATAGTGTTATGGAAGAGGCTGGTCCTTAATCATAGATATTATTTGTACAAATTTCTTAATAAAATTTATTTTTCATGTTTTTATAAGAATTACAGGAACCCTGGATCTGTACTATGTCTGCTTATTGTAATTGGCACAGAAAAATGTTGAGAGTTAAAAAATTCCTTAGACGATTTTAGTGTTAAGAAAATGTAGAGAGAATATTAAAATGATATAATGCCAATTAACCATGAATCAAAAATCCCCACCAAATCTCTATTTGGTGTATAAATTATATGCAAAAATATTTTATCTGGCTTTCCTTTTCTTCTGTTGAGAGAATGAACAAATGTAAGGGTAAACAAAATAATGCTTTTGTTTTTATTAAAACTACTATGGAAATTTGATTAGCTCTATTTTCACATACATGAAATGAATATATAAATAATTTTAAAATATTTCCTAAAATAAAAAGATCTTGATTATGTTTTATTAGCAAAATGAGCTAATTACAAAAAGTTGCAATTTTTGAATGGGAACCACTTTCTTGTATAAATTAACAGTATTTCTCTAAAAATCTCCAAGTGACAAGCCCTTGTGTTCTTACATGTGATCCTGTCATCTAAGAAAGACAACAACTAAAAAGCAGATATTATAATATTCCAGAGATCTTCATTATTTTATTTGAATTTTTACTTATGAGATGCCTCGAATTGGAGATTATTATTTCTAACACATAATTTGAAAATCATGATGACTCTAAAATGTGAATTATTTTCCAAATAATTATTTTCAGCTATCATATAGAAAAACCTAATAAATTAAAATATCATAAAATAGTATCTGAACTGGAGGTCTTGGTAAAAGATGATGGTGAAAAAGATAAATATATAAGTATATTTGGCACTGCAGAATTACACCTTTAGCTACTTTGACTTTTTGAATGCTATAAGACTATCAGTAGTCTGGAATAATTTATAATTGTATTAAAGTGGATGTTTTTGATGTACAAAGCTACTGTCCTTCACCATTAACAAAAAGCCTGAAAACCTGCATCATTACTATAATGATAGATTTAGCTACTTATTAGGATAAGGTGTTTAGGAGTAGGAGTAGGAGGAAGAGTTTAGTATTATGTAAAAGACATATAAAAATCCATTTTTCAATTAATTATATTTTATTCTCCCTTGAAATGTATTTCTCTGTCTTCCTTGAATTCGGAATATAATATATTATGTTATTCTACACAAGTAACAGTGCCTGTTTTTTCCTTATAGAATTCATGAAATTATACTTATTGACAAATTTTACTTTCACAGAATTTGAGAACATATTTTGCACAGAATTCACTAATGTATCACAAATAACATGCATAATAAATGTTACTTCTGGTTTGGGAGATGTTAAATGGTTATTATTTAAGCCCTCTCCTATTTTGGGACCTTCATAAGTAATCTATATTCTACATTCTATATTAGTGTTCCATTTTCTGCATTCTTCAGAAATACAATGAAGAAATCAAAATAGAAAATATTTAAAATTTATTGCCTCATTATCGCTAAGCTTGTGCCCACGAGTCATCTAGGAGTAACTGAAATACACAAAAATAATAAAAATTCTTTTGTAACATATAACTCTAAGTAAAACTAATATCCTGACTTTTCCCTACAATTTCATATAAAGTTGCTCTCAGCCCGTCTCTGCATTAATATATAAATGCCATTTTAATTAAATCACAGATTCAGCAATATTAAAGGATTTGGAGGCCATTCAGTAAGGTCCTTTTATTAGTTAGAATGGAAGTTTGGCTGCTGTAGCATAAGAAAAATAATATTGCTTAGAAATAATACAATTTGTTACTCCTGAAACTAACAATGCAATGTAACTGATCAAACACTGGCAAGAGATAAAATGTTGAATTTTATCTATATTTTTATTGGCTATATCCAACTGTGTTCAGTACTTCTTTTTGTTTGTCTCAGGTCCTAAAAGCTTGCCTTTCTTGTTTTTTGTTTTTGTTTTAGTTTTGTTTTGTTTTACTGTTTAATTTTGGGGGGCACACCCATTGATACTCAGGGTTTACACCTGGCTTGGTGCTCAGGGATTATTCATGGTGTGCTAAGGGTTTCATATGGGTGCTGAGGATTGAACTCAGATTGAATGTGTATATATGGCCTGCATATACACATATGTATACACTGGACTACAAATCCAGTCCCAAATCTGGCTGGCTGTTGTTGTTGTTGTTGTTGTTTTTAATCAATAGCATCAATCCAAAATTTGGTCTTCTGTTTTTTTTAATCACTTACGGTATTCAGTTTTCAACACCGATCCCACCACAATATAACATTTCCTCCACCATTGTGGTCCTTTGAGCCCATTTGGAGTATCCCTGATTGCAGCTAGGTGTGGTCCAGAGGGACATTTAAGGAAGCAACTCAGAAATTTTATTTCATGGATAATTTTCTTATCATTCAACTTTCCTCTAAATTTCTTTGGTCCATCAAGGTTTTAAGATTTGTTCTGATAAAACTGGGATTTGTTGAGGAATGGCAAACAAAAGAAGCTATAAGGTAAAAAACGAAGGAAACTCTTGCTTAGTTTCACAATTTGTGTTTGACCTCTATTAGTTTCCAATGAGAGCTGAAGTTGATTTTGAAAAGTATTTGCCAAGTATTCACATAGCTAAAATCTTATCAGGAGATACAGAAGAGATTTTTGTAGAAATACCAAAACATCTTGTTGGCATATGCATTGACTATTTTGAAAACAAAACTGGGTATAGTACTAGCACAAATAAAGGCATTACAGCTTAACTACAATGTGCCAGTGTGCTTCTTTTCTGGTCTAGAAGAAAATAAAAATGAAAGTGTTTATAGTCCAAAAAAGAAGCTGTATATTGTTAAGAAATGTATTTATAAAGCACAAAATATAGTTTTCTTGCTCATTTGGTCTTCATTTTACAATGTTGATGGACTTTAGAAAATGTCTGGGACTTGCAGCAAAAGGTCATATAAGAAACCAATTTTGAATATAGTTAATAAGTTCACACAGGAATTAAGTCCGAACAACATTTTCTAGACAGAAAAACATGACCTAAATTTGGTCATAACCATACTTCACAAAGAGTTTAAAAATAAAAACAAACATTTGTATTCAAAAACTCTTGTGTTTTTCCTGATTATTGTTCTAATTCAGTGGTGGAAAATACTAGAATTCATGCTTACAGCTCACCACATAAACAAGACAACACACACACACACACACACACACACACACACACACACACACGGCAGGCACCACACTCACTCCAAACGAAACAATTGGTGATGTTATTGAACCTCAGCATTCACATCACATACCCACACTCACCCAATGCATTTTGTCACATGGAAATTTTAAGCACTATTTGAGTTGTTATTTAGATAAAATGTAAATACAATTATGTAATGTAGATATGCTATAATACTAAATTTTATATTTTAGGATGATTATGAGTAAAAGTTTATTTAGTAGTAATCTATGATGAAAATAGTAAGAGTAAATTTTTTACATAACATGTATATAAATAAATATGTCAATAATAGTTGAATATGACAATTTAATAAGGACCATCAATATTCCACTGGTAATTCAGAATTGCCATAGTGGATATATTTATATCATCACCTTGAAAATTTTATAGACTGGGCTATTTTTTTCTATAGAACTAATTTATAAATATGTATCAATAGGATACTGCATGTAATATTTTAATGGTATTTGTTGCACTTTGAATAAGGCATAATAACAGCAGTATAGTTAATTTACT